>NW_012115032.1:478365-498647 GCF_000951035.1 Colobus angolensis palliatus
CAGAAATCACCGGTCTTCTGTGTCCTTCGCGCTGGGAGTTGGAGACTGCAGCTGTTCCTATTTGGCCATCTTGCTCCGCCCCCAGCTTAGTTAGATTTAAAGTTCATAATGTGACCTATTATGAGAAATGAAATTGGGATAGATTTAATTCTTAGAAAATTTTGAAGGTCGAGTGTATTCTTGATGAGGTAGAAAACAGAGAGCCAAAAGATTTTTAAAAAATATGCATATGATGAAAATGCTTTTTATGGGCAATTACAGTCTTTAGTGAGCATGAATGTGTGTTGGAAGGAGAAAGAAACAAATGATGGAGTTCGGCTAGAAATCTATTGGAAAATAGAAACCCCCAAAACTGTGAAGAGACCACAGAATGCTGTGTAAGTCAGTTCCTGCAGTTTCACTGTACTGCTTAAAACTGATAAAATTGTTTTAAGTACTATTACACATCCTTATCAGCAAGGACACCATTTCACACTTGACCTTTGAGTGGTAATAGAGTATGTATACCTTTGAATATGGTTATAACGAAGTAATTAACTTATATATTGATAATTCAAATGTGACCTTTTTCTCTTAGGTGTAAAATATATGTTTTGCTTAAAAATAAAGTTTTCTAAAAGAAACAATTAAGATCTGACAAAAAATTATTGACTTGAACATTGATGTGTTCCAAGACACACTTTTTGAGTTAAAATGCGTATATATTGTTTCTCTCGGTTCCAGAATTTAATGAGCAAATGGAAGTGATCCATAGAAATTAATAGATTTGAGCATGAGTTTCTCCAATTTTTATTGTCCTAGTTTTTTGAGACAAATCATATCAATTCTTTATAATAAAGGCCACCCAATTTGGTCTGCATTTCCTCAGGCAGGCAGATTCATTCATTCTAAGTCATGGGACTCTCTGTGTCCGTTAAAGGTGGCCTCTTCTTTCCAAGATTGCGTCTTCTGGATGCTCATCTTTTGGATCTGATTGCTCATACTTGGAAAGGTGCGGTTCTGCACTAAATTCCCTTATGTTCTTTCTTCAGTGGAAGAAATAGTACATTGATTGCATCACAAGCACAAGGCAAAACTTAAGGCCAACCTTTGGGTTATTAGTAGGTATAAATTAAATTATTTGCTGATGACTCATTTATTAAATTAAACATTTAATTAATTTATTTTAAAGTCAAAAATTACAGAGAAGGGCACAGAATCCTTTTAGAAAGCCTATTCTAAATGTTGGGGTTTTAAAAAAAATTTTCTTTGATTTTGAAGAAACATGATCAATTTGGCAGTATCTTAACTCTCCCCTTGACATCCTGGTGTAATGTCATTTTATCATTGACTTTTCCTTATTGATGTATTGCATCAAACATGCATTGTCTTTTGACTGATAATAAATCATTCAACAGTGCAGCAATAGAAACCAGTGTGGGCTGGGCATGGTGGCTCATGCCTGTAATCCCAGAACTTTGGGAAGCCGAGGCCGGTGGATCACTTGAGGTCGGGAATTCGTGACCAGTCTGGCCAATAAAGTGAAACCCCATCTCTACTAACGATACCAAAATTAGCTCGGTGTGGTGGTGCCCACCTGTAATCCCAGCTACTGGAAGGACTGAGGCAGGAGAATCGCTTGAACCCAGAAGGCAGAGGTAGCAGTGAGGCAAGACCATGCCACTGCACTCCAGCCTGGGTGACAGAGCGAGAATCTGTCTCGAAAAAAACCCAAAAAACAAAAAACAACAACAATAAAAAAAAACAGTATGGTATTGGCCCACATGTGGCAACACGTGTCTAACTAAGGGTGCTGAATGCTAATGAAAGAAAATTCACGTGTAGTAATTTCACTTTTATAGTATAAATTACTAATGCCTGTCAACCCTCAGAATTTGTTTTATGAAGACGTGTAAAGCTGTATGAAGATTACTCTTTTTAAAATCTTCACATGCTACATGAACTAGGACCTAATAGTTCAATGTTTTAATCATTTATCACATTTTTGTTTTTAATATACTATATTCTTTCAGAGTAGTTTTAAGTTTATCATGAAATTGAACAGAAGGTTCAAGGAATTCCCATGTACCTTCCTCACCCCTCCCACACACAAACTGTTACTCTGCTTTTTATAGATAAATAATATTTTACATATTTATGCAATACATATGAGTGCTTTCTACATGCATAGAATGTGTAATGATTACATCAGGGTATTTGGGAATATCTGTAACATTTCAAGTCTTCTAGCTACCTTGAAATATACAATATGTTGTTGACAACTATAGTTGCCCTAGTCTACTATCAGATATTAGAATTCATTTCTTCTATCTAAGTTTGTACCCATTCACCAACCTCTCTTCATTGGACCTTCCTACACTCACTCCCTTCACAGCCGTGGGTATCTATCACTTTATTCTCTATCTGCATGGGAACCTGTGGAATTTGTCTTTCTCCACCTGGCTTATTTAATTTAACACAGTGACCTCCAGTTCCATCCATGATGCTGCAAATGATATAACTATTCTTTTTTATGACCTAATAGTATTCCATTGCTTATATATGCCACATTTTCTTTATCCATTGTCTGTTCATGAACACTTAGCTTGACTCAATACCTTCACCATTGTGAATAGTGCTGCAATAAACATGCAAGTGCAGGTGTCCTTTTGATACACTGATTTATTTTCTTTTGTATAGACACCCAGTAGTGGGATTATTGGGTTGTATGGCAGTTCTACTTTTAGTTTTTTGAGAACTCTTCATACTGTATTCCATAGTGGTTATACTAACTCACAGTGTATAAGAGTTCCATTTTCTCTGTATCCTCTCTAGCATCTGTTATTTATTTACTTTTAAGTAACAGCCATTCTAACTAGGGTAAGATGACATCACAGTGTGATTTTGATTTGCATTTCCCTGATGCTTAGCAATGTTGAGGGTTTTTAAATATACCTGTTTGCCTTTTATATGCCTTTTATATATATTTTCTTTTCTTTCTTTTCTTTCTTTCTTTCTTTCTTTCTTTCTTTCTTTCTTTCTTTCTCTTTCTCTCTTTCTCTCTTTCTTTTTTTTTTTTTTTTTTTTTTTTTTTTTTTATGGAGTTTTGCTCTTGTTGTCCAAGCTGTAGTATAGTGGCATGATCTCGGCTCACTGCAACCTCTGCCTTCTGGTTTCAAGCGATTCTCCTGCCTCAGCCTCCCGAGTAGCTGGGATTATAGATGCCCTCCATTATGCCCGGCTAATTTTTGTGTTTTTAGTAGTGACAAAGCCAGGCTGGTCTTGAACCCTGGCCTCATTATACACCCTCCTCGGCCTCCCAAAGTACTGGGATTACAGGTGTGAGCCACCACGTCCAACCCATATGTCTTCTTTTGAGAATTACCTGTTCATATCCTTTGCTCCATTTTTTTTTGGTTGCTGTTTTTGTTTTTCTTAGAGACAGGATCTCACTTTGTCACCCAGGGTGGAGTGCAGTGGCACAATCAAAGCTCACTGTAACCTCAAACTCCTGGGCTGAGACAACCCCATTGTCTCAGACCCCCAAGTAGGTAGGACTACAGGCATGTGCTACCACATCGAACTAATTTTTACTTTATTTTTTGTAGAGATGGGGTATTACTATGCTGCCCAAGCTGGTCTTGAACTCCTGCCTTTGCCCACTTTTTAATGTGCTTATTTGTTGTTGTTCAGTTGCTTGAGTTCCTTGTGAATTCTATGTATTAGTCTCTTGTCAGATGAATATTTTGCACATATTTTGTCCCATTTAACAGGTTGCCTCCTCACTGTAATGATGGTTTCCTTTGCAGTACAGAGGCTTTTTAATCTAATATATTCCCAGGTGTCTATTTCTGTTTTAGTTCTCAATGCTTTTAAGGTCTTAGCCATAAAGTTTTTTTCCAGATCAATGTCACAAAATGTTTTCCCAATGCTTTCTTTTGGTAGTTTTATAGTTTTGGGTTTTATGTTTAATTCTTTAATCCATTATGAGTTAATTTTTGTATATGGTGAAGGATGGCATCCAATTTTATTCTTTTGCATATGGATATCTAATTTTTCCAGCACCATTTATTGAAGAGGGTACGCTTTCACCAGTGTATGTTCTTGGCACTATTTTTGAAAATCAATTGGCTCTAAATATGTGGTTTTATTTCTGTGTGCTCTATTCTGTTCCATTGGCGTAAGTGTCTGTTTTCATATCAATGTTATGCTATTTTAGTTAATATAGCCTTGTAATATGTTTTGATGTCAGGTTGTGTCATTCCTCCAGTTTGTTCTTTATATTCAGGATTGCTTTGTCTATTCAGGCTCTTATTTGTCCATAACATTTTAGGATTCTTTTTTCTATTTCTGTGAAAAATGGTGTTAGTATTTTGATAGAGATCATATTGAATTTGTAGCTTGCTTTAGGCAGTATGGTCATTTTAGAGATATTAATTCTTCCAGTCCATGAGAATAGAATGTCTTTAGGTTTGTTTGTTCCTCTTTGAGTTCTCGAATCAGGATTTTGTAGTTTTTCTTATAAAGATCTTTCCATTCCTCAGTTAAATTTATTTCTATGTATTCTATTTTCTTGTAGTTATTATAAATTGGATTGTGTTCTTCTTTTCTTTTTTGGCTCTTTCATTATTGATGTATAGAAACACTTCTGATTTTGGTATGTTGACTTTGTATCCTGCAACTTCATTGAATTTGCATGTCAGATCTAAGAGTTTTTTGGTAAAGACTTTTGTTTTTTCTAAATATAAGATCGTGTCATCTGCAATGAGGGACAATTTGACTTCCTCTTTTCCAATTTAAATATCTTTTCTTTCTTTCTTTTTTCTAATTGCTCTGGCTAAGACTTCCATTACTGTGCTGAATAGGAGCAGTAAAAGTGGACCCTCTCGTCTTATTTGAGTTCTCAGAGGAAAGACTTTCAACTTTTTTTCCATTCAATATAATGTTAGCTATCAGCTTGTCATATATGGCCTTTATTATTTTGAGGTATGTTCCTTTTAAGCCTAGTTTGTTGAGAGCTTTTATCATGAAGGGGTGTTGAATTGTATCAAATGCTTTTACTGTATCTATTGAGACTGATAATATGGTTTTGGTTTTTGTTCTTCTGTTGATGTGATGAATCTGCTTATTTTCTGTTGATGTGATATATTATATTTATTGACTTATGTATTTTAAACCATTCTTGCATCCCTTGGATAAATCCCACTTTATGAATATAGGTGCTCCAGTGTTGGGCACATATATATTTAGAATTGCTAAATCCTCTCCCTGGATTTAGCACTTTATCAGTTTGTCAGAGGTAGAATGTGTTTCTTATAAGCAGCATGTATTTGGGTCATGGTTTTTTATCTGTTGCCTGTATCTTTGAAAATTTAATTTATTTATTTACATTCAAGGCTATCATTGATATGTCTGCTTTTGTTTAAGTCATAGTGTTGTTTTCAGGTTGTTTTGTGTATTTTTTATTCCTCTCTTTTTCTCCTATTGTCCTTTCAATACCTTTGCAGAGCATTATAATGAAAGTGCTACAATTAGATGCACGTTGCATTTTTAGCATTTTAGATGAAGATATTCCATGCAGTGAAAATACAAATTTATCGTTTTTCTTTAATATCTTTTGACTCTGAGCCTTAGTAGCTCTTAAAATTGTAATTTCTATTTTGTAACTTTTCTAATCTTTATAAGAAGTTCATGTATTTATACTGAATTCTCTACAGATACATGAAAGTATTTAAAGGGATGGTTTGTAAATACTGGGGAATTCATACCACTAAGATGGACAAAGTTATTCCTAAAAATAAGAAAGAAGAAAAGAAAATACATTTTTGCTTTTGTTATTTACCTTCCTTTTGGGAAAATGAATTGTTTCAATACATTTTATTATATTTAGAGCTAAAATGGACAATATTAAGAAAAGCTGATACAGTCCCTGCCATTTTCCTCAGGAAGAAAGTAAATCCCAATAAGCTGAATAATGGCCGAGACACGTGCCCTGGTTTGTAACTTAGGTCTTCTCTGCTCCACTATACCTTGTTATTCCCTCAAAGGGAAGAGACAGAACATTTCTAATGAACAAATTAGTGCTATCAGTGTGCTCTAGTGTGCTTTGTTTTGTCGGTTTTTTTTTTTTTTTTGAAAGCAAACTGGGGCCACACCTCAATGCTTATCATACTTCCCCAACTGGAAAAGTGTGGTCTTCTGAATCATCACAAGTTGCACATTCTGAGCCCTCTACTACTTGGAGCTTCTCTATGCGGATATTGACAATTACTTCCCTGTGTGGAGCCAGTTGGCACAAAATTGATCATGTTCTTGTTCTTATCAGGCTAGAAGATTGCATACCTCACTCAGTAAACCTGTCAAACTTGTTTCCTTTCTTGTTGCCAGTGACTGTCATTATTTTGCAGCCTCCCAGTCCTAACCTGCTGATACAGATCAGATGGTGACTGAATAGAAGCTGCCCCAGTCCTGGGTTCATGATGTATGCGTAAGTATTCAGCTTTTCTCAGTAAAGGTTATCAGTGGGGACAGAGGTTTACAATTCCTGAGACAGGTAGTACAAATGTTGGCTGGCGGAGATTGATTTAAACATTAGAGTTTTAATGTGTGTTATTGTATTTCATATTAAAGTTCTATTGTTGTTGTTTTTAAATATCAGAATTTGTTTGAACAACAGAGGCCAGTGTGGTGTTTTTTTGTTTCTAAATAAAAGAAATAGAAGTGATATGAGGTAATAAGTTGATTATATTAATATTTAAAACATTTAGAAAAACCTATACTTCAAAGAATAAAGTGTTTCATATAGCCCATTTAGTTACTTTTCCATGTTCCATAGCATGATATACATTTTTATCATATGTGGCTTATTGAAGTATATTCTGGGAAAATTAAATACAAATTTAAGAGGAGAGTCTATTACAATTTTTATTTGTTTAATAGAAAGTATGATAGCAGTGAGGTTATTGTATATATCATGAGTGAAATGATTAAAATTAAAATACTCATACGTAAAAAATTATCAAATTAACAAAATCTAGACTCTGTGTCATAATTGAACTCCAAAATAATTGATCAATTATTGAATTTAAGGTAAATAAATTTGTATTATATATTTATGTCAGGTAATATTCAGGCTCTAGTTTTATAGACTTCAAAAGGAATAATTGATATTTGATGAAGGATTTCATTCAAACTGTGCTAAGTCTAGCCTTGTTTCTTAAAAAGGTTCTTGATCTTTCTACAGACACAAATTTCCTACATGTTCTGCACTGACTGACGTTTCCAACTTAATCATGATTTTGCGATAATTTTAATTGTTCAGTCATTTGTTTTTGTCTTCAATTAACCTAAATACTTAAAGCCTGTAGGCTCTCGCACTCTCAAATGATGAGTGTTCCTGCCCTCCCTAATTTACTTTCAAATGACAGCATGAGCCTGAGGAAGATTGTCCATTTCATGCATAAATCTCCCATATAGACCCCGTCATGATAGCATGATACAGCATATTATCTGTACTTCTTACTAAATACAACAAAGTATATTTCTTGTTTATCAAGATAAAGACAGAATAAGATAAAATGTACAGTAGAAAAACTTTTATATTTAACTATCATTCATATAAATATGATATGCTCAAAATTTCTGTAAAAAATTAGCAAACATTTTGAAGTTCTCTTATTCTAATTTATTTCAGAATTCTTCAGTATGTGTTTTCTATCAGCCTGGTTCTCCTCTTGCCAACTTACTGCATCATCTCTAAACACTCACTTTTCCACCCTGAAAATATCATTACAACATGAAATTTCTATATTGAAGCCTCATCAGCTTTGATCCAGAGTTTATTAGAGTTCTGAGGAATTTTTGTTTTATTTTTAAGTTGACATATAATAATTCTACATATTTATGGGCTACATAGTGCTATTTCAATACCTGTAATACATAGTAATCAGATGAGAGTAATTAGCATATTCATCATCTCAAACATTTATTATTCTGAGGCTTTAAAATATTCTTGCTAAATTAGATTTCAAAACAGATCTGCTTTTAAAACAAATATTCGGTCAAAAAATATAGATTGTGTATAAAGATAAGAAGCTTAGACAATGGGTTTATTGAATTCATTAGTAAAGGTATTTTGCCCAAGGGATCTAGTCTCAGAGAATGAATTAGTCAGATAGACTATAGCTTCTTAGCAAAAGCCCTGTCTTTCTCATTTTGGTCAAGTAGAAAGAGTACCAGCGTTTAGATGTGTTCAAGATCCAACTTTGGACTCACTTGTCTGGTACTTCTCAAGACCTCACTTTTATCTGTGAAATGTGTTGAAGGTTTATAAGTAAATGAATGAGGGGAGGGGTTGTCACCATTAATGGGCCTTGAAGTAATATTTGTGGAAAGCTAAAAGCAATTTTTGGTTTATTGGTTTATTCTTTGGTTTATTTTGGTATTACTCATTTGTTGTTGGTATATTTAAACAGTAATAAAATTTGTATTAATTTTGTTATTTTTTCTATACCTTAAGCATTAGTATAAATATTATATTATGGATATGGTTCAGATTCAGATTCAGATTCAGATATATGAGTATGTGCACCACGCCATGATGTTGAAGATTTCTAACTGTGGGTTATCGTCAAAAATATTTTTTAAAACACTGCGTTAGATAGTCCTGAAGTCTTTTTGAATGCTTAATTCTATGATTTCAAAGAGTTAATATCTAGTTAATATGGAGAACACATTAGCATTCTTAAGGCACTAGAGAACTGTTTAAATTATCCCACATTGTAGGTTATTGAAGTTTTTTTCATGGGTCCCTGTATTTGGTGCCTTCTGCAAGTGAGGCAGAGATAAGAGAGATGCTTATCTTTGTGATGAGGCAAATCAATAAGCCACATTCTGATGGCACATTGTGATCAATGGGAAAAAACAAATACTGACATGCGGCTATAAGGGTGCACTTTCAATTTCATAAAAGCTTCTTTGAATACGTAATAACTGTGTTTAGTTTTTAAAAGCAAGCAGAATTAGTAGTAGGAGAAAGACGGTTTTCTGGGTTGAGAGAACATAGCCCTTGCAAGGGTCATGAGACTTGAGATACACTCACAAACAGATGTTGGAAGTTGTCAGATAAAGCTGAAGTGATCATTCTGACTATGAAGGGCCTTTTGCACCAGGTTGAATTTCCATGCTACATAATAAAAGTTGATTTAAGCAAGAGGAAAAAATGATAACGCAATTTAGAACCATTGGAGTGTACCAGTGCAGCTTGGTGGTGCTATTGTCACTTTTTGCAGAACTAAATGAAGGGCGTGGCAGAGAGACTGCCTATATATTTGTTGTTTCCTCTGCCTAAAATGAATGTTCCTCCTGACATTTAGTGAGACCCCATGGTCTTCCTTCAAGATATAACAAAGTTACTGTGAAATTTTTCTCCTACTTTCACGTCTTAATTGTTCCTGAAGTACAGCTGCCCTCTCTTCAAACATATGTAACACATTGTGAATACTTCTATTGGCACTCCTCTATTTGAATGCTAATTTGTTTTCATTTATATGTCTCTGCTTAAACAGAGAGCTCCATCACTTTATTGCTAGTGCCAAACACATTGCCTGTCACACTGCAGACTCTCAACATTTGTACATTGACTAATGATTACATATGGCTAAAACCAAAGAACAGATACTGAGGAAAGAAGAAAAGTTAGGAGTAAACAAAAATTTCAAGTTTTACTGTTTATTATGTGTCTATGTATGCACATATCTTACATATTTTCTCAAAGAAGGCCTGTGAGATATTTGAGATTCAGTAATTCAGAAAGTAAGTACAAAGCTGAAAATTAGAGAGAATGTACTTTAAGTAAACTTAAGTTGTGGTGCTGATGGAGATTTATTGTTGAAGAGATAAAAACATCAGATAGATACTTATAGACTAGATTTTAAGGTTTCATTTATTCATTAATACAACAAATACTTAATTTAGCTTATAGTATACTAGTAGCACATTATACACATATGTATATATCTACATATATTATATGTAGACATATGTGTTGTGTGTATATATCCTGTGTGTATATACACATACAAGATGCATTTAAACAAATACACACATACACACATATATGAATAAAACAAACAGAATCTCTGCTTTTATGATGTTTATAACACCATAGGAGGAAGAGGAGGAAACACGATAAATAATTAAGCAAATATATATGAATTACGACTTCGATAAGTATGAGGTAAACATTTTGTACTTTTTCCAAAAAATGTTGCTAATTCACTTTATTTCTTTAATGGCTAGCTTTTTAAAAAGTAGATCTCCAGTTTATATAACATTTTACTGCTTATTTTTGTTTATCTGCAGGAAAATGAAAGCTAAATTTCTGAGATGCATTTTGAAAACATTAAATACTGGCATAGCTTCCCATTGCACTTAAAGAAGTCTTGGGAAGATCTAAGTAGGACCTCTTAACACTATAAAACACATATAGGAAAACAGCATCGAAACCAGATCTTGACCAAGAAGATAAGTCTGTGTTGCTTTAAGCAGTTATTTGTAGTAGTCTTTAAAAAAGGATATTGTGTCTTTGGAGTGTGGGACTGGGTGTGTTAGGTTAGTGAATGGATATTTAGGGACAAATAGCAAGAAAGTTTTTATACACTTGGATCAAACAAGCATTATAAGGGTTCAATATTTATTATGAAGCATTGTCAACTTAGCATTTCAGGAACATTCATATTCAAAATCCAGGTTCAAAACTAAATTCAAAGAACAGTCATATTCAAAATCTAGGTTCAAAACTCAATTGAAGGAACATTCATATTCAAAATCCAGGTGCAAAACTCGATTCAAAGACCAATCAGAGATATTTGCATGTGCTATTTCAGATTCTGTGTGTTATATTTTCTTCCAGTATCATGTATGACTCAACTTTGACTCTTAACTAATTTTCTGTAGTAGGCCATTATTTAAAATGTATTATTGACTTGTCTTTAATTTTTTTGCAAAGTTTAGAAAATTTTATAATTAATTGATTACTGCTTAAAATTTTAATGTAGAGTATTTTGAAGGATTCAACAATTTATATAGCATTATTATCAGGTGATGGGAGCAGCCCACATACTCAGTACTTTATATAAAATAAAAATAAAATACAACTATAAAAATATACAGTATAATCTACAAGTGGGAACCATATGAAATTGCCTCATTTGTAGGTTAAAAAAAACATTGAATACAGGCAATTTCATATGGTTCACGTTTATGAAGTCTTTTCCTGGTCTTGTTTTATTTTTTGTAGAATATAATATATGGAATGATCAATGCAGCATTCAGAATGCATGATTTTCAAACTAAGTATCAAGGATTGAAAAGTCTTTTGTACTAGGTTAAAAAAAAAATGCTGGTTTAG
Source organism: Colobus angolensis palliatus (assembly GCF_000951035.1). Lineage (NCBI taxonomy): Eukaryota > Metazoa > Chordata > Mammalia > Primates > Cercopithecidae > Colobus > Colobus angolensis. Next base: position 489,755 of record NW_012115032.1, read on the forward strand.
ATACTTAGAATGTCAAACTACTTTGAAATACATTCCAACAGGTGAGATAAGATAGAAGCAAGTTGGCAAGCATTCACTTCTGAAAATAGAAAAAAAACAACTCAGTGCAAAACAGTGTAGGTAGGGTGTGTCTAGATACTATTGTAAGCAAAAAGAAAAAAACAAAATCTAGTTAATCGTTTGATCTACAAGGTGCCAAACAACTGCCTTAACTCTTATATCTACTACTCTTATGCCCACTGACAGACTGTTGTATTTGCTTTGCACTGCTTCTTTTTATAATTAGGCAAATAAACCTGAACAGGCAGAAGGACCCAAATGAATGAAGCCTTTAGTGTAATACATTGATGTCAAATAACAAGAGAATCAATACAAACTAAAATAACCTACAGCTTCATATTTTTCTTTAAGATTGCAGTTTCCACTCAGTTGCCCGAGTTTTGCTCTGTCATGATCGCTGCTCACTGCAACCTCTGCCTCCCAGGCTCAAACGATAATTCTCCCACTTCAGCTTCCGGAGTAGCTGGGACCACAGGCGCGCACCACCACGCACAGCTAATTTTTTGTATTTTTGGTAGAGATGGGGTTTTCTCGATCTCCTGAGCTCAAAAGTGTTGGGATCATAGGTGTGAGGCACCATGCCCTTGACCCCTACAGTTTTATCTTGATCAAGGTTTTTTTTTTTTTTTTTTTTTTTTTTTTTTAATTTTTTTAGGTAGAGTCTCACTCTGTCACCCAGGCTGGAATGCAGTGGTGCAATCTCAGCTCACTGCAACCTCCGCCACTTGGGTTCAAGTGATTCTCCTGCTTTAGACTCTTGAATAGCTGGGATTACAGGCGTGCACCACCACACCTGGCTAATTTTTGTATTTTTAGTAGAGATGGAGTTTCGACATATTGGCCATGCTGGTCTCGAACTCCTGACCTCAGGTTATCTACCTGCCTCGGCCTCCCAAAGTGCTAGGATTACAGGGATGAGCCACCATGCCTGACCTTGATAAAGGTTTTAAAAAATAGATTAAATATAAGTTATTTATGATACTCCTATCTTTAACACTGAATTCATTTCAGTCATATGTATAGACTTGAATAGATTGTAGAGGCTTGCTAAGGATTGAGTTTGCCATATTAGCATAGACACCACCTTGAAACCACGTCAACAGTGTCATCTATCTCTCCTCTCTGGCAAATCAGTGAGACATTTCATGTCCTATTGTGGCCCTACTGCCTACCTTCCCCTCCCTTTTATCATTCATTCTTCCATAATCATCTTGCTTTGTGGTGGTTAGTAGGCCCAGATTATGCTTTAATTTCCAATCTCAAACTTCAGTTGCTTTGGATGATACTTGGCCATGATTTCTGCTGGGTAAAGGAAAGATCAATGTATTTTGTTTCATAGCTTGTATATCATATCACTTTAAAAAATATTAACTTATGGGATGTTGTGGTTGGGCTCTTGGGATATTATCAAGTAAAAATGGTTGAGACAAGTATTTTCACTTTTTTACACAATGAGCAGAATCTTTTTCAGTAAAGTTAACTCAAGAAATGTGTCCTCTTTAGATGACATAGATTTCTTGACTTTCATGATTTATTCTTTTTGGGCAACTAATTCTTGCTTAGGGCTGCTCTTGTGTTCTTTACTTTTTGATCTAGTAAGAGCAGCAATAATTTAGTCAGTGTGTACTACTTCTTAAATATTGCCAAAACCATTAATTTCTTCTCATTTTAATTCATTTAGCTGCTTAGTTACCATATTTCTCCTACTGACAACACCTTTTAGAAGAACGTGAAACATTACTTACAACGAAACTGTGGCAACACAGAAGATAATGGATTATTAGCTGCTCTCTTCTTTTGTATTGTGGGGATTTATTTACCCTGACTCTTAGGGCATTATCTGGAAATCTGAATGGCTAAGAAAGGCTTGCAGTTCATTATCAAGGAACATCATAAAGGCAGCTGTGACTACGTTCTTATCTCACTACCTAACTTGAACAAACTGAAGTAGGTATTATTTCTGATAATGGTAAGTCAGAGTTCAGACTAAAGAGTCATTCTAACATTCCCTCTAAAACATTTTTTTTAAAGTGGATTAGGAATTCGGGCAGCATTAATGTGCATATGTCTAAACCAATAAAAATAAAGTGTTTTATATCCATGATTGCCTTTCTGGAAGTAATTTAATAAATGTTAAGTAAGATGAAGTTTTTTATTCAAGAGGCATGTATTAGGAGTTGTTCTAGATAGATGCCTGGTAGTGGTTTATCTGCTTGAATTATGTGTTATCTGTGCATTAGAATAAATGACATAAACATTATTTAGGATGGAATCTACCTATTAGAATTGCATTTTCTTTGATTCATATGCTAATATTGAGAAAACTATTTTTTTCATTTATAATGTTTAACTGCTTAGGAGAACATACCTGAAAGCTAGATTCCAAATCCCTCTGTATACTTAATGAAATATTGGTATTATCATTCATACAGCTATGAAATAAGCCTTTTTTTTCTGGCTGTAATTATTTTTCAGTATTTTATCTATAGCCAGATACAGTACTATAATAAATTAATGGATTTTCACCCAAATAGAGAAGTAAATTTCTATTGATCTACTTATGGAAATAAAAGTAAGGTCTATCAAAATATGAAATTCAATAATAGAATTTTAGGTATTCTTACACAGAGAAAGCTTAATACTTACATTGTTCTAACTATACACATGGTTTGTAAGGTATTTTTCGTTTAAAGCTCAACAGTTAAAATATAATTATTCTGTGTTATCCTATACTATATCTTATATCTTTTAAAACATCTTGAGAATTAGGTGACTTTATAATAACAATTAGGTCTTAACGAATCACTTAATATATACTCAAATCTTCAAAAATAAAAAAAGTGGTTATTTAAAAATTATAAATCTTAAGAAATAGCATTTGGGTTGTTTTTTAAGTTAATTGGGCAATGATAAGGCCACTTGGCATTAGAGGGGAGCATTCCAAGAATGAGAAGCTCTCAAAGGTCTTCGTATGCAGCACTCTAACATACTCATTACCTCTTTCACACATGACCCTTTAGAAATGTGACAGGCAAATTCTGGGACATGTTAATTTTGTTTATTTAATATGCAGATTATGTTAGCTGTGAACATTGCTGATCACATCTCTCTAGGACAATTATATCTTAATCGTAGCTCCTCCCCCTGAACTGGATTGCAAAATACCACTGAAATACAAATATTTAAATCAATCATACAGGAAGCTAAGTGAAGAACACTGACTGCTTATTGAAAACAACTGTGTTTTAAAATTTATTTTTATGTATTTAGTTACTTATTTTGCCAGAAAATTCATAGCCATAGCACATTATGTTTAGCCTCCATAATATATATACATAAGATAAAATAAAACTGGTGTTTATTATAAATTGAAATGTATTATTAATACAACTTTGAATAGGAAACAAAATATTGAATTATTTCTAGGAATAGCATACCAAAACTATTCAACATCAACAAGTAATATAACATATTTTTCAGAAGAGAGTGTACTGGACAATTTATGAATTCTTTATTTATTTATTTATTTATTAATTTTAATTTTTTTTTTTTTTGAGACGGAGTCTCGCTCTGTCGCCCAGGCTGGAGTGCAGTGGTGTGATCTCGGCTCACTGCAAGCTCCACCCGCAGGGTTCACGCCATTCTCCTGCCTCAGCCTCCCGAGTAGCTGGGACTACAGGCGCCCGCCACGCCCGGCTAATTTTTTTTTGTATTTTTAGTAGAGACGGGGTTTCACCGTGTTAGCCAGGATGGTCTTGATCTCCTGACCTCGTGATCCACCCGTTCTTTTTCAGTCACAATTTTAATTCTGCTTTTGTCTCCTTAGATGTTTTCCCATACTCAGTCACAAGTAACAGAATTTGATTCCTCAAGAAACATTTTACGGGCTGTTAGATGTGGGTGGTTAAAATTATTTTGGTTGAAACAATTCAAATTGAGTTTTAACAAACACAATTAATTGAGAGGCCATTGAAATATCTCATAGAGCTAAAAAAAGAATAGACCTAAGAAGTATGGATCGAGCCAACTGGGTGGAGCATATAGAAGGGGAGGTGAGACTTAATACATGCACACCCTGAAGATATTGCAGTTTCTGTTCCAGACCACTGCAATAAATATCACAATAGTGAGTGCCACAAATTTTTTACATATCCCAGTGCATGTAAAAGTTATGTTTACACTATACTGTGGTCTATTAAATGTGCAAAAACATTATATCTAAAAGAAGCACATACCTTAATGAAAAATATTTTATTGATGAAAAAAATGCTAACAATCATTGGAGCCTTCAGTGAGTCATAATCTTTATGCAGGTAGGGATCTTGCCTTAGTATTCATGGCTGCTAACCAGTCATGGTGGTGATTGCTGAAAGTTGATGTGCTGTGACAATTTCTTAAAATAAGACAATGAAACTTGTTTCATCAATTGACTCTTTCTTTCCATAAAGATTTCTCTGTAGCATGTGATGCTGTTTGATAGCATTTTGCTCAGAGTAGAACTTTTTTCAAAGCTGGAGCCAGTCCTCTGAAATTCTGCCACTGCTTTATCAACTAAGCATACGTATCATTCTAAATTCTTTCTTTTCATATCAACAGTGTTCACAACATTTCACCAGGAATAGTTTCTATCTCAAAAAACCACTTTCTTTGTTCATCCATAAGAAGCAACTCTTCAACTGTTCAAGTTTTATCATGAGATTGCAGCATTTGAGTCATGTCTTCGGGTTCCACTTCTAAATCTAGTTATCTTGCTTTATCCATTACATCTGCAGTTACTTCCTCCACTAAAGTTTTGAACCCCTCAAAATTATCCATGTGGGTTGGAATCAATTTCTTCCAAATTCCTGTTAATTTTGATATTTTGACCTTCCTCCATGAATCACAGATGTTCTTAGTGGCATCTAGAATGGTAAATCCTTTCCAGAAGGCTTTCAGTTACTGCTGTGAGAGCTATAGTCTTATCAATGTATTTCTTAAATAACAATACTTGAAAGTCATAATTCCTCCTTGATCCATGGGCTGCAGAATAGACTGCTGTTAGCAGGCAAGAAAACAACATTGATCTCCTTCAGAGCTCTGGGATGACCAGATATGCATCGTCTATGATCAGTAATATTTTGAAAGGAATCTCTCTTTTTTTGGAGCAATAGTTCTCAACAGTGGGCTTAAAATATTTGGTAAACCATGCTGTAAACAGATGTTCTGTCATCAGGCTTTGTTCTTCCATCTATAGAGCACAGGCAAAGTGAATTTATCATAATTTTTAAGGGCCCTAGAATTTTTGGAATGGAAATGAGTGTCGGCTTCAACCTCAAGTCAACAACTGTATTAGCTCCTAACAAGAGAGTCAGCCTGTATTTGAAGCTAGGCATTGACTTCTCCCCTCTAGCTATGAAAGTTGCCTACATTGAAAATCTATTATTTAGTTTACCCACCTTTATCAGGGATCTTAAGTAATCTTCTGGATAACTTGCTGAAGATGCTACATCAACACTTACTGCTTTGCCTTGCACTCTTATGTTATGAAAATTGTTTCTTTCCTTAAGTCTCATGAACTAACTTCTGCTTGCTTCAGAATTTTTGTCTGCAGCTTCCTCACCTCTCTCAGCCTTTATAGAATGAAAGAATTAGAGTTAGGGCCTTGCTTTGGATTAGACTTTGGTCTTAACACATGTTATGTGTGGCTGGTTTGATCTTCTATCTAGCCCACAAAACTTACTCCGTATCAGTAATAAGTCTGTTCTACTTTCTTATCATTTGTTTATTCACTGAAATAACACTTTTAATTTACTCAAAACTGTTTCTTTGCATAACTTGGCTGTTTGGTACAAGAGGCCTAGCTTTCAGCCTGTCTTACCTTTCAATGTGACTTTTTCATTAAGCTTAATTATTTTAGCTTTTGATTTAAAGGGTGAGATGTGCAACTCATCCTTTTACTTTCACCCCAATTAGATGATCCTTCAGGTATTCATTTAAATGTTCTCAGAAAAACCTTCCCTGACCCCTCACTCTAGATAAGATTTCCTTGTTATAGACATATAAGAGCACCTTTCATTTCTGTTGCCATTTTTTATTATGTTAATTGTTTACATATACATTTTTAATATTTGTATTTCCCCCAGCCTATAAATTCCTTGAGTATCTATGATTAACCATTTCACCTTCAGCCAGCAAAAAATTTCAGTAAGTATTTTTTGAATGAATTGAGAAATCTCAGAATTACTTACCAAGCATATGACTAAAGACCTGTTTTCAAAGAATTGCTAGAAATGTATTGTAATTAGTATATCAAGCATATGTAATGGGTGCTTTAAATTGCATAAAATATACAGGAAGTGTCTCTCTTCGGTGGGTTATAGTATTTTTCAAAAAATATTTTTGTATACGTATAATAGAAGTCCTTGTTTGAACTATCAAAAATTGTGTTATAATAGAGTTTGAATTAAAACCTTTCTTAAAGTTTCAGATAAAAAGCCTTCCATATTTTTGGAAGATTCTTGAGGCTATGGGAATTAATGTTTAAGTATGTGTATTCATTTGGGTGTTTTCAATTGCAATTAATTAAAACTTCAGCCCCACGCTGGTTGGTGTTAACAATATGAAAAATTATTATTTAATATACTAGTAATACCAAAAGCTGGGCTGTTCTCAGTGACATTTGATCCAACCCCTCAAATGTGTGACATGAGACCCTGGTTATTTTTGTCTTTCTACTTTGGTATTCTTTGTGAGTCCACATTCTCCTCAGGTTAGTTTCTCTTATCGCTTGCTTCTTATAGAGTTATAGCAGTCTCAGATGTCACATCAGAACACAACAATATTCAGAGAAAACAATAAGAAGTTATCTCTCAGTTTGACTTATTTTAGAAAAAAAGAAGTCTTTCTCAACAATTTCCCAACTATCCCTCACATATCACTGGCTAGAGTTGAATTGCATGTCCATTTTTGAACAGCCCTTAGCCACAGAGATGCAATTATCATGATTGAGACTAACTACCTGGGTGTGAATATATGTAGGAATGTGTTTTAAGATTTTGCCAAAGAATCAGTGGTAATTAATAGTTTTTTTTATAATTCAGTGAGTTGACTGTTGAGAACTTGGAGTCAACCCTAGCCCAAAGGGTTTCTCAGTGGAGACACCCAACTTTCTATTCAACCTAACAACTATCCTAACAGATGTGAGGTGATATCTCATTGTTGTTTTGACTTGAATTTTCCTGATGATTAGGAATGTTGTTCACCTTCTCATAAACCTGTTGTCCATTTGTATGTCTTCTTTGATGGAATGTCTATTCAAGTCATTTGTTCATTTTTAAACTAGATTATTTGGTCTTTCGCTATTGAGTTTTTGGAGCTCCTTACAAACTTTGGATATTAACTTTTTATCAGATACATGGTTTGCAAATATTTTCTCCCATTTCGTAGACCACCTTTTAATTTTTTAATTGATTCCTTGACTGTTCAGAAGCTTTTTAGTTTGATGTAATCCCCTTGTCTGTTTTTGCTTTTGCTGCCTTTGCTTTTGTTGTCGTGTCATATCCAATAAATCATTGCCAAGTCTAATATTTAGAAGCTTGGTCCCTGTGTTTTCTTCTAAGAGTTTTAATGTTTCAGTTTTGTATTTAAGTTTTCAATACATTTCAAGGTGATTTTTATGAATGGAGTGAAATAGGGCCCAATTTTATTTTTCTGCATGTGGATGTTTAGTTTCCCTAATACTCTTTATTGAGGACACTATCTTTTATCCACTGTGTATTCTTGGTACCCTTGGAAAATATCAGTTGGCATAGATGCATCAGTTTATTTCTGGGTTCTCTCTTCTGTTGCATTGGTCTATATGTCTGATTTTATGCCAATATCATATTGTTTTGATTACTATACCTTTGTAGTATAATGTGAAATCAGGGAGAGTGGTACCTCTAGCATTGTTGTTCTTGTTCAAAATTGCATTGCCTATTTGGGGTCTTTCATGAGTCCAGATGAATTTTAGGACTTTTTTTTTTTTTTTTTTCTGTGAAAAACGCCATTGAGATTTTCACAGGATTGCATCGAATCTGTAGATTCCTTTGGGTAGTATGGCCATTTTAACAACACTCGTTTTTTTCAATCTATGAACATGGAATGTCCTTCCATTTATCTGTGCATTTTTTAATGTTTAACTTCATTTCTCCCAAACCAGTTTCTAAAATGGAGCTACCATTTTGCATTCCCAACACCAACATATGAATATTCTAGTTATTTTCCCTTAGGAAAAAAACAAAAACTTTAGCCATTCTAATAGGTGGGTATTTCCTATCTACAAAATATTTTCTACTTCGAGAACAAAAATATTTTCTTCTCTATTTTCTAAGTTTTATAACTGTAGGATTTTTTCTTTTTTTGAGAAAAAATTCTATAGTTGATATTTAAGAACAAATGACCTAGAAAAGCCAAAATAATTTTGAGAAACAATAAAAAGCTGAAGGACTCACATTTTGTGATTGATAGTTGATTCTTGCTGAGAATATACAGTTAAACTTGGAAAGAATTGTCAAATTAACAAGATTAACTTTTCTAATTAAGCATAATATATCTTTATCAATTTTTAAGGTTTTATTTGATTTTTCATAAATGCTTTAAAATTTTTTCCATTTAAATATTTTACAAATTTTGTTAGATTCACAGATAATTATTTCATAGCTTTCAGTGCTATTGTATATGTTACTGCTTTTACAATTTCAGTACCTATTTGTTCAATGCTTATATATGGAAATAGTTTGATTTTTATGTATGACCTTTCACTCTGTGATTTTTGTAAATGTACATATTAGTCTTTTTATGGCAGATTCTCAAT
>NW_012115032.1:503872-516839 GCF_000951035.1 Colobus angolensis palliatus
TTCCTTTGTTTCTATTTTCTGGCAGAATCTGTTATTTTCTGGCAAAATCTGTTTAAATTGATGTTATTATTTTTAGATATGTACTTTTCAGACATTTGTATCTTCCTGAATGAGCTTTGAAAGTTTTTGTATTTCAAAAAGATTTATCCATTTTATGTACATGAGCAAATTTATTGGCATAATGTTATTCGTAGCATTTATTTATCTTTTTTATGTTTAATAGGTCTGTGGTAATATCTTCCTTCTCATTCCTAGTGTTGCAAATTTGTGCCTTCTTTTTTCTGAATAATTCTATAGGGCTTACCAATTTTTACATATCTTTATAATGAACTGACTTGTTTCTATTGACTTCTCTACTGTTTTCAATTTCACTAGTTTCTTTATTATTTCCTTTTTTCTGCTTTTATTTGGTTTACTTTGCTTAGCTTTTTTCCAATGTCTTAAGGTAGGGCTGATTATCATTTTCTTGTTTTCTTATTTTCTAATTAAGAATTTAAATCTATAAATTTTCCCCAATTATTGCCTTATGTGCATCTCACCAATTTTTTAATGTTTTCATTTAAAACAAAATATTTTTAAGTTTTTTGTACTTCTTTTTAATTCCTAGGTCATTTAGAAGCTTGTTGTTTAATTTCATAATATTTGGGGATTTTCCAGATATCTTTCTGTTATCAACTTGTGGTTCAATTCTTTTAAAACTGAAGAACATACTTTATAAGATTTATTTTTAAAAATTTGTTGAGGTGTGTTTATGAACCAAATTGTGCTCTTTTTTTGATGAATTTTGTATATGCAGTGGCAGATAATGTGTATTATGCTGTTGTTGGGTGGAGTGTTCTATAAATATCAAGTAGGTCAAGATGACTGATAATGTTGCTAATAGATATATTTCCTTATCAATTTTTGTCTACTTTGTCAGTTACTGAGAGAAGAGTGTTGATGTCTTAAACCATAATGTGGATTTGTGTACTTTTCCTCTTCATTATAACAGTATTTACTTCAAGTACTTTGCAGCTCTGTGGTTAGTTGCATACACATTTACGGATTGCTTTAACATTTGTTATGTTGATGAATTGACCCCTTTATAATTATGTATCATCTTTCTTTAGTTCTTGGCAAAACCCTTCATTAAAGTTGATTTTGTGTGATATTAATACAGACATACTTCTTTTTATTGTAATTCACTTTACTGCACTTCACGGATATTGCATTTTTTTCTTTACATTTTTCATTTTACAGTAGGCAGTCAACAAAAGCTAAGCCATATCTTCAGCAATTCACACAGATATTTCCTTGGCCAATATCCAATTTCATCACTCAGGTTCTACCTTCCACAAAACACTAGGACACAAAAACAATTCAGCCAAATTCTTTGCCACTTTATTACAAGAATAGACTTTTCTCCATTGTCCAATAACATGTTTCTCATTTCTATCTGAGACTTCACCAGAATCACCTTTTATGGGGCGATTTAATTTTTCTATAATCAAAGAACATATTTTATAAGATTTAGTTTGTTTTAATTTGCTGAGGCATGTTTATGAACCAGATTATGCCCTTTTTTGATGAATTTTGCATATGCAGTGTAAGAGAATGTGTATTATATTGTTGCTGGGTGGAGTGTTCTACAAATGTCACCTAGGTCAATATTTGTATAATATTAGAAAAATAAATATTTTAGAATTTTACTTTCTATGGAGCAAATTTTGCAGAGGAAAGATTTATTAATATTTTTAATCACATATTTAGGAACTCTGGAAAAGATATAGAGAAGAATGCTATATATTCTGCCCTTTAGGAAATTATAAACTAAGAGAAGGTATAATTATTAGCATAAAAGAATATTGAATGAGGTAGATTGTAATGTCTATATTATTAACTCAATAATGTTTATTAAACACTACTAAGGCTCAGGTACTATGCTAGACACTGGAGTTACAGCAACGAGCAAAATAAGTACTATTCATACACTATGGAGTTTACTGTCTAGCTGGGTAAAAATGATATTAGAATCAATACAAATAATATTTGATTATTTATTGATGTATTATTAGTAGTATTTTTTTAGAGGCAGGAGTCTCACTACATAGGCTGTACCATAACTCCTGGGCTCAAATTATATTTTTGTTATTAATTTAAGGTTGGAAAAGTATTGGGCATGATAGGAATATAAGCTTAGCAGAGAGAGTACAACAAATAACAGAAAAATATTAGCCCCAAATAGGTTTGGCATTAGTAAAATGACATCACTTTTAACTAGGGATTCAGAAAGGGTCCATGGAGATGTAACAATTAAGCTGGATCTTGAAGGTGAATAGGATTTGAGTGTAGGGAAGTAGGATAAAAGCAGTGCCGATGGGGGGCCACAGCTTGAGCAGGATCAGTTAAGTGTGGAGGCATGTACAAAGGCTCAAGAAAGTTCAGTAGGGAAGCTAGATTCGCTGAGCTTGAAACGCCAATGAAAATAATAAATGCTTGACTGAAAAGGTATGAGTTCATGCTATGGAGTGTGGGCTTGATTCAGTAGACAGTAGGTAGAAGAAGGCATTTGAGCAGAAGAGACAGTATCAAAGGCTTTCCAAAATATTTGAAATCACAGTGTCTGATGGATTGCTGTGGAGAAGTGTGGAAATAGGAAGAAGGGCTAAGAGTCCATTGTGATAATTAAGTAAGTACATAATGAGATAGAACTTAGCCAAATCACTGGTTTTAGTTATCTATGGGTTAAATATCAAAGGAAGATTTATAGAGTACAGAAATAATTAAGAATTGGGAATCATAGTACTGAGTCAAAATATTGGTTCCATTACTTGCCAAATTTATCTTGCCTAAATTAGTCTCTCTAAGCCTTACTTAACTAATCATTAAATGAGGCTATTAAATAACTACTAAAAAGAATTGGGTAAATTTGAGATAAAATGTATCAACTGCCCACCAGTGTTTCTGCTGGCAGAAAAATATTGAAATAACACAAATTCCATTTCCCCCTCAAGATGGCATTTGGGGAGTTTCATTGAAATAATTATAGTTTCAAGTTGATGAATAATAATAATTATAATAGTTTCTTTTCATAGCCTATTACCTGTCAGACATTGTGCTAAGCACTTAATTTATATTATCCCTAAACCTCACTACAGTCCAGAAATTTAAGGCCATTATCACCATTTTTCAGATGAAGACACTGAAGGGTATAAAGAGCATATACAGTTAGTAAGTGGTAAAATCAGCTGCTGTCTACAAGTATTGGGCCATCTGTTTCATGGTTTTTTTTTTTTTTTTTTTTTAATACAGCAGGCTAAGATGTCTGAGTTGTCATAGGAGTAGTCAAAAGTTTTAGAAAGACTGTTTATGAAGAGATTCAGTGCATGAGAAAGAATCATTTTGGAAATATAAAACTGAGATGGGTGAAGATTGTGAAAGTAGATGTATAAGCTCCAACTGGGGATAGCAGACTAGACAAGTCACATAAAAAAGGGAACAGTACTGAGATTTAGTTATGTTACATCATCATGCTTAATGCTACATGGAATTTGTATAAAAACAGCCTTTAATTGGTGGACTTCAGTCCAAATAAGGCATAAAAGAAAATGAGATTGAAATTTATCATGGCCTTGTTTATTTTGAAAGTACTTAGTACCATGGCTTTGAAGAATGATTAAGAGTTGTACTGTCCATTCCCATCCTTGAAATTTTATTTTTAAAGACTGGAAAGTTAAGAAAGCAGAAAAACATTTCACTAAAGTGAGAACAAAAATAAAGTGGTCATACTGAAGAGGAACAAAGACATTTGGATTTGAGTATTCCTAGGCATTTAGTGTTTTAAAATAAAAATCAGTGAGCAGGTAACATTTTAATAATAGCAATAACATTTATAGCACTTTTGACATGTTAAATATATGATCTCATTTTATTTTCACAAGAAATGTATCAAGTAGATACCGTTATACCCATTTTGCAGATGAAAAAACTGAGATACAAAAAAGTTCAGTATCTTGCCTAAAATCATACAGCTCATAAATGTCAGAGTTGGAACTTAAAATAGAACAACTGGACTCCAGAATCTGTGCTTCTAACTGGTATGTTATACTATCTCTCAACTTAAATTTCTCAAAACAAATTTTATACCTTTTAAATGCCCATGGAGCAGGCCGTAGTTAAAGGCAATCCAGTTTTGGTGATTTAATTTTACTCTGCCACATATCCATGGCTAAACACTGGAGAGGAAGAGGTCTGAGTCTGTGAATTTTGCTGAGGTTCACAGTTTCCTTTGTGCATCTAAAGTAGCATTTAAAATAAATATTGTATTTGTTCTCTATTCCTACTTCTCACCATTGACATGTGAGTCTCATTCTGTGTATCTGTGTGTATATATGTATAGTAAGGAAGGTCATTAACCTTAGTTAACCCATGTCATTAAGGAGATGTTATTAACCACAAGTATTCCCAGAAATGAAGGCTTTTTGGCAAGAAGTAGAGAGGACTGTGCCCAAACAGAATATCTAATATGTATCTATGCTTCAGGTTGAATACAAATATGTTAAGACATGTGTAAGACATACAAAGAATTTCCCCCCAAGGCTACTGCTGTGAGAATACTTGATCAGCGCATAAATATTTATGCTGCACATAGAAGAGTGTACTGCATTTAATTTAATGTTTTGTTGTTTACATTTCTTTAGTAGCAAGTATAATCAGATTTTTAAATCCTCATCTTGATGTCATCAGTTATCTTATGGATTCACTTCACCAACTTCAAATTAATTGCCCAGTGTTTTCCTGTTTTAATGATGTTAAAAACAATCACAGAAATAAGCCCAATGGAGGGTCATGTAGGATGATCATAAACATTTGAATAATACTGGTCATATGTTATTAAAGAATGTTTATATAGGCCTCACAAATAACTTCTCTTTTGTACTTAAACCCTTGGCCAACTCATCCTTCTTTTCTTTGTGTTACTAAGTTGAATATATAAACTTATTCAACATAAACTATTGGCTCTTTGTTTCAAATTTTGAGACACGTTATTTAGGTGGTTGATTTAGAACAAAGCTAAGCATTAAAGTCTGAATGAAAAAAGCAGACTTATAAAATTTTTAGGGAGCTGTACTTTCATCATTATATCCACCTGATATATAATTCCTATTCATATTTCTTAATTTATAAAAAATATGTGGCAAATGCTTTCTCAGCATGACCCTAATTTTTCACCAAGGCAATAAGGGGATTTAACCCTCTGGTTTGGCCAATAGGTGGGAGGAACTGTAAATGTATAAGTGATTTTACCTCTGTTACTGGAGTACTAGACCTTCTTTTGTTCACTAGAGAATACCCAGAGCCTAGAATAGTGTTAGGTTACATAGTAGGTGCTCAATTAGAACTTGTTGACAGAATTAGATGTGACATACGGATTATATCCATTTTGAATGTTCTTAAGAAAATAGTTAGTGTAGGAGATGAAAACTTTGGGAATGCATGCCTAAAAAGCATCTTCAGACTAAGTAAAGGTGAGGGGAGTTTTCTCAGGAAGTTAGAAGGAAAGGTTTTAAGAATAGGCTAGACAACATTGTGGCAGGGTTCTGATAAAGTGGATGTTAGTATTGGTGAATGAAGTGGAATAATTGTAAGTTAACTGTAAATTCTGTGATTCTGTCAGGTCCTGGGTAAAATAAAAAAAGAAATCCTTCAAATCCCTACCCCCATACTTACAAATACATTTGTACTACAGCTAGTCTTAGCGGAAGCAGGTCCCTTTATTGAAGACTAACTTCTCTAGATCACAGCCTTTTGTACCTCTTCTGAAGCAATAATCTCTTCTGAGGACAGAGAGGAAATAAAAGGCATGCTGGTTCCTTATTTACAAGTCAAAGCCTACCCAGGAGTTTTATATGTTGGAAAGATTTTATAGAGGTGACATTAGAAAAATGAAGGTGTGCTCATTGGGTACATGGCAGGTAAAGGCTGGAGAACGGAATGCAAGAGACATCAGTAGGGACTGGGTGACACCATACTGCCCAGGGCTCCATCGTGGAGGATCTTCAGGATTTTGCTGAAGTGATTGTAGTCAGTGTGAAATTCAGCAATTAATTCTTGCAAATATGTCTCAGGGGTCCCTTCCTGTGGGGAGATTACATACCGGCAGACTTCTGTACACCTTCTCCATCCCAGAACATCTTTGCTTTAAGTCTGTGTTATACACTAGAGTTCCATATAAGCATTAATTTGAGAACGATGTCACTACTTTCAAATGTTTCATATCCACTGTATTATCATTTTTCTCTGCACAGACTAAAGACCTTGACATCCTCCGTAACTCTTCTCTTTCTCTCATGTTCTACAACCAATTCATCAGCAAATTCTGTCAGCTATAACTTCACAATGTATTCTGAATCCAGTTATATGTTCTGATTTCCTTGTTGCTAGCATCCTACTCCAAGCAGCCATCATGTCAGACCAGAACTATTTCAAGGGTTCCCTAATCAGTTTCGCTGCTTCCACTTTTCACACCTTCGCTGCTGCCTTCCACCCAGTGTATTCTCCACAGGGTGATCCTTTTAAAAAGATCAGTCCCATCCACAGGGATGAAAACTCCAAAATCATTCTTTTTTTTTTTTCTTTGAGATAGAGTCTCACTTTGTCTCCAGACTGGAGTGCAGTGGCACAATCTCAGTTCGCTGCAGCCTCTGCCTCTCAGGTTCAAGCGATTCTTCTGCCTCAGCCTCCTAAGTAGCTGGGACTACAGGCAAGTGCTACCACACCCAGCTAATTTTTGTATTTTTGGTAGAGATGGGGCTTCACCATGTTGGCCAGGATGGTCTCGACCTCTTGACCTCATGATCCGCCCGCCTTGGCCTTTTAAAGTGCTGGGACCAAAATGGTTGTTATTGTGGCCTGCTGGGTTATGATGTGGTCTATAATGATCTCTGATCCCATCATCTTTCCTCTTCCACTTGCACACTGCCTACTGGCCACACTGACTTTCTGCTCTTCTGCAAATTCACCAAGTCTGCTCCTACCTCAGGGCCCTTGTAATGACTATTTCTTTTGCTGTAGCATTTTCCCCTCAGATAGTTGCACAGCTCCGTCTTTCACCTTGTTCATGTCTCCAGTTAGATATCACCTTTGCAGAGTGATCTCCCCTGATCACATTAACCCTACCACCTCCCTCACTGTACCCTCGTTATTCTCTGTCCTCTTACTTGATACCTGACATTTATGTATAGATTTGCTTATTGCACAAACTGTCTTTTCCGTTGGGACACATAAAGGCAGTCTATATCCTTAGCACGGCCATAACCATATAACTAAATTAGTGTCTGGAACATAGTAGATGTCCAATGAACATGTACTAATTGAACATGAGCTAAATGAATGAATGAAATTTATTTTTATTAATATTATACTTGGCAGTTAAACTATAAAGTCTTCTTGAGGTAGAAAATGTGACCATTCTAAGATAAGAAAATTGCATAAATGCTCCTTGTATTTGTATGAATGAAATTAAGTGACTAAGTATTGTTACTTGTGTAGCTGCTATCAGAGGTAATATGACCTTACTGATACTGTAGCATGAGAGTAGTGCTTCCAAGATGGTAATAATGATTTTGAAAGTCAGCTATAAAGAGAGATAGATCTTTTACTGAATCTAGAACTCAAAGGTCTAAAAAATGTTTTCAAAGAAAATTTCAGAAAACTCATGAAATTATTATAACCAGTTTCTTTAAATGTCTTATATGTTTTACATTATATTCTATTATGTAAATAAGATTTAATATTTTCCCCTATGTACAGAGCTATTACACAGTCCAATAAAGGAGCAGGGTGCTATGCAATTTCTGCCCACACTCCACAATTTCATTCTTCTTCATTGACTCTTTTGTCAAACCAGTCATTTCTAGCTGATAGGAAACTAATTTTGATAACTAACTCATAGTTGTAACCACCCCACCACCCCAAGAACTTTGCCAGTTCTTGATGCTTCTTAAGTCACTTATCATAATGACATTTATAGAATATGCCCTTGTATGTCTTTTGAGAAAACCAAGGACATTTTTTTTGCAGTCCTCTGATTAGTGTTTCTTATCTTTGGAATTTTTATTGAGTCCAAAGCAAATTTTGCCTCGTCATGAAAATACCAGTGTCATCACGACTTAGATGGCTGTATCATTTTAAGTGCTGCAACAACACAATTAGCTCCTCCTTTTTACTATCTGTCTCCCGTTGCCAGTGTTTCTGACTCATGCTTTCCAGTATTGCCAATAGACCTACCACAGAAAGAGATCTCCCAAAGGGAATCCCACTGCCATCCACAGAACTAAATTGGACTGTTTTGACGTGTACTCCATTCCTGTGACTATTCAAGTTTTATTTCTATTTAAATTACCAAAAGGCTTTAGTTACTGTGTTCTGTTTATTTGAATAGATTTTTTAAATGATATGGACAAAGATGCTAGTTATTTTATGTCTCATTACAACATTAATGTGACGTCACAACAATGTCGTTTTATTTGGTGTCCACATTGAATTATTACTGGATAAAGCATTATCCAACAAGTTTTTTTTAACAGATTTATCAGTTTTATTTTAAATATTCTGTGTTTGTTACCTTCAGTCTGTAGATCAAGATTTTATTTAATTCTGCTGAGTGGTTAATATCCTAAAGCAGTTAAAATAGAGAATTTTGGCAGTAAATATTGACAGGTTTATATTCTTTATGTTTATGCTTCTAGACATTTTGTTCATTTTGCAAGAAATTCAGAAACATTTATTTTTATAAATTTTAATGAAAAATAATATTAATGAGTAACTTTAACAGTAATTATACAGATTACTCTGGAGAAAATACAGAAATGTTCTTAACTATAAACTGTCAGGTCATCTGAAGAATTATATTTAAAGAAAAGACCAAAAACAGAACAAAACAAGGCCCTTTGCTTTAGGGATTGAAAGAAAAAGGACTATCCACCAATTATTTACTGGCATTTTTTATTTGTATTATTTTGGATTCTGACAAAGCCATGAAAGACTTCGATTCTTCATTTTACAGATGAGGAGATGGAAGTACAGAATTTAACTAGCTTGCTGATAGTAGCAAAGCCAGAATTAAACCCAGTCAACTTGTATTTATTTCAATCATAAAAACCCATCACTAGTTTAGAGGATATGCAGACATTTTCTGCTTAACTTTTAAAAAATTTACTTACATGGAAGATTAGGTTTGAGTTATGTATTTCTCATTTTTATTCCCATTTTACTTTAACATGAAGAAAGAAAATACAGCAAAACAAACATTTCTACCTTCAAAAGAACTAAAGGACAAACATAATTTTATCTTTTATAATAGATGCAATACAAAGTATGATAAAGGTTGTTACTTTCCAACAAAGAAAAGCCCAGGACCAGATGGCTTCACAGCTGAATTCTGCCAAATATTTAAAGAAGAATTGATACCAGTACTTCCCAAACTCTTGCAAAAAAAAAAAAAAAACCTAGAGGGAATGATTTCCAACACATTTTACGAGACCAGCATCACCTTGATACCTAAGAAGACAAAGACATCACAAGAAAAAAAAAAAAAAGCTACAGGCAACTTTCTTAGATAAACATTGATGCAAAAATGCTCAATAAAATATATTGAATACAGCAACACATCAAAAATATACATCATGATCGAGTGGGATTTAACTTTGGCATGCAAGACTAGTTTAACATACATACACCAATCAATATGATGCATCACATTGGTAGAATGATAGATAAAAGCCTCATGATTATCTTAATATAAAATATCTCTGACAAAGTTCAACATTATTTCTTGATAAAAATTCTCAACAGTTTCGGAATAGAAGGTGTATTAGTCCATTCTCACACTGCTATGAAGAAATACCTGAGACTGAGTAATTTATAAAGGAAAGAGGTGTAATTGACTCACAGTTCTGCAGGGCTGGGGAGCCCTCAGGAAACAAGCTTACAATCATGGTGGAAGTTGAAGCAAACTCATCCTTCTTCGCATGGCAATAGCAAGGAGAAGTGCAGCGTGAAGGCAGGGAAAAGCCCCTTATAAAACCATTAGATCTTGTAAGAACTCACTCACTTTCATGAGAACAGCACAGGGTAGCCACCTCCATGATTCAGTTACCTCCCACCAGGTCCCTCCCATGACATGTAGGGATAATGACAACTACAATTTAAGATGAGATTTGGATGGGGACACAGCCAAACCACATCAGAAGGGAAATTCTTCAACCCAATAAATGCCATTTATGAAAAACCTACAACCAATATTGTAATCAGTGGGGAAAAACTGAATGCATTTCCACCAACATCTGTAAAAAGCAAGAATTCCCACTCTTGCCACTTCTGTTGACCATAGTACTGGAACTACTGGCAAGAGCAGTCAGATAAGGAAAAGAAATAAATGGTATCTGAATCAGAAAGGAAGAAGTAAAATTATTTTGACATGATCTTAAATGTATAAATCCCAAAGATGCCACAAAACACTATTAGAACTAATAAGTGAATTTTATAAAGTTGCAGGATACAAAATCAACATACAAATCAGTATTATTTCAATACACAAATAACAACCTAATTGAAAAATAAATGAAGAAAACAATTATATTTCCAATAGTATCAAAAATTATAAAGTAATATACCTAGGATAAATTTAACCAAAGAAGTGAAAGATCTGTATGCCAAAACTGTAAAATATGAAAGAAATAAAGACAATACCAATAAATGGAAAGATATCCTATGTTCTGAATCAGAAGAATTACTATTGTTAAAACGTCCATACTAGTCAAAGAAATATATAGATCTAACACAATCCCTGTCAAAATCTCAATGGCATTCTTCATAGAAATAGAAAAAAAGTCTCCCAAAGTTTGTATGGAGCCATAAAAGACTTTGAATAGCCAAAATAATTCTGAGAAAGAAAAAGTTTGAGACATCACACTTTCTGATTTAAAATTGTATTACAAAGCTATGTTAATCAAAACAGTGTGGTGCTGGCATAAAGACAAACACTTAGGCCGGTGAAACATAGTAGAGAGCTTAGAAATTGATTCAAACACATATGATCAACTAATGTTTTTATTTTGAAACACGATCTCATTCTGTCACCCAAGCTGAAGTGCAGTGGCATGATCACAGCTCACTGCTCCTTTGACCTCCCGGGCTCAGGTGATCCTCCCACCTCAGCCTCTTGAGTAGCTGGGACTACAGGCATGTGCCACCACACCTGATTATTTTTTTAAATATTTTTTTTTGTAGAGAGAGTTTTGCCATGTTGCCCAGGCTGTCCTGAATCTCCTGGACTCAAGTGATCCACCCACTTTGGCCTTTCAAACTGTTGGGATTGTAGGCATGAGTCACTGTGCCTGACTGTGGTCAACTAATTTTTGACAAGGGCACAACAAGGAAAGGATAGTCTCTGAATAAGTGGTACTTGTACCAATAAATGGTACTGGTATGGTAAATTAAAGAAGATTTCCACATGCAAAAGAATGCAATTAAAACCTTATCTTACACCTTACAAAAAAAGTCAACCCAAAATTGGATAAAAGACCTAAATAGAAGACCAGAAACTACAAAACTGTCAGAAGAGAACATAGGGTAAAAGCGCCTGGACATTGGCCTTGACAATGATTTTTTGGGTATTACACCAAAAGCTCAACCCACAAAAGCAAAAATAAACAGAATAGCATTAAACTTAAAAACTTCTACACAGCGAAGGAAACAATTGATAAAATGAAAAGGCAGCCCACAGATTGGAAAAAGTATTTGCAACCATATATCTGATAAAGGGTTAATATCTACGACTTATAAACCACTCATGCAACCCAACAGTGGGGAAAAAATAACCTGACTTAAAAATGTGCAAAAGACCTGAATAGACATTTCTCTAAAGAAGACATAAAAATGATCAACAGTATATGAAAAGGTTCTCGACATCATTAATCACCAAAAAATGTAAATTAAAACTAACATGAGATACCACCTCACACTCCTGAGGGTGGCCATTACCAAAAAGTCAAAAGGTAACAAATGTTGACCACGGTATGGAGAAAAGGGAACCTAGGACAATGTTGCTGAGAATGTGGATTGGTATAGACATTATAAAAAACAGTATGGAGATTTCTAAAAAATTAAAAATATAGCTACCATACGACCCAGCAATCTCTCTTCTGGGCTTATACCCAAAGGAAATGAAATCTTCATCTGGTGAAGATATCTGCACTCCCATGTCCATTGCTGCATTATTCACAATAGCTGAGATATGGAAACAACCTAAGTGCCCATCGACAGACGGATATGGAAGCTGTGGTAAATACATACAATGGAATTTTCCTGAGTCCAGAAAAAAAAAACAAGATCCTGCCATTTGCCATGCATGGATGAGCCTGGAGGATATTAGCTAAGTGACATAAGCCAGAAACAGAGAGAAAAATATTGCATTTTCTCTCAGATATGTAATAGTTTTAAAAAATTACAAAATACAGAGATGCAAACATAATGGTGGTTACAGGGGCAATTAAATGGGGAGATGTCAGCCAGAGGATACAAAGTAGTAGATATGTAAGATGGAAAGTCTGGAGATCTAATGTGCAACATGAGGACTATAGGTAATAAAATTGTATTCTATGTAGGATTCATGCTAAATGAGTAGATTTTAGTTGTTGGTGCCCCAAAAACAAACAAAAAACGGTTACTAGGTGAGATAAAGGATAAGTGAATTTGTTTCACTATAATAATCTTTTTACTATCTATATGTATCCCTTAACATCATGTTATATACTTTAAATATACACAATAAAATTTATTTTTCTAAAAAAATGCTGTTGAAATGTTCCATTTAGCATCCAACTCATTCAGGTTTAAATGAACAAAAAATTGTGATGTACAAATCAGGAGAAACATACAGGAATTTTAAACGCATTAGGGAATTTAAATGTCATCTAAATAATCT
>NW_012115032.1:523724-529822 GCF_000951035.1 Colobus angolensis palliatus
CACTAGTGAGATGACCCCAGTACCTCAGTTCAAAATGCAGAAATCACCGGTCTTCTGTGTCCTTCGCGCTGGGAGTTGGAGACTGCAGCTGTTCCCATTCGGCCATCTTGCTCCGCCCCTAAATAATCTTTTTCAAAGCTTAAACCATTTATACATCTGACAAATATATCTAAACTATAGTCAAAAGCTCAAAATTTCTTGCATAATTAAGAATGCCCTGAGCATATTTTGTTTTATTTGTTATGCTTATTATAAGCTTTTCACAATAGCCTAACCAACACATTTCTTAACAATTTTCTGAACGCTTTGTTATTTTATTATGACCTTATTTTCTGCAATTAGGGTAAACATCACTTCCTTTGCACTTGACTGGTGTCTGCGTACTGTACCTGCCAGCTACACTTCAAAACATATAAATGGCATTTGGTAAAACTTATTTCAACTTCCACATTAGACAGAAGGCAACATTCCAGTTACATCAGACTGAAAAATAGCTAATCACTAGGCAGAAGAAACTTATTTTAAAATCAAATGTGACTATGATTTTTTAAAAAGTCCCTTTACAAGGATGCAGTGTTACCATGATGTGATATTTGGCTATCAACCCCTTACATTTTATTAAACTTGATCCTTGTTATTTCGTGCTTCTTGAAGGGAACAGAGTACAGTAATGAAACCCACAAAACTAAGGGGGGAAAAGGAATGGGAATAATAAAATAATTACAGCAGCTATAATATTCACAAGCTACATACTCAAAATATCTATTGCCATAGATTTTGGAAGTGCAAACTTCGATTATGGGTTAGAAGAATGGTATTTCACATGAGTACACAGTCACTTTTTCATTTTTTTCTCTAGGTTATATAATTCTAACCTTAATATTTGCTTTATTAGAATCATATAAACAGATATTAGTGATACAACTAAAATAAAGTGAGTCAAAGAGAAAGACCATAAAACAGATACTTTTCATTTGATTCAGACCCAGACCCAAGTCTAAGGACAGCAAATTGCTCTTTATTAACTATATTGATGTCTTTATTGGAAACACTATTCTCCTTTAATATTCCTCATCTTGCCTGGAGTCACAGTCATTTACCTGGACATCCAAACAAGTGGGCCATTAATCCTTTTCTTGTCTCACAGATGAAGTTCAAGAACTACAGCTAAATCCATCTCTTCCTCTCCACCCCATTCCATAGCCTCAGTTCAGGTCCTCACAATCTCCTTCCTGGACCTTCAATATGACCTCTAAACTGTTCTACCTGTCTGCACTCTTGCCCTTATCCCCATCCTCATTCACATATGTGTGACTTTTCTAAATCTTCAGAACTCTTCAATCTAATTAAAATTTTTTATTGGCTTTCCACCTCCTTCAAAGTAAATTTCCAGGTGTTTACTTTGGGTTATGAGACTCCCAGCCCACCAGCTCTACCATATCCTCTTCCCAGAATTGCAGTCTTGTGAAAGACTTGCAATCTTGAACATATATTGAGACAATACATTCTTAGAGGACAAAAGTCATTTTTATTTATATTTTTATCCCCTATTAGTAATGAATGCTGTTTCACATTTCTACCTTCCCCCCCGCACCACCCACATGGTATTTTCTCTGTCCTTTTTTTTGAACTGGTGAGCTTTTATTCCTCAAAATTGTAATCATGTCACTTTCTTAATAAAATCTCCTGACACAACCCTTCAAAAAGTTTAGTGTTCTCTCTTCTTGTACAAATCTATTTTGGCACAGTTCACACTATATAATAACTACTTGTTTCCATGTCTGTCTCCCCTTTTAAAGTGTGGGCATCCCAAAGACAAATAGTTTGTCTTAAAATCTGTATACATTTAGGGATCTAGAACAGTTTCTGAAACATAATTTTAATGTGGTAGGTACTATTCTAAGGACTTTTTTATGATCTCATTTAACAAAATAAATTCACAATAAATATTGATTAAGTAAAGTTAAAAGCATAAAGACATTTACAGAAAAATTTCACTTGAAAGATATCACAATATTGAATCTTATTTAAGAATTCAGACAGTAAAGTAAATAAACAGCAACTTTCAAGTTGGAAAAAGATAAATGGTATAAGATATTTTTGAGTAATGGAGGTAATGCACCAGTAGGGTCATGTGAATCAAATGTAAGTGAAGGATGCTCATGGGTGGTGGAATCTTACTAAGTGCAATTCACCACTTTTTATTTCATTGGGAGGTGCTAGTAAATGAAAAGAGCCACAATCAGGTCTTCAAAAGTAATGTTGCTACTTTTACAACGTGCCATTAAGAAATTGTTAAGGTTACTTAAAAAGTAGTTATATTAAAATCTAAAAGCCAGTCTTTGTGTTTCACTACCAAAGTTTTAAATTGCCAATAAGCCGATAAAACACAGTGGGAAGATATGCTCACTTGAATGTCAACATCAGCAGAACTTTATCTAAAACTCATTCTGTGATTAGGGTTTTAGGGGGATATACAAATTAAAACCTACTGTTCTTTTCAGGGTCTAAGTTGCTCACTGTTACTTAGCAGTATAAACTATTTTCGTACAGGAACATAGTAAGTAAGCATAAAGTTGAACTATAATGAATTTTTATTGTCTCTACTTTCTTTCTATTATCACAGACCTGTTGAATTCTCAGAAGCTGAATTCTCACAACTTGAATATCAAAGAAAACAGCAATTTTGGGACTCAGTACGTCTAGCTCTTTTCACATTGGCAATTGTAGCAATTATAGGAATTGCAATTGGTATTGTTACTCATTTTGTTGTTGAGGGTAAGTATCCAGGTCATAGTTCCATTGCCTAAGTACTCCATGACTTCGTATCGTGAAATTTTCTGTTGTATAAAAAGTGACATTTGCATGATATTAACATTTTAATTACCAGTCTTTTACTGATGTTAAATTATAGTTTGCCTTTGTATTGAGCTCTGTGTTACATATTTCCACCCAGTTAACTTTGTAATAAGCATTGCATTGATAGACATATCTAAAAGAAACACATAAAAAAGAGAAAGAAGAATTAAAAGATCATCTTTAGCATAAAGACAAATTACATAATATGCAAATTACAAAATACTCTTCTCAGAATCAGTATATTAATGAGTCACCTCAAGAAAAGCTCAGGATATAAGAAGAGTTATCTGAAAAATACTTTTAAAGGGCTAAAGATCAAGCATTATTTTTGAAAAAAAAAAAAACCTTTTTATGACTGGGAAGAAGGAAAATCTCAGAATTAATTCCTAATTATATATGCAAAAATGGAGAGTCAGTATCATAGTTGAGCCAAATGACAATCAACTAAGATTCATTTACCTTCCTCTTTGGATTCTGTATTTTCCTCTCTACTTTTTTTTTTTTTTTTTTTTGAGACAGATTCTTGCGTTATCACCCAGGCTGGAGTACAGTCCCATGATCCTGGCTCATTGCAACCTCCACCTCCCAGGTTCAAGAAATTCTCATGCCTCAGCCTCCTGAGTAGCTGAGATTATAGGTGCCTGCCACTACACTCGGTTAATTTTTGTATTTTTAGTAGAGTTGGGGTTTCACCATGTTGGCCAGGCTGGTCTTGAACTTGCAACCTCAGGAGATCTGCTTGACTTGGCCTCCGAAAGTGCTGGGATTACAGGCAGCACTTTGGCTGTAATGCAAAAAATTGTATTTTTTTGTATTTTTGTAATGCAAAAAATGCAGAAATCGGCTACTATGCCCTGCCAATTTCTGCATTTTTAATCACAGGTGATTGAGACTTAAAATTTTAGGCACTCATATCAGTCATGGCAATAAAACCACATTTGAATGATCCGAAGAAGAAATGAAATATTGTCCAACATGCCCAGTTTACCTTCCTACCCTCATTATTGGGGGATTGATAATATCCATTCCTTAGACTCTCATAAAATGAAAGCATAAGCCAAGTTACCCTATACAGTTTTATCTTTTGTTAGTATTTTCTTTGGGTTAGGAGGTAATGAAATAGTTTTGTTTTTAAAATGCCTTTCACTCCCAATGCTTAAAAAAGAAAAAAATGAAGGGATAGTAAAAATAATGACAAAAAAAGCATTTAGCCATTAAAAAATCTTAGAGGTTGTCATAGGCTGAATAATGCCCCATTCCCATGCAAAGATGTCCATGTCCTAATTGTTAGAATCTGTGAATTTTACCTTATGTAGCAAAAAGGCCTTTCCAGATGTCATTAAACTAATAATTTTGAGATGGGACATTATCCTGGTTATTTTGGATAGGTCCTAAATATAACTGCAAGGGTCCTAATAAAAGGGCGGAAAGAAGGTCAAAGGAGGAAGAATGACAAAAGCAAGAGGAGGATGGGATGATGTAAAATGGGAACATCAGCAAAGGAATGAGGGTAGACTCTAGAAAAAGGCAAAAATTAAATTCTCCCCTTATAGCCTCTAGAAGGAACCAGCTCTGCCAACTTTTTGATTTTAGCTTTGTAAAACTCACATATGATATATGACCTCCAGAACTGTAAGAGTATAATTTTGTGTTGTTTTAAGTCACCAAACCTACAGTAATTTGTTATAGCAGCAGTAGACAACTAATACAGAGGCTAACACCCAAGGATTTGAGTGTTCTATCTCCAAGACTTTCCTGACTGCAGATAATTGAAAAGTTGCCTGACTGCAGATGGACATTTAGGAAAAGAGGGGAGAAGGTAGACCATGACAAAAGTTAAACAAGTAGAACGGGATAAAATAGAGGTACATAAGATGATGAGGTTTTTAAAAGGAACATACCTATTTTTATAACAGAAGGAATTCAGTGAAGGAAATTACATTCTAGTAACCAGGGTAACAACAGAAGACAAATTATTTCTAAAATACTACTTTTAGAGATTCTACATGAATAGATCTGAAAGACAGTGGAGTAAAAATTATCAATAATTGTGAAATAATCACAATAGAAATAAGGATTTTAGCAGACATAGTGGTAAAAGTCACATCACCAGGATGGAAGTGTATTTGATGGAGTTATTTTTATTCTAAAGATCTCAGTAATTACGAATGATCGGCTTTCACCGTATTATAATTCTGACCAATTATCCACTGTTTTTAAAAATGGGCAATTTTAAAATAAGAATTAATAAAATCAGTGACTTTTGAATATGGTTGATTTATCAGTGCCCTCCAGCCAGAGATCATAGGAATACATCTTCAGATATATACAGGGGAAAAAAAGCATATGCCATGGAGAACCACAGACTGCATAGTAAAAGATTGTTTAAACAAATGCACTATAAGATTTTGGCTTATCTTAGGTGATTCAGGGGGAGGGTTGAAGGAATTGGATCTTTTCTCTGAACTGGATTTTATCTGATTGCTGTCAGAAACCTGAAATAATGCTATGACTGAGTATCTTACTAAATCCTATTTAGAAGATTAACAGGGAAGTGAGGCTAAAGCTGTAATTTGGTAGAGAAACAGTAGTCACTCCTATTGGCTAAAATAGGGAGATGTTCCATTTTTGTTTTGTTTTATTGTTTTAGATAGTGTTCTTGTCTTTGAGTTCAGACATAATATGGAATGGTTTTTGTTTTGTTTTTTTTTTTTTGGTCTCCATTGATTATGGTCACAGAATGGCTTTGTCTGATGTTGATGTTCAAAGGAAATACCAAAACTCAGCTCATGGATATCAGGAACTACCTTTTCCTTCTCAGGTTTTACATTTACAACTCCATAAAATTTTTCAATGCTACTTGAGTATCATTTTAAAAAACAATTACTGTGTTATTAATTCACTATTAAATGCTTGATAGAATTCATGTCTCTATTTATTACTTGACGTGATGAAAAGACTTTTAGATTAATGTGTGCTTATTATCCTCAGGATTTCCATTTGGATTCTTATTGGT
This sequence comes from Colobus angolensis palliatus, assembly GCF_000951035.1. NCBI lineage: Eukaryota > Metazoa > Chordata > Mammalia > Primates > Cercopithecidae > Colobus > Colobus angolensis. The sequence goes on from NW_012115032.1 coordinate 529,600, forward strand.
TATTTCCTCAGGGAAAGAAAATGTCTTAAAATCAAATCCTATTTGAATATTAAATGAATATAACAGCATTGTACATTTTTTTTGAGACTTGCATCTCCTCAACATTGTTGCAAGCATCATCTGCCTTGTTGAAGGTAGCTTTTGTCTGTTTTTTTTTTTAATTACTGACTGATATTCATTATCTTAAATATTCCATAATTTACTTGTCATTCAAATACTTAGA
>NW_012115032.1:531022-562854 GCF_000951035.1 Colobus angolensis palliatus
CAGATCTCAGCTCACTGCAAGCTCCGCCTCCCGGGTTCATGCCATTCTCCTGCCTCAGCCTCCCGAGTAGCTGGGACTACAGGCGCCCACCACCTTGACCGGCTAGTTTTTTGTATTTTTTAGTAGAAACAGGGTTTCACCGTGTTAGCCAGGATGGTCTTGATCTCCTGACCTCGTGATCCGCCCGTCTCGGCCTCCCAAAGTGCTGGGATTACAGGCTTGGGCCACCGCGCCGAAACCCAATTATCTAAAGCTGTTTTTTAAGTTTGGTTTCTTGAAAACCTAAAGAGTAAAATTTGCATTGAGATAGCATCACTTGTCTTCCTGTTCTGTAGAACTGGATCCACTTCCAGGAATGTAGGGATTTTGTTTTCCCATAAAATGTTATTCTCCCATGAAATCCCAAGAGCCAAGCACACCTTGGTTTTAATATCAGGTTCACCATAAATTAGTTAGGTGATCTTTAGCAAACTTGTTTTCTACTTCACTAAGCTTAAGTACTCTTATGTAAAGCGGTTTACTATTATTTTTAATTCAGAAAATTGTGATGATTAAACTAGATTTGTGTTGTCACACAGTGCATGGTATATAGTAATTTCTTACAAATATTTGCCATTATTAAATTGGATTTCTACAGTGGCTTCCTAATTGATCTTTTATAAAAACTTACTTGATGTTGAATTTCTTCACTGGTGAAATGAGCTAAGCATATAATATTCAATAAATGCCAAATATCATGTTCTCTGCATGTAATGACAATTCAGTAAAGGAAAGGTATTATTATTTATTGATACAAAAGTTCAACATTAACATAAAAGCTATAGTATAGTGACTAATATAGTTATGCTTCACATATAACATATTTTTAGCACTTTTAAAAGCACTTAAAGTATATATTAAAATCACTTTTACTTCTACGTGATTCCAGAATATGCTTTTGCCTAACAGGGAAATTCTTAAAGACAATATAGGGATATGTGTATGATAATGAGTAAAATAGCTCTGTCACTCTGAGATCAATCTTCATTTTAATCTTTTTTTTTGTAATAAAACTTTAATTGTGAAATCTTTTCAAGAAGTGCCTTGAGAGGTAGCTTGAATTCATTAAATTTAATAAGATAATATATGTGAGAGCTGATTAGACAGAGTTTAGTGTATGTTAGGAACTTGGTAAATATTGATTAATTCATCCACTCATCCATCAGTAAAAATAAAGAAGTAAAAATTGTCAGCAAAATAGATTGTAAACTGTTGTGGTAAAATGTCACCCTCATTCATATTTCTTGACATCTCATTTTGAATGAATAAAATGTACTTTTTTAAAGAAGATAATGCTTAGAATAAATTTTGTAAGTGGAACGAAAAAGATACAAAATTGTGGTGATAAGCTATCTCAGTCAAGTAAAACAATTATTTTAACAGAATAAATAAAAGCCAAAATTATAACATCAATTACTTCTAGATATTACAGTTACAGATTTTTATTCTCTTGTATATAATTTTCTGGTCATTCTAGATTTTCTGATATAGCGTTTATGATCTAAAAAATGTTTTTAAATGAATGTTTGTTTTTGACATTTAAAAAACTTTAAATGAATATTTAAATGTTTTAAACATTTAAAAAATGTTTTAAAATGAACGTTTAAAATGCAGTAAGAAATTGGAGATTTGGCCGGGTGTGGTGGCTCACACCTGTATTCCCAGCACTTTGGAAGGCTGAGGCTGGTGGATCACTTGAGGTCAGGAGTTTGAGACCAGCCTGGCCAACATGGTGAAATCGTTCTCTACTAAAAATACAAAAATTAGCTGGGCGTGGTGGCATGCCCCTGTAATCCCAGCTACTCAGGAAGCTGAGGCAAGAGAATCACTTGAACCTAGGAGGTGGAGGTTGCAGTGAGCTGGAATTGTGCCACTGCACTCCAGCCTGGGCAACAGAGTGAGACACCATCTCCAAAAAGAAAAAAGAGAGAGAGAGAGAGAGAGAGAGAGAGAGAGAGAGATTAGAGATTAAATGGGTTATAGCTACAGGATTTAAAGACTGAAAAATTAATTGGATATTGGAAACCAGGATGAACCCAAGCCTTGGGTAACCATATGGATGTTAGAGCTGTTCACAAAGATATAAAATACAGGAAGTAGAGGAGGTTTAAGTAAATAAGGAAGTAAATGATTATTTCACTTTGGAAATATATTAGAAGTGCCTATTTAATGTGCAGTAAACAGTCTCCTAAAGTCAGTTGATAGCGAATTGAAACTCATGACAAAGATTTGGTCTGAAGATAAAGAATTTGAGTCATCAATAATTAGTTAGTGGGTAAGGCCATCCCAGTTAAGATTACCAAAAAGTACTTAATATGACCAGGTCAAAGATAGAATCTTTGAATGCCAACGAGAAGGGTGGAAATAAAGAGCTCACCAAGATAACTGAGATGTGTGGCCAGGGAGGAAGGAAGAAAACTAGAAGATGGCTTCATAAAACCAAAGATAGGTTTTCAGGGAACATGATGAAGGCTACAAGGAAATGAAGGAGTAAAACAAACAAACAAAACCATGAAAGACATTACAACGGTTGTCCTTGACAAAGACAGCTTTAGTGATGTGGTAGGAACAGATTGCAGAGAATTAGGGAGTGAATGGGAAAAAAAGAAGGTGAAAACAATAAATATGGACTTCTACTTAAGTAAGCTTAGCAACAGCATAAAAAATGTTGACAGCTTGTTCAGTGTATCTTCATAATACAGCTTATGTCTGATATACCTGTTAGCAATTCCTTGAGGGAACTGATGACATTTACATGACTTTCAGCAATTGCTTTCGCTATTATCTTTCCACTGTATGTTGCATGTCCAATTTTATGAATATTTTGATATGCATAAATATCTATAAATGGAGTGTTCTGTATGAGTACTTTGGGATCAGAATTTTTCATTTTAACCAGCGGCAGTTGTGAAATTACAAAATATTTGAGAAGTGTCTGCAAGAATTTTTGCACTAAGTAGAAATAATATGCATTATAGTAGCCTATGTATCAGATGTGGGCAAGCCACAGGGGACAAAACAACTTACTGCCTTTAACCATGAGACTTTTGCTTGTTTTACCTTTTAGATGATAAGTCTTTCTATTACCTTGCCTCTTTTAAAGTCACAAATATCAGATACAAAGAAAATTATGGCGTGAGATCTTCAAGAGAGTTTATAGAAAGGAGTCATCAGATTGAAAGGATGGTAAGCTCAATAGAAATTTTAAATGTTTATTAATGTGTCTTTTCATCACTTTGAATGTGGGTGTTATATAGGAACTTAATCCCAATTTCTTCTTTTGTAAAATGGAGATAATATAGTATGTAAGTCACGTAGTTGTAAAGATTAAATTACTTAATATGTGTAAAATATTCAGTATACTGTGTGCACCATCAAATGTATATAGTAGATGAGAGTAGGCAACTAATTAACTCCTGAGAAATTGTTGGTTGAAACAAATATTTCCCTGTTTTTGACTCTTGATTTTATATTTTTTGATTCGTTTTCTTTATTCTTTTTTAACATAAGAATATAGAGTTGCCACAATCAGCTTACCAATTTGTTTATTTTGAAAGCACTTAAAAAATTACATAAAAGGACTTGGTATGTCTATAATTTTTGATATTAATCTTAAATCTGGTTATGACTCATATATTTTGTTTTATTATAGCTTATGTATTTATCAAGTTATTTCTAATTTTTTAAGTATATTGGGTGAGCCATCTCCTTAACTGTCATAGCAGAAAGTCAAAGAGAATAGTCTTCCATTTTTTGTCCCATGGAAAGCATAGTTATGGAGATCATAGATTTGTTTAGCAAAATTCAGTATATTAGCTTGGATTGTAGTCTTTTAAACTTATAAGAGTTATTCTAGAACCAAGAATTAATGGCCAAATAGGAAGAGCACTATGTTAATATGATTCTTTATGATTAGCTTTAGTCACTAATCTCCTTTAATAAAAGATGAGAATTTTGGCATTCCCATTCTTCCCTCACTATACTATCCTCTCTCTGTATTATTCACAATGTGAGAAAATATTTACAATTTATCCTGTTATTTACATAAGTTGATTCTAAATGTTGAAAAGCAGTAAGAGCATTTCACTTTCCATAGCTTTTTAAATAGCACTTTTGTTTTTTATAATTATTACCACAATTCTTATGGCAATCAAATAATGTTCCCAGAATTAAGTATGAATATATTTTCTCTCTCTTGTGTGTGTGTGTGTAACCCCTCTACCATTTTACTGTATTATCAGACATTTCCAAGGTCTTGGTATTTCTTTAAATCTTCTTTTTTAAAACCTTATGTTTCCTCCTCAATTTCAACTAGTTGTGCTGTAGGTCCACTTTACAAAAGTAAACCTATCCAGGACAAGACTGCACCCTTTTGTGAGATCCGTTGCTTCTTGCATCCCATGTTTTCATTGATATAGTAAGATATGTCCTCAAGTACCTTTTCTAAGAAAAAGTTCATGGGATGTAAAATTTATGAATTATTTTATGCTGAAAAAAATCCTGTATTCTATATTTCACTCAGTTGAAAGTTTGGATGCACAACTTTAAATTGAAAATCATTTCCCTAAAAGTGCATTCGATGTGATGCCTCTGCCTTTTTTCTTTTTGCTTATGGTGACTTTGGTGATTTGGGCCCTTTTTGATTCTCTATAAGTTTCAGAATCTTTTTTTTCTAATTCTGTAAAAAGTGATCTTGGTACTTTGATAGAAATAGTGTTAAAGCTCTAAATTGCTTTTGGCAGTATGGTCATTTTAATGGGACTGATTCTTCCAATCTATGATCATGTCTATGAGACATATGTTTTGTCTCTGATTTCTTTCAGCAGTGTTTTGTATTTCTCCTTGTCGAGATCATTTACCTCTTCAATTAGACGTATTCTGAGGTATTTTATTCTTTTTGTGGCTATTGTAGATGGGATTGCATCTTGATTTTGCTGTCAGCTTGAACATTATTGGTGTTTTCCAATGCTAGTAATTGTTTTATGTTGATTTTTTGTATCCTGAAACTTTAATGAAGTTTATCAATTCTGGGAGCTTTATTTGTGAAGTTTTTGTTTTCTATACATAGAATCATATCATTTGTGAAGAGAGATTGTTTAACTACTTCTTTTTCTATTTGGATGCCTTTTACTTTTTTCTCTTGCCTCATTACTCTGCATAGGACTTCTAGTACTATGTTGAATAGAAGTGGAGAGAGTGGGCATCCTTGCTGTGTTCCAGTTCTCAAGGGGAATGGTTCCAGCTTTTGCCCATTCAGTGTGATGTTGGCTGTGGGTTTGTCATAGATGGATCTTATTATTTTGACATATGTTCCTTCAATGCCTAGTTTGTTGAGGGTTTTTATCATGAAAGGATGTTGGATTTTATCAAAAGCTTTTTCTGCATCTATTGGGATGATCATTCTGTTTTTAATTCTGTTCATATGGCGAATCACATTGTTGATTTGAGTATGTTGAGCCACTTGCATCCCAGGAATAAAGGCTACTTGATTGTGACAAATTAACTTTTTGTGTAGTTAGATTTGGTTTGCTGGTATTTGGTTGAGGATTTTTGCATCTATGATTATAAGGAGTATTGACCTGATATTTTCTTTTTTTAATGTGTCTTGGCAAATTTTGGTATCAGGATGATGCTAGCTTTGTAGAATGAGTTAAGGAGGACTCCTTTCTTCCTGATTTTTTGGGAATAGTTTTAGTAGGGCTGGTACCCATTATTCTGTGTATGTCTGGTAGAATTTGGCTGTGAATTCATCTGGTCCAGGGATTTTGTTGGTTTGTAGGTTTTTTATTACTGATTTAGTTTTAGAACTCATTGTTGGTCTGTTCAGGTTTTCGATTTCTACTTGGTTCAGTCAGGGAGGTTATATGTTACCAATAATTTATCTATTTCCTCTAGATTTTCTAATTTACATGGATAAGTGTTCATAATAGACTATCTTTTGTATTTCTGTGGGTTTGGTTGTAATGTCAACTTTGTCATTTATGATTGTACTTATATGGATTGTCTCTCTTTTTTTTCTAATTTAGATAGCTATCAGTCTTGTTTGTTCTTTCAATAAACCAAAAATTTGGTGTTGTTGATTTTTTTTTGACTTTTTTTTTTTAACAGACTTTTGTGTCTCAATTTAGTTTCATTCTGCTCTGATTTTAATTGTCTTTTATTTTGCTAGCTTCAGTGTTGGTTTGTTGTTGTTTTTCTAGTTTCTCTATGTGCATTGTTAGATTGCTAATTTAGATCTTTCTAACTTATTGATGTAGGTTTTTAGTGCTATAGACATTCCTCTTAACACTGCTTTAGCTGCATCCTAAAGATGTTGATGTCTTGTGCCTTTACTGTCCCTAATTTCAAAGAAATGTTTGATTTTTGCCTTAAATTTGTTGTTTACCCAAAGGTAATTCAGGAGCAAATTGTTTAATTTCCATGTAGTTGTGTGGTTTTGAGATACCTTCTTGGTAATGATTTCTATTCTTATTGCACTGTGGTGTGAGAGTGTGCTTGTTGTGATTTTTTTTAATTTATTGAGGCTTGCTTTATGGGCAAATATTTGATTTATCTTGTAGTATATTCCACATGCAGATAAGATGAGTATGTATTCTGTGGTTGTTAGGTGTATTATTCTGTAGATGTTTGTTAGGTCAAGTTGGTCAAGTGTCAAGTTTATGTCCACAATTTCTTTGTTAGTGTTCTGCCTCAATGATCTGTGTAATGCTATCAGTGGGACTGTTGATGTTTCCCACCCTAATTGTGTAGCCGTCCAAGTCTTCGTAGGTCTAGAAGAACTTGTTTTATGAATCCGAGTGCTCCAATGTTGGGTGCATATATATTTTGGATGGCTGAGTCTTCTTGTTGAATTGATCCTTTTATCATTATGTAATGGCCTTCTTTTTCCTTCTTTACTGTTCTTGCTCCTTTTTGTTTTCTGTTTGCATGACAGATCTTTCTCCATCCCTTTACTTTGAGCCTATGGGTGTCACTACATGTGAGATGATTCTTTTGAAGGCAACAGATTGTAGAATCTTGTATTTTTATCCACCTTGCCACTCTATGCCTTTTAAGTGGGACATTTAGACCACTGACATTTAAGTTACTATTGTTATGTGATATTTTGTTCCTGTCATGTTGTTAGCTGATTGTTTTGTAGATGATTGTATAGTGGCTTTGTGGTGTCTGTGGGCTATGTACTTAAATGTGTTTCTGTGGTAGCTGGTATTGTTCCTTCATTTTGACATTTAACATACTCTTAAGGACCTCTTGTAAGACTAGTAGTGGCAATGAAATCCCTTAGCTTTTGTTTATCTGAAAATGATTTTATTTCTCCTTTACTTATGAAGCTTAGTTTGGTGGGGAATGAAGTTCTTGGTTAGAATTTCTTTTCTTTAAGCATGCTGAAAATAGGTCCCCAGTCTCTTCTGGCTTATAAAGTTTCTGCTGAGATGGCCTGATGAGGTTCCATTTGTAAGTGACCTGACCTGTGTCTGTAGCTACCTTTACATTTTTTTTTCTTTTGCAGTGACCTTGGTGAATCTGATGACTGTATGCCTTGAGGATAGTTGTCTTATATTGCCTCTTGTAGGGGTTCTTTGAATTTCTTGAATTTGCATGTCAACTTCTCTAGTGAGATTGGGGAAGTTTTTGTGGATCCTATGCTTAAATATGTTTTCTAAGTTGTTCTTCTCTCTTCTTGTCTATCTAGAATGACAGTGGGTCATAGCTTTAGTCTCTTTACATAATCTCATATTTCTTAGAGGTTTTGTTCTTTTTTAAAAATTCTTTTTTCTTTACTTTTGCCTAAGTTGAGTTAAAGAACTGGTCTTCGAGCTCTGAGAGTCTTTCCTTAGCTTGATCTATTCTGTTGTTAATGCTTCCAACTGTATTATAAAATTCCTGTAGTACATTTTTCAATTCTAGGAATTTAGTTTGGTCCTTTCTTGGCAAGTGGCTATGTCATCTTTCACCTCTTGGGTCATATTACTGGGCTTGTGGGATTGGATTTCAACTTTCTCCTGAATCTCAATGAGTATCCTTGCTATCCAGGTTCTAAATTCTATATCTGTAGTTTTAGTCATTTCAATCTGGTTCAGAAACATTGTAGGGGAGGTAAAGTGATTGTTTGCAGGCAAGGAGACAGTCTGACTTTTTGAATTGCCAGAGTTCTTGCACCTATTCTTTTTCATATGAGAGGTCTCATGTTCCTTTATCTTTTTTGAATTTGCTGTCATTTGAATAGGGCTTTTTTTTTTTTTCATTCTTTATTTCCCTTGAGATTTTGGCTGTTGTATAAATTGAATATAGTCTGTCATCTTCATTTCTTCATGCTTTCAGAGGGTCAGAGTTCTGTACTGGGTCTTTATTTGTGGCTAGATTCTTGCATGGGTTTCATAGGCATGTGTTCTGGGAGAATTTTGTTGGTGTTATAATTCAGACTGTGATCCAGTAGATGGTGCTTAAGAGTAATGGCTGGCAGATAGGCTCTTAGCTGCCCTGCTCTTGTGTATTTCAGCGTGTTTGCAACAGTGCTCTGTGGTTGTGGGATTGAAGAGAGATGATGCTCTTACCAGGTCCATCCCTGTGCCCTAGGGGGCTCCCTTTAGTCACTGGCACCATGCCCACATTTCCTTAGCCTCAAGAGGTGCCCTGGCAGGCTGTGTTTCTGCCTGCAGTAGTGACAGTCCAAGCCAAAGATTAGGTTGCCAAGAGACCTGCAATGTTGTGGAAGCTCACTAGTCCTCTCTGCTTGGTGGAGTCAAAGCAGGTTGTGCGGTATATCTGAAGGTGGTCTGTTGATGCTTTGGCCTACTGGTCAAGGGTGAGGGATCTCTGGGCAGGGTGGTGTTGTCATGGGTATGCAGCTTATGTAGTGCTTGTGGCTCACAGTTTTTTTGCCCAGCAGACAGCTGTGGGGCCTGCCCAGCTTGTTGTCCCTCAACCAAGTCACCTTCTCTTTATTGCCTGAGTATTTGGTCCAACCAGCTGGTTTTGTCCCAAGCCTTCTGTATCCAGATCACTGAGCTGTTAGGTGTCCGGGGCTATGATGCTTCTTTGGTCAGAGACAGTGACTGTCAGACAGGGCACACTCTTTCTGGATTATACCTGTAGAGGGAGGCACACCAGCTTCTGCACCAGCCCATGAATCCATGTCTCAGTCTTCTCAGTGTTCTGAGAGTGGGGGCTCTTCCCCTGCTCAAGCACCAGCCACAGATCTTAGCTTGGCACTCCTGAACTATGTGCTCTAACCCAACGGGGTTGAGATTGAGCCTGCAGCTTTGTCTTCTGGCCTCTTGGGGTTGGAGACTGTCTCTGCTGGGGGAGCGGATATGTTCACAAACCAGTAAAGCACTTGTACTGGGCAGTGGAGGCTCTGCTGTGTGCGTGTTCTTGTGGGAGCAGCCAGGTAGCATCCTTGGGAGGGGCCGGTGGACAGCAGTCTGTGCAGAAGAGACATACCCTAGTCTCATGAGAAAGGCAGCCCTGCTCTCTCCTGGCCCTGCAGTCAGCAGACGTCAGAGCTATTTGGAGGAAGGGAGAGAGCCTTGGAGGATGGGTTCCTATGGCTGTGTTTTGCTGCAGCTTCCCCACGCGCAAAACCTTCTGGACTCCATGCAGACAGGAGCTCTCTGCCTACTCTCAAGGCACATCCTCCTGCCAATTCAAGTATCTATGGAGGTCGTGGGATCTCTTGTAGGTATGATCCTAGAGATCCCCAGCAAGAGTGAATTGCCCCGCAGTCACTTCATTCACCCCTTCTCTAGGAGCTATTCAGGGCCAGGAGCTAGTCCTAACATCCAGCAAGACCACGTAGAGTTGCCAGCTTCCTCCTCTTCAGCCTCTGTGTCTGCATTGCCTCTCTATCAACTCTGAGTGTTTTCTCTCCCAGAAATCTGTTTGATATATGTTGGTTTACTCAATATTTTGGTCTCCCTCAGTGGGAAGGTTCCTTTCTGGCTGTATCTGGACAGCCATCTTGCCACTCCCCCAACAAGTTCTCAGTTATTTTTCACTGGTAGCAAAGAGAGGAAGTGAGTGAAACATATCCACTTTAATGATAAATTTATACTTTAAATCATAGTTCTTCAGCAAAAATGTTGAAGATTGTCTCTATCATCTTTCTATGCCCAAAAGCCATATGAAAGCCATGCATATGTAGAGTTTGCATAGAACTGTTTTGTTTAAAAACTGAATTTATATTTTGACAGTACTCCATTGTTTTTTGCCAAAGTTTAAAAAAATGACTAGTCTGGTAATTTAAACAAGATACTAATTGTTTACACACTGAGAATTGCTAGTGTGATTAAATTAATATTGATTACTTAAAATTAACATGTGAAGTATCACTACTTAACTAAATGGCATGCAGGAATGATTTATCAAGTACGTATCCTAGGACAAGGAATAATTCTAACAGACTGGTTTCCATTTTCCCCTTGGGAGCATCCAGTAATTATTGTACTTATGCTAGGATTCCACACCTCAAAGCCAATGCTGTAAAAAACTGTTTGTGTAGATAAAAATAAAGATAAACATGAGTTCTGGAATTTTTCCATATGCTCTATGATACATTGACTTCACTTTGGAACTGAATGTTCAGGACAATCCAAAAAGATAATACTATAAATAAAATTATAGTATTATAATTATAGTATATTATAGTTGGATAGGTAAATGATTTCCAAAATAGAGACTGGAAAATTCCCATGACTCCCATCCACTATGCAGAATTTTCAGTATCAAAAGGCTACAGATGTTGACTCCATCACTTTCTAATTTCATTTCTTAATAATAGCTTCTCACTGAAACCATCTTTATTGGGCTCCTTATATTCTAAAACTACAACAACTAGCTTGAGGATCTCTTAAAAGGACATCTTAAAGAGATTTCTTTTTTCATTCTTCGTTCCTTCTATTTTAAGAGATTAACATTTGCAATACAAAAACTTCTTTAGAGACAAAAAATATTACCTTTAAAAACACTTTTTCATTTAAGTTTATTGAATCTTTTCCTGGCTGTAAGCTAAAATCCTTATCTAAAAATTGGGGATGTGTGATGACAGAACTTCCAAAGAATAGAGACACTGAAATAGATGCATAGCAGAGCATTATCTAGTACCGATTAATTTATTTTTGCATAGGTTATATTCCAAAACACAGAACTTATGACTGGTGATCTTGATTAATTTATTAATCCATTAATTTATTATTAATAAAATATTTATTAATTTATTAATAAATCAGTAATAATTTATTTTATAACTAATTTATTTTGATTTTATTTAAATAATAAAATTTATTAAAATTTTAATTAAATAACTTATTAATCAAATCTTTCAGAAAAAATTCATAAGGAAGTGAGCACAGCAGGAAAGGGCAAAGGTAGAAGCTAGATAAAGATGTAGTTTCAAAAATGTAGCCTCAGCATGATTTCTCTGGGAAATCTGGAGCCTAGATTAATCACGGAGGTGATTCTTCCCAGAAATTAGAGGGTTGGGTTGTTTGTCTTACACCAGTAGAGCTGCCCAGGGAAGGTGGAGCATAGCCTACCAGACATTACTAAACAAGGTGCTCAGGTCAGACAAGGACAATCCTCTGCAGAAGTGCAGGTGTGAACTGTTATCAGTCAATTCTCGAAGCTGTGGTATGGGTATACCTCCCCACTCAGTGCAATTTGAATAAAGAACAAATATCTGCTACAATTCTTTTCTCACAACTCATTATCATTTAAGTAATTTCAGCTTCTTAAATAAATTTCATAAGAAAGAAGAAAAAGTTTATTTGCTTGATAAGTGACTGCAAGCAATAACTCCCCATTGACCTAGGCCTCCAGGTAATCCAACTCATGATCCTGGCTTTGCTTCGTTTCCTTCTGTGGCTCTGTAAGTGATTTCATCCATTCCCATAATAGGAGTTCAGAAGAAGAAAAATCCCTTTGAGTCAGCAGGAAGCTTTCCTGGAGAGGAAAGAGGAAAAGAATCAGTTTTGTTGGTGTTTTTGCGCTCTGCTGGCACATATTCCCTTGACAGTAGCAGGAAATTTGCATAAACTGCCTGAGTATTTTCATGGGTGGACCTCAAAAGGGATTCCCTACCTGGCATGCAGTAACTGCTGATCTTCCTTGAGGACTTAATCTGCATTTAGTTCACAACCAAAGGAAAGATGCAAGCTCAAACTTGTCAAAAACAGTACCTGGATGGATATGAAGCTAATTAGTCAGAGCCATACGTATCATTTCAAATATGTTATTTTGTTTTTGAATACTGGAGTTCAAACCAAAGACTACAATTGGTATCTGATTTTAAGGTGAAGTTTTTTTCCCCCATTTTACCACAAGCACACTATCTTGTTTCAAACAGAATCATCTCTAGTAAAATGATCTATTCTTAGGTTTGAACTATAAAAAGGGACAGGATACAATTAGTTTTTGTAGTTTGGATCATATTACAAGCATCACAGTACTGAGTTCCCAACAGAAAAATGTAAATATGAGTTAAACTTTCCAGAAACTAGTTATAACAATGATTAGGTATCTGAGGAGGAATAGTTCCCCTACCCCTGTTAAACTTAGAAGCAGGAGGCGGGGCGCGGTGGCTCAAGCCTGTAATCCCAGCACTTTGGGAGGCCGAGACGGGCGGACCAACGAGGTCAGGAGATCGAGACCATACTGGCTAATATGGTGAAACCCCGTCTCTACCAAAAAATACAAAAAACTAGCCGGGCGCGGTGGCGGGCGCCTGTGGTCCCAGCTACTCGGGAGGCTGAGGCAGGAGAATGGCGTAAACCTGGGAGGCGGACCTTGCAGTGAGCTGGGATCGCGCCACTGCACTCCAGCCTGGGCGACAGAGTGAGACTCCGTCTCAAAAAAAATAAAAATAATAAATAAATAAATAAAAAATAAAAAAATAAACTTAGAAGCAGGAAACAACCTCTGAAGAGATTATCTCTTAAGAGATTTATATTCAGGGAATAAAAGATGACTTTGAGGTCTTCTTTAAGGGTTTCTTTCACCATGACCTTTCTACCTGCCTGTCTCCCACCAACTTTAACATCTGTCTTCAAATATGTAATTAATTCAAGGTTGTCAAAGTCACTTAATGCGCTTAACACAAGATCTAAAGATGGCTTCCCTGGGTTCATGTTACAGAGCCACCATTTCCTCTGTCACCTCAGACAAGATTATATATCCTGAGTCTCAGTTTCTTCATCTATCAAATGGAGCTGTTGAGAATGATACTTTTCCTCCTAAGATGGTTTGAATTTTAAACAAAAGAATCACTCCAATGCCTGCCATGTAGTATGGAACTAATACTTGTAAGCTTTTAGTAAAGCTCACCCCAGTATTGTACTATACCAGCATACGCCATTTTTAAAATAGAGGTTGACGTGTTGGGGGACCATGGTTTGTTAATATCACATTTTAGTTTGAATTGAATCTTGATATTTTCTTATACTCTAATATAATAAGACTCCTAATCCTTCCCCAAAGTGTCATAGGTACAAAGTTCAGAATTTCAGAGGACGTTTATCAGAAGTGCTAGAGACATAAAAGTCATCTTTTCTCCCTGTTTCCTGAATGATGAAAACAAAATGAACTCAGAGAAACTTAGTGAAATCGCAAGTGACATGACTCAGAACTGATCCAAACCTGAGGAATGACCCAAACATGTGAGGTCACCACTGGGGTCTCCTGGGTCCCACCTTTCTGCAGATGACCACAGATTTCTACTTTCACTTGGCAACACGATTTGCAGATAAAACAATGTGTTACCATCTTCTTCCCTTTACCATCTTGTTGATTCTTAATTCATTAATTCATTTATTCATGCACTCATTTATTTATCAAACATGGCTTGTGTGTTCACCATGGGCCAGACAATGTGTGGAGCATTGTATATATGAACATAAATCACACTCCCTGCCTTACACAGTTCACAGTCTAGAGTGAGAGAGACACTACTGCAAACCAGTGTGATAATTGTTCTTAATATAATAAAATCATATTCAAGGTGACAAGGTGGCCCAAATAAAGGAGTGTTCAACTTTGAGGAGGGCTTCTTAGAGCTAACTTAATTGTCATTGGAGTTTCTCAAGTAAGGTAAAGTTGTAATTGAAGAAATTTGCCAGGGGAAAAAAAAAAACGTTGTAGGAAGAGGAAAATGAATGTGCACAGTCACAGAGGTGTGAACCAGCCTACTGTGATTAGGAAAGAGAAATTAAATCAGTAGATAAGAGGTTTTGGCCCCTCTCCAGCTGGACTAGGCTCAGGGGAGGGGAGGGGAGTACAAAAGAGGTAAGCGAGTAGGAGTAAGGGTGGGATGGGGGCGGCCAGAGGCCAGGGGGCCATCCACCGTTTCCCGGGAGGGCTGTGCCTCCGTTGGGTTTGTTAGTGGCCAGGACAGGGCAGGGCAGCCCAGCCTCCTGTCTCTGCTTCCATCTTCTCTTTCCCAATGCGCTCATCCTGGCTGCCACAGAACCCTCTCCCCTCAATGACATTGAGCCCTGGCTAACATCTAGGATGGTGTGGAGCCTGCTGGCAAACCGCCCACTACCTAAGGTGCTAGGCTGCAGGAGCTGGCAGTGCTTGCTCAAAGCCTGGTGTTCCTTGCACAGTTGATGGTCTTTCTTATTTGCATCATCTGTCTCATATTCTGTGGACATCTGGGCAGTCAAGCTGGGTAGTGTTACACTTGTGAATGATACTGGGATTTCAGTTAAAACTGGACTAGACTCCCCTTATGACAAGCTAATGTCTCAATCCTTTGTAGGCAAGAACCTGAAATGTGTGGGGAGCATACTTCAAAGAGGAATCCTTATCTTGATGCTGTGCTGTTTTCCTTGCTGGGCCATCTTTCTCAATACTGACAGCATCTTCCTGCTCTTAAGGGGATCCTGACGTCACCAGGATGGCCCAAATTTATGTGATGATTTTCATTCTTGCTCTTCTAGCAGCATTTCTGTTCTGGCTGCAGAGGAGATATTTACAAAAGTCGGGGCATGATCTTGCCTTAAGTTATCACTGGAATCACAGGGAATGCAGTCTGTGTGGGCCTTAATGTACTCTTGCTTGTAGACTGTGGACATTAGAGGGTTAGAATCTCCCTGGGCCAACACCACTTCCTGGTTCTTCCTGTCTGCACTTATTTTCCTCTACACGCGGAAAAAAAAAAAAATTATCAATACTTGGGGAGGTTCGACTAGGGACTTTTCCCAGGAGTGGGGCTCCTACATCCAGCCGGCTATCCAATTATGCTCATGGTGTAGACTGAGTGACAAGCTTGAGATTGGAACGCTTCTTGCAGGACTGATTAATGTGACAGAGTTGGAAGCTCAGGGCATCATCTGTGAACTGGCCTTTGTAGTCAAGATGGTTGCCCTCTGGTTTTGGCATGGCAGCCAGTGTACAAGTGGGCAATGCTGTGGCAACAGGAATCATGAGCAGGCTTGGTGCTCCCACTTTACTGTTCTTCTGTGTGCCAGTGTGTGTACATTTGCAGCAAGTGTTTTTACTTGTAGTTTTGAAGAGTGCAGTTGCCTATGTATTTACCATTGACAAAGATGTTATTTCCCTTTATGATCCAAATGATGCCTGTTTTTGCTCCTCTTCATCTACTTGATGCACTTGCAGGTACCTTTGGTAGAGTCGTGAGAGGCACAGGAAAATGGAAGATTGGTGCTATCTTGACTGCCATTGGTTATGGGAGAACCTTTTTTGTTTTCCCATGGGAGTATCTCTGATGTTTGCTGCTAAACGGGATAATAGGACTCTGGTCTGGATTGAGCATGTCTTTCAAAACCTCTTCTATTTAGCGTACATTTTGAGAATAAACTAGAATACAGTTGCAGAGCAGGCACAAGTTTGAGCAAGTTTAAAAGGGTGCAGAGAGACCATAGCTACCCCAACAGAGCTACCTATCCCAGAAAGAGAAGTAACCGATGGAACGATTTTGCCTGATATCATCAGACTAGAGCACCAGACCATATGACTGATGGAAGAAAACTCCTCATATACAGTGCCCTCTGTTGGGGATGTTTTGACCAGACAGTTGATTTTTATTGTGGAATGACTTTAGCTGTTGCTATTGCTATCCTTTCAGCAGGAATTTTAATAACAGTTTTCAATGACTATAGTTAAAGTAGAAAAATTATCACCAGTCTTCAGCTAGAAATGATAATTATATGCCTTATATTAAGCATGGAAGGCGACCTTGTTATTTGGACAGTGGTTTTACTCTCGACTCTGGGTGGAAAGGTGATGTCTCCATGGTTATTCTGAGAAACTGTGTTACCCTAATGGAAATCAAGAAAGAAGGTATAACTTTAAGCAAAATTTTCTCTGTTAACTGTATCATGATTTTTAAGTATGTAAATTTGGTTTTTCCTTCTGTAAGTGTTCCTTGTTCTTTCTTTTTTCTTTTCTTTACTTTTCTTTTTTTTTTTCCTGAGATGGAGTCTCACTCTGTTGCCCGCACTGGAGTGCAGTGGCGCAAGCTCGGCTCACTGCAAGCTCCACCTCCCAGGTTCATGCCATTCTCCTGCCTCAGCCTCCCAAGTAGCTGGGACTACAGGTGCCCGCCACCATGCCTGGCTAATTTTTGTATTTTTAGTACAGACCTAGTTTCACCTTGTTAGCCAGGATGATCTCGACCTCCTGACCTCGTGATCCACCCACCTCGGCCTCCCAAAGTGCTGGGGTTACAGGGGTGAGCCACCACGCCCAGCCTATTCTTTCTCATGTTGAATATTTTTCTTCTTCCAGGAAAGTGGTTCATTGTCCTATAAACTGTTATTAGTGACCTAGTTTTCTTTTATTTCTCTTAATGTGCTTAGTCTTGCCACTGAATATATATTAAGTACCTGTTCAAGTCCTGTCTAGGACATTGCCATATAAGCTTTTACA
The DNA here is from genome assembly GCF_000951035.1 of Colobus angolensis palliatus. Classification (NCBI taxonomy): domain Eukaryota; kingdom Metazoa; phylum Chordata; class Mammalia; order Primates; family Cercopithecidae; genus Colobus; species Colobus angolensis. Next base: position 547,946 of record NW_012115032.1, read on the forward strand.
AAATAAACACCTTAAAATGAGAGAGAGAGAGAGAGAGAGAAGAGAGAGAGAAGACTTGGAAGGCAGGGATGGGGCAAAGTAGGGGCCAATGAAGGGGTAAGATTGTGTTGAGGGAAATATTGAGCTTGAGGCAGGGGTCTAATATACTCAGGTTTGCATTTTAAAGATATCATCCTGGTTGCAGCATTCGGAGGGAACAACTGAGGGGACAGAAGATAGGGTAGAACCACATCAACATGCCATGAGGAGGCTGCTGCAAAGGCCCAGATACAAGTTTCTAAGGAGCTGATTTGAGACCATAGCAATGGGATTGAATCAAGGGAAGTGGATTTAACATTTAGGAGGTAAAGTCTACTGGGCATTATTACCACATTAGAAGAGTCAGGGAGAGGAAGGAATCTTGTGGGGAGGGAGACTTTCCTTCTCCTGACAGGATGTAGAAATTGGGAGCAAAATTTACCATGGAAATGAATCTTATGTAAACTTACATCGACCTGTTATTCTGACTTATAAATCTCAGCCCAGTGGTTTTCAAATTTTTTTTTATCTATTTATTATTTATTTTGAGAACAGATTATGACTCTGGCTAATTTTTGTATTTTTAGTAGAGGCGGAGTTTTGCCATGTTGCCCAGGCTCATCTGGAACTCCTGGATTAAAGCAATCTCTCCACCTTGGCCTTCCAAAGTGCTTGGATTACAGGCGTGAGCCACCACAATCAACTAGCCCAGTGCTTTTTTGACAAAAAGGCAGTATCTCAATAGCCAGCTGGAATCAGAACCCTTTAGGAAATCAGTTTCCTGAATATTGAAAAATTTCCAATGGCTTAGACTGGAAAAGCTAAGTAATGAAATGCTGATGATGTAAGAGTGTGGTGAAATTTACTCCCAAGCATAGTACCAGTTTTGAAATCCTGTCTCTCCTAGAGATGACTAACAAGTGAGGGTGTCAGAGTCACATGGCAGAAGTCATTTCAAGTCATGTCAAATGGTCTAGTGATGACATAATCATTTAAGAAATCAACAAATTCTATCAATACTAATGAGATACTATATTTGGGATGAGTGCAGCAAACAAGGTAGGCTTTCTTAGAAATGAGGATGCTGTCTTAAAAAATAGCATGTATTTTTAATTTACTTGATAGTATTTAAAACTATCATCAATAGCTTAATAGATACCAGACAAGGTGTAAAATGTGTGATGTAATTTCACTTAATTCTCAAATCAACTGTATAAGGCAGATATTGTTGTTATCCCATTTTACAGAGACTTAGCAAAGTTGAACAATTTCGTTGTGGTTATTTGGTTCCACAAAGATTAGGCCCCAGGTTTAGTCTTACAACTGTCAGTATACCCATTAACATGACCGGGAATAAGCTGAAAACCTTTTTTTTTTTTTTTTTTTTTTGCCTAAGTCTCTACCTAAGACAAGGAATAACACTTTTCTTAAGACTAATACTTCTTTTTTAAAATTATTATTATTTTTAATTTTACTTTTAAGTTCTGAAGACTAATACTTATTTTTTAAAAATCAGATGTCTAGGATATTTCGACATTCTTCTGTAGACGGTCGATTTATCAAATCTCATGTTATCAAATTAAGGTATGTAAACTTGGTTTGTAATTTCAAGTTAATACTGTTAAGATGAGGTATTTGATGAACCTAATTGCTTAGCTGCCCTGAGCAAGTCTTTACAGCAACACACAGATTTCATAAATCCTGAGCAGCCCAAGGTTTCCTACCTATTCCTCAATCACAATAGAAAGTCGTAAGGTGCTTTGTGACAAGAAAATCTCAGCTATTGGATAGAAAAAGAGGAAACAAATAAAAGAAACAGGGGAATGACACAGCTGACATTCCCTCTTCCCCCGGCCTCTTAAGTTAGGGGCTAAGTAGAATTTAACGTCTTTTTGATTTTCCTCATTTTAAGTCTACCCCACCATCAGACAATGACTTTCTCCTCAGTAAAGTTTTTCTTTCATGACAGTGCATGTTTATTGTTAAAGTGGCTTTTCATTTTGATGCTTTGGTGAAAACTAATATACAAAAATGAATCATAAAGTTATCAAAAGACTAAAATTACAGAATCCATCCTGAATGTTTTTACATGTTGTCTAAAAAGCTTAGATTCCCTAGTGATATATGTCTTCATATATATGTGCATATGTATATATACATTTGTATATATGTGTATATATTTGTAACATGTATTATATATTTATATATGTGTATATATTTATAACATGTGTATATATATATTTGTAATATTTGTTTGCTTCACTTCTTGGTGATTAAATATAAATATGGTTAAATGATTAAGGAACCCGTGTCTTTCCTTTTCTCTTGCACTTCTATCTTTCATACCTTCTTACCTTTTTTCCTTTCTCCTTTCCACTTTTCTCTCCTTCTTTCCCCTTCTCCTCTTCTTCCTTTCTTCTTTTCTTTTATCTCTCAAATTAAATTCATTCTCAAAAGATTTCTTGAGGATTTCTAACCCCGCACATCACAATGTAAATTTATACGTTTGAACTGTTTATCAAATGATTCTCTATTATAACTGCTCTCTTTAATCATTTATCTATTAACAGACCACCAGACCCCAATAGGTCAGTGCTTTAATATAGTGAAGGTTTATTTCATTTTTATGGTACAGTCCAAAGAATCAGAAGTTGGGGCAAGGGTGTGGGTGCCAATTAAGATTATGAAATGAAACTGCCCACTGGATCTTCTGCATCTCGTGGCAGACAAGGGAAGAGTGAGAGCAGGAAAATGCTATGAGAGGTTTTATTAGAAGCCAGACCTGGAAGTGGGGGACATTATTTTTTCCATATCTCATTGACCAGATTCATTAGAAAGTTTCAATAAACCTCAGGAATGTCCAGGAAATGGAATCTACCTCTGTGCTCAGGAGACAAAGGAAACTGGGTTTGGTAAACAAAAGAATCCTCCTTGCCACACCATTTCTAAAGAATAATGACATTAGTTACAGCTTTTGCTAAAATTGCCTTAAAAAGCAAGCCATTTAAGTATGTATAAAGCATGATTTCACAAACATCTCCTCCCACAAGCCCCTCTAAACTATGAGCTAAGTAAAGACAGTGAACAACTGTTTTCAGGTATGTATTTTATCCAATATTTCTAGCATGTTGTCTTTAGTTCTTCTACAGTGCTTCCAACACTTCCTGGTTATTACACACTCATTTTTAATCTCTGTATCTAGAGATAATTTAAAAATCTGGTATGCACATATATCATGCATTATGTTTTTAAAGTTTAATGTGAGTCCTAATAGGTTAAAGTCATTAATGATTAGATAAATGGCATTTTTTATCTGCTTTTTTGTTCTTCAGTCCAGATGAACAAGGTGTGGACATTCTTACAGTGCTCATGTTTCGATACCCATCTACTGATAGTGTTGAACAAATCAAGAAAAAAATTGAAAAGGCTTTATATCAAAGTTTGAAGACCAAACAGTTGTCTTTGACCATAAACAAATCATCATTTAGACTCACACGTAAGTCTTTTACTTTTATTTGCCACTTTTGCGATTCCCTCCTCTTATGATCCTCTTTAATTTTTATAAGCAACATATATATATAGTAAGATATATATATATAAAATATCAGCACAGAATAAAACTAAAATAAATTTCCACTATGAGGCAAAATGTAGTATTAAAACATGTTTTATTTCATATTTTACTAGGGCTTTTTATAAGGTTTCTAAACTTTTTTCCATATCATATATTATTGGGTCCTTACAAAAGTTCCAAAGGGTAAGTATTACTTTCACCATTTACAGGTAAAGAAACTGAGACTCAAGGAAGATGTGAGACATGGGATTAGCAAACCTTGGGGCTATAATTAGACACAGGTATTGTGACTCACAGAGGTCTTTACAGATCAGTTCTGGGGCTTATTTTTTATAGTATCAAAGAAAGACACACTTATGAAGGTTTACCCCTGTAGGAAGAGCCAGTGACATGAACTGTAAAGAGGTTCTCTAGCTTGTTTCCAACTTAAAACTATTTTTCATCCGTTCCTTATTTATTCCTCATGAAACGAAATAGGAAAGTTCTTGTTTTGTTTTCCTCCCAAAGTGGAAGAAAAGGAAGTTCAAATTAGGAAACTGAAATTCAAACTACCTTACAGCTAGTTGGAATCTAAGCTCATTTCTATGCCAATATGTAATTGAAGGTAGTAAAATAACGTGTTTTAAATAAAATTTTAAATGTCAAGGGCAGGAACTGTGTCTTTTTATTTTCTTACCCCTCCCTCAAACACTAGCATACATCTCACATGTGATAGGTGTTCCAGCTCTATTCATTGCTTCTTGTTATGTATTTCCAAGTTTAGTTACTTCTAATTTAATACAAAAAAGATGGGAGAGAGTCTTGTGTTTTGGACCCAAAAGACTTCTCCCTTCCCAATAGCCATATATTTATTTAGGAAACAAGTTATCTAAAGTTAATTCTTTTGTTGTTAGAAATCAGGAAAGTTCTTTAAATATATTTTGAGATAGAATCCCCACAAATATTGTTATGTTCTCATAAAGTAATTAGAAATAATGGAGAATATAGTATCCACCTTGATTGTTAATCAATTATATTCCAAAGTATAAGTATTTTCCAGCATTCTATACATGGAAATCTCAATTCCTGATGATATAAATGTCCCTAAGCCACAATCATATATCCTAAAGTAAAATATCCATTATAAAAGTGACATTATGCTATGTTTACTGAGATGTTACTGTTGTAGACTTTCTTATTTGTACAATTTATTAAAAGATTTTGTCATTGTTGGTGACATACAATGATTTTTTATGATACAAGTTGTTTTAATACCAAAATAATTAAATTCTCTGACCATGTTCAATAGTGAATATTTAACTGTATATGTTTTCTTCTGCCACATACATGTATTCTGTTAAATAAAGAGACATATCCATGAAACCTCTAGTAGGAATTGGGGCTTGCATCCCTTTCTGGGGAGAAGTCAATGTTCCTGATAAAATTACTGTAATTCTCATTTTCTCACTGACAAACAGAAAACCAATCACCCAACAAACATCTAATGTAGCTGAGTTATAATGAACCTGAATGAATAAATTTGAAGAGATAAAAGATGTCACGGAAGGGAAACATAAAATGAAGTGAAAGTTTGTGTGTGACTGGGGACTCTGGACTGGTTGTATGTGAAAGAACTTCATGCTTCTAGTGCCTGCTACCTGAGCCACAACCATCCAAGCCATTCACAAGAGAGAATCCTCAGGGAGACAGGGTTATCAACCTGCACTGACTAAATTCCTACTCTGTTAGATCAGGGCCTTGAAATTGGGCCCTCGGGGATCTGTGATGCATTTAGCTCCATAGAGCTACCATTTCAGACTGGCCATTAGTAATATGCCTAAACCACATAGGTTGGTAAACACCAATTGTGATAGGAATTGGAGGTTGCTCCCTCAGATTATACTGAAGCTCCCAAAGAAAGCAGTCAGAGACATTTATCCTTATTTATTATTTCCTAATTTCCTAATTTCTATTTCTTTTTCCTGAGCAAAATCAGGAAATAAAATGCTCTCTGATTTAATTTTAAAGCAAATTATACAATTTGGACCAAAAATAAAATCAGAGTAAAGAGTTATTTATGTATTACTTGATCATGAAAAATCTCATGCTCTCTTGAAATATGTATGCTTTGGATAATTCACATTTCTATTAATGACCAATTGAATAAGGTAACATGAAAACGGGAATATATTATTCTGCCAGCTAATTCATATTTTGCTTATTCCAGCGATTGACAGCAGAAAGATGAGGAATCTTCTCAACAGTCGTAAGTTCCAAAACTCACAATTAACTGTTTATTTCACAGTGAAAGATCATGAAAAAAAGTTATAGAAAAGTTAGCGGTAAGGTTTTCCAAGCTTTTTAAGACTCATTTTATATTTTTGTAAGTCTTTTTATTATTTTTAGTATTTAAATTTATAAATTTATACCAAATACAATTTTAAGTTTATATGACCTATGAGATGTGGTTAAAAACACCTTACATAATATTCTAGATATTATATTAATATTCATTATAAATAGCTCTTTTAATATTATCTGACAATTCAAGAGAGTGTTTTAAACTGGTAACATTTAGGCTTTATTTATTTTTTTTAATTTGCTTGCATTTTTATTGAAATATCTGTTATGTAAATTCTCTTCCTCTTCCTGCCCTGCACCCCACATTCCAGCATTGGTACACAATTAAGGTCTATTGTGCACAAACATGCCCATTAAAAATGTTGTAACACTTTAAGGTCTCTTTTAAGATTGACTTGAAATCTAGTCAATTGAAGGTTTGATATCAGGGAAGAAGAATTTTTTTTTTAAACTAGTCTTTCAAGTTTTAAAAGACCAAAAATGTCAATATTGTTTGAATCTGTTAAAATACAGGGATTTGCAAACACAATAAATTGATTCTCCTTAGTCATTAGTTAAGGGAAAATCATGACCCACATTTAGTATTGGGCTGTCTCTCAGTAATAAGGATACTGCTACTAGTTTTGGTGTGGGTCCTCCTAATTTTGTATCCCACTCTGTCACTTACCAGCTGGGTGACCGCCAGCAGTGTTCCCTCTTCAAGGCTTAACTTTCTCATCTGAAAGGTATGTTGCTATAAACACATCTAAAACACATAGCAGAGGATCTATACATTTTTGGTGCTAGATGAATTATCTATATATGCTTTATAAGGAGAGACAGAAGTTAATTCCTGGTCTGAATGCCTTGAAATGTTAGTGAACATTTCTTCTGAATCTCAATAGGATCAGCAAGACCTGTATCAAATAAGCCCAAAGGCTGAGTGCTATGAATGGTTCACAAGGTAACAGGGACAAAGGATTGTCTATAACCAAAGCAAATCAGAATATACTTTTTTCTTCCTTTTTATGAATACGAACGATCATGTATTTCTGTGGCAGGCTGTGGAATAAGGATGACATCTTCAAACATGCCATTACCAGCATCCTCTTCTACTCAAAGAATTGTCCAGGGAAGGGAAACAGCTATGGAAGGGGAATGGCCGTGGCAAGCCAGCCTCCAGCTCATAGGGTCAGGCCATCAGTGTGGAGCCAGCCTCATCAGTAACACATGGCTGCTCACAGCTGCTCACTGCTTTCGGAGGTAGGTTAACCAAGGCTGCTGTGAACCTTCTTTTCACAGTCCTCATCTGCCATTGATTTAGTGCATCAGAAGAGTCCAGTCTTGCCAGTTTATCCTTTGCTCCATTCAGCGTAGACCCTGCTGTCCCCTAAATGGATTATGCTTCCCCTATGCCCTATGTATGATGCTTGGGTTTTGTCATTTATAGTTCTCATATATTTTCCTCTCTCCTGACCCTAGTGCTGTCTTTCCTACCATGTATTATATAAAATAATAAGTAGATTATTGTAGTGTAAAGACTATTACACATGTAACAAGTTTAATGTCTTACATACCCAAGAAGAAAGTCAGCTACTTTTGTTTTGTTTTTTTTTTCTAATTAATCCCTCTAACTTCCCACTGTCAGCATTGCCATCACTTTACAAATAAGAAAAGAATCATAGGTATCCCTCTTGGAAGTTCTCTCTTCTCATTGCATTCTCTAGGAACCCTGCAGGCCTGTATGGTCCAGAAAGGTGTGTGGAAGGTGGGAGACACCTGCTACCTCGTCTTACTCCCCTCACAGTATTCAAGACTGGTTAAGTCAGCCCAGCAAAATCTCTCTGGGCTGTCATGGTTGTACCCCTTAAAACTCAGCTGTGTCATTTCATGTATACAGACATACACAGCACCCTAGTGCCCAAGGAGGTCAGGAACACACCGCTTTTCTTCCCTGAGGTTTTACCATCATGGTACAGAAAGTTTTTCCTTTTAAACTCTCAAAGACAAAACTCTAAATAGAGACCCTTTGCCTGGCCAGTGGCACTACTTTTCACTCTACACCTTATTAAAGGAGCCTATCCTTGGTGATTCTGGGAGGATTCTTTATCATCCTTCTAAGGGTAACATCCCAGATGGTTCCAAGATACTAAGTTGATTATCTGTTGCTTCCTCACAGAAGAGAAGAGAAAAGGGACTCACTTCTACATGTGTGTTTACAGCTCCTGAAATAACTGGCATTATGACTTATGGGTAAATTTGAGTCCCACTCACTTGTGAAGATTTTCTATTTTTTTCATATTCACACAGTCCTCCAATCTTTGCACTTCTGTTTTTGTAAGAGTGTCTTCCATTTTAGTTTATAATTGATCTCTCTTTATGTAAATTAAAAATAAACAAATCCAGAATTCCAACTTAATATTTAGTGAAGAATATAAGCTGTGGCAATTGAAATACTTGTTTCAGTAGGTCCAGTGCAGGCTCTGGGTACTCACAGACCTACATGGGAATTGGCCATTGAGCTTGATGAAGTAGAGATTACTGGTGACCTTGATAAAAGAAGTTTTTCTAGTGTGATAAGGATGGGAATGGATTCAATAGGGAACGGAAGGAGGATTAGATGCAGTAAGTTTTAAAACCACTTTTAAGAAGTTTTTAAATGAAAGGGATCAGACCAAACTTGACAGTTGATGGCAGTTGTGAAGTTAAAGGAAAGATTTTTAAAAATGTGGGAGACACACAATAGCATATTTTATGCTGATAATAATAATCCAAAAGAGTTGGGTAAAATGATGATCCTAGAGAAAAAAGAGTGCAATCTCGAAGTGATATATTAATAATTTCATGTAACCACACAATGTGGTATACTGTTGTGAAGGAAAACTACGTGGTACTTTGAAGACGATATTGCATTATTCACATCTTTAAATTTTTATAAATTTATTTTTTCTACAGAAATAACATATTTTCAAAATCATATTTAAGACAAATCTTAGCACCCTTATATCTATGAAAAATGATTCCAGTCTTTGTGTGACAGTGTGGGTGGGGAAAACACTCTTGAAAAGATGGAAAGAGACCTGGATCATCTCCTTTTGGCACTAACTAGCGAAGTGTCACTCACCTGCACAAGTCACTGAACTTCTGCGCCTTGATTTTCTTATTCATAAAACATGTTGAATTGGCCCATCATGTGAGGCTTCCTCTCTCATTGGCAGTACATAAAGGGATGGTATAATTTTTATTCTCTATCTGATTGATTTGTGAAATCCTTAAGACCTGAAGTCATATTATGTCTTTGTATCTCTGAGAATTCTAGTATCTAGTGCCTAGTTTTTAGTCAGTCCTAAGATTTCTGGTTTGAATAAAATCTTATCTTAATCTGTAAAGAAGTAAAATAGATGAGAGCAGAACCCCTCAGATCTCCCTGGGCTCTGCCTGCTTTTTTTTTTTTTGAGACAGAATCTCGCTCTGTCACCCAGGCTAGGGTGCAGTGGCACAATCTTGGCTCACTGCGACCTCCACCTCCAGGGTTCAACAAGCAATTCTCCTGCCTCAGCCTCCTGAGTAGCTGGTACTACAGGTGTGTGCCACCATGCCTGGCTAATTTTTGTATTTTTAGTAGAGATGGGATTTCACCATATTGGTCAGGCTGGTCTTGAACTCCAGACCTCATGATCCACCCACCTCAGCCTCCCAAAGTGCTGAGATTACATGCATGAGCCACCGCACCCGGCCTCTGCCTGCTCATTTTTAGAGAAGTGCAGCACTTAGGAAAACACTGATCTTTCAGGTTTTTAAAATTACATTTAAAGGTTGATGATTCACCAACATAGTAATTCGTCTTCACCCGTAGAATTTTAAGTTATTCTATATTTCCAGTCACTCAGGATGAGGATAACTTTAAAAAGAAGGAACTGGGCTTTGGAGGACCATAAGGAGGTAAAGAGATGATAGTACTAGGTAGAATTTGCTGGTGATATAAACCTTGTGGGAGAGAAAAGCATCTATGTGAAAGGAGAACTCAAAGTCTAGTAAGAGGGACTGACCAGGCCAGATCCATGGGTGGTGGGAGCTGAATTTGAGTTAGGATTATTTTGTCCTTGTATATCAGGGAGGAATATGGGCATAGGGTGGAGAAAAAGCCTTGTGTATACATGAAGGTTTGCAAAGCAGACAAATTACACTTCACTTCAAAGATCACAGTAAAACCCAGTAAAATAAGAACCAACAAGTGAGTCATAAAATAAGAATGGGTGGAAGATGTGACATGGAGAGAAAATGCCTCTTAGTATGTATATTATCCAAAACAAATCAAAATTAATTTCTACACAGTTTGTTGAAATTAGGGAAAAAAGAGAAACTGAAGAGTTCCTAGCAAGAACTTTAAAAATTGGAAATTAATCATACTTATTAATTATTTGTACATAATTAATTGTAATTTTAAGAACTATTTTTTCCTATTATGTTATCAACTACAAATTTTCTCACCAAGAGGATGTTTCAGGAGCATAATTCTGATAGTTGGGAAGTAATACAGTCTCATTCTTTTTTACAGAATTAAGTCAAGCATCACAAGTATTACTTTTTAATATTTTGCAGAAATAAAGACCCAACTCAATGGATTGCTACTTTTGGTACAACTATAACACCACCCGCAGTGAAACGAAATTTGAGGAAAATTATTCTTCATGAGAATTACCATAGAGAAACAAATGAAAATGACATTGCTTTGGCTCAGCTCACTACTGGAGTTGAGTTTTCAAATACAGTCCAGAGAGTTTGCCTCCCAGATTCATCTATAAAGTTGCCACCTAAAACAAGCGTGTTTGTCACAGGATTTGGATCCATTGTAGATGATGGTGAGTAGTTTCAACATAATTTTCTTATCACAAAAATGTCTTAAGATGAAACGAGCTATCTAAAGGAATCCTTCTTAAGCTTTTAATAAAAGTAATGGTCTTTTCAATGTGTGTGGGCTTGGGCAGAACAGGGGACTGGGGGTTACAAAGTAAAAATCAGGTCCTGTCTTTGAGTTTACAGTTGGGGCAGTGGTGGCTGGGTATGGTGGCTCACACCTGTAATCCCAGCACTTTGGGAGGCTGAGGCAGGTGGATCACCTGAGGTCTGGAGTTCCAGACACGCCTGGCCAACGTGATGAAAACCACATCTCTACTAAAACACACAAAAAATTAGCTGGGCATGGTGGTGTGCACCTGTAATCCCAGCTACTTGGGAGGCTGAGTTAGGAGAATTGCTTGAGCCTGGGAGGCGGAGGTTGCGATGAGCCTGGGAGGCGGACCACTGCACTCCTACCTGGGTGACAGAGCTAAACTCTGTCTCCAAAAAAAAGAAAAAAGAAATCTCCACAATTGGAGCAGTGGAAAAAAAAAGTCAGGGAAAGAGACTAATATAGAAGGAAAAAAACAACTACATCAGGTGATATAAGAAGGGACAGAACACTATGGGAGTTCAAGGCAGTAAGTAATCACAAATTTTGTCTTTCCTAGATATAAATATGTTACATATACTTTAAGTCACATGTATTTTATTTTAATCAGCATGTACTTTAAATCACAAATGTAGTGATAGCTTTTTCCTTTATTTTAATTCTTTCTCATTATATGAGAATTTATGATGGTCATAAACATCAAAATGGGTTGTAAATATTTTGAGCATTTTTTTTGGTTAGTTAATAAAATCTGTGTCTTTTTCCTGTGTCCAACCTGCTAGGGGTGTTAAAAGACATCAAGTCTAGTAATTGTATAAATTAAATACCAGAACTTAAGATTTCTAGGTACTAGTTCACTCTATTTTAAAGAGAAAGATTAGGCCAGATGTGGTAGCTCAACACTTTGGGAGGCTGAGTCGGGGATCACGAGGTCAAGAGATCAAGACCATCCTGGCCAACATGGTGAAACTCCTTCTCTACTAAAAATACAAAAAAAAAATTATCCAGGCATGGTGGTGGACGCCTGTAGTCCCAGCTACTTGGGAGGCTGAGGCAGGAAAACTGCTTGAACCTGGGAGGTGGAGGTTGCAGTGAGCCGAGACTGTGCCATTACACTCCAGCCTGGTGACAGAGCAAGACTCCGTCTCAAAAGAAAGAGAGAGAGGGAGGGAGGGAGGAAGGAGGGAAGGAAGGGAATATCTGAATGTTTTAATGAGAAATAAGAAATACTTAAGTTTTGCCATCAATTGGTGCATTCCATGGTGAGCACATCATGGCAATTGAAGGTGGAGAGAGAACATGTAGAGTTTATGAACTTATCTGTTTTAGAAAAGTATCTCCAGAGGCAGCTGGATTTTTGTCAATTGTTGGGGTATTATCTTGATGCTGCTTCTTTTTCTCTATATTAATAAGCAGTTCTGTTTTGAAAATGTTGGAGGGCTTCCAGATCTTGGTTCAGAATAGAGTACAAGGAACAATTCACAAGATAAAATTTGGCCGTGACTCCCAAATGAGAATGTCAGAAATGTCGTGTAGTGAAAGTACATCCTCATGTCAGTCTCTTGAACACGACTCAATTCCAGAAATTCTCATTAGCCTGCTTTGTAATGCCACAACTGGAAGACTATCAGCAGAAGTGATAAAAGGCAGCCACTTCAAAAATTTGGCAGCAAATAGACCACCCAATACATATATTAAGTCAACTCTGCTGAAATCCATGGATCAAGAGATGCCCAAATGCAAGATACCCATCTGCAAAGGGCAGCCAAATCCAGTGTACAAGGAAACTTTTGTTTTTCAAGGGGCCCTATTTCAGCTTTCTGATGTGACACTCACACTGTCTGTGTATAACAAACGCAGCATGCGAAGTAAAGAGATGATAGGCTGGATTTCTTTAGGTCTCAACAGCTCTGGAGAAGAAGAACTCAATCACTGGACTGAAATGAAAGAGTCAGAAGGACAGCAAGTACGTAGATGGCATGCGTTGCTAGAGTCATGATGAATAGAATAAGCAAACAATTATCATCCAAGGCAACATATTTCCAATTACAACATTACTGTTTCTACCAAGTCGCCATTAGAAGAGCTGTTCTTTGAAGAATCATATTCAACCTTTTCGAAAAATGCTTTAAATTCTATGGAAAGAACATCTCATACTGACATAAATGAAGAAAATATGTATATCTGGTAGAGCTTGTTTTGGAAACTGAGAAATGTACATTATCATTGCTAAACTAACAGTCCTCTAGAAATTTAATAAGATGTTATTGATTTGAAGTTAATTTTAATTTAGCAAAAGAGCCAATACTTTTATGAAAAATCAAAATTATAAGTGATTTTAAAAACTAGAATTTTAGTTGCAATATAATTTTAGTATCACCCTACATATTATTTATAAAACATAGCTTGGCCAGTCCCTGGTGTTTGTGATGTTCTTTAATATGAAAAAGTAGCTCTCCAACCCTATCATAAGTCATATCTAATGGCAAAGAGTTTCAGTCACATTGAAAATTGTTTTATTTCAGACATGTTCCCTTTGTGCACTTAGTTTCATTGTGCCTCAGTTCCTCTCTATAGCACTAAATCTAAGTGCAAACAAATATTCATTTTCATACAGGAATGTTTTCAATATGTTATTTTTTTTAAAGATCATTTTTCATTTGCCTCTGCTTCTGCCTGATCCGAAGAGATAAAGTCACTGTATTGGTCCCTTGCAAGTCTTTTAGACAGGTTGTACTGTAGAACTATGCAACTTCCTGTTGAAAGCACTTCCTGTATTCTTGTATTTCAATGTAGGAAGCTAGTAGAGCAGGACTTTACTTTAAAATTTCTTTCAGTGATTGACTCTTCAAAAATTGCAGTAACGTGAAAAGACTTTTTTTTTACAAACTGAAAATACAGCAGATAAGCTGTAGAAAATGAAAAATAATTCAATTTTAATTTTCTGCTCTGAGTAACCAACACTGCGTAAAGCGGGTAGCATCCAAAATAAGAAACTGTCCTCTCTCTAAATCTTCACTCTTACTTCAATTTATATTTCTGATATAAAGAGTATGCAGTTCTCAGTATGAATCAGAGTATCGTGTTAAAAACAGTTCTGTGATTCCTTGTAAAGTTTCCAGTAACTTGTGACTAGACTTTAAGAAATTTACAGATAAAGTTCTTCAACGTGATGTTATCTTGTGCCTTTCATGTAAGTTAAATTTGCTCATACAGCTTGAAAGTTGTATTTGCAAAATTAAGCCTTTGATTTTTATAAAGGTAACAATTCCTCAGAACAGTGTCGCAAGATCTTTATTTCCTCTGAGATATGTAAAAGTTGTATAATGTGCTGATTTTTTAAATGACAAAGTACTTTCATTTGTTTTTATATTTAGGAACTCTAATTAAACAGGAATATTATAAGCTGTTTTCTTTTTAATTTTTCTTCTTACCTAATACATCATTTTATGCATATACTTTATTAGAGTATGTTTTATATACATTAAAAATAGTTTCTTTTTTCTCCTCACTTCTAGTTAAAATATACAAAAACATACTATTCATCAGTTACCAAAAAGCAGTATATCATTGCTCCTAGTCCCAACTAAGTGCTATATATTATTATAAACTAGAACGTGTTATTACCATAATAACAAAACAATGCATAGGCATTACTTCAGCTTGGCTATACCGAAAGGCCTTAAAAGAAATCCAAAATGACCGTGATACTCTGTATTTTTTTGTTTAAAAAATGGCAGCTGTATGCATTCATACACATGAATTATAAGAAAAAATACAAAAGCTTTATTGGGTGACATGAGGTTTGAGAATGTGTGTTACAGGGCTGCATTAAAAGGAAAAATTCACCTTTTATTGTTACATCCAAGAGCTTTTTCCAGGATTTTTTTCAAATAAACTAGTAAGAGTTAGAACCTGGAAGAAAAAAAAAAAAAGAGAGAGAGACACTTAAGTTTCTTTCAAAGATATCCTGAAAACAAACAAACAAACAAAAACTAGTGCTAATATATCTTTTTTTTTTTTTTTTGAGACAGAATCTCGCTCTGT
>NW_012115032.1:563120-593783 GCF_000951035.1 Colobus angolensis palliatus
CCAGTCAGTCAACTAGTGCTAATATATCTTAATCTAGTTTTTTTTTTTTTTTGACAGAATTTTATTATATGAAAAGTTTTCCAAATGCTCCATGCATATCCAACTTGACTTTGTGAGAGGTTCTTAAAAGTCTCTTACAGCTAGCACAGGGCTACTCACCAATAGCTTCAACTCGGAGCCCTAAACTACTTATTTTCTGTATTCAACTAGGCAATATCCTCTCCTCCTAACATCCAGCCCTGTTCTGTGTTGTCATCAGATCACTAGCACATATTGGGCATTCATTTTGCTTCCCATGCTATGAGACACCCCTAAATAATACATGACAGAGTAAAGTAGGGTGAAGAGATCTGTGCAGCTGTGTCCTGGTTTCTACTTGAATAGCTTTAGGAATGTCAATGAACTTCCAGGGGCCATGGTTTCCTTATACGGAAAATGTGGCAGCTGGGCAAGACCAATGTTATGAACCTCTATGAGAATCTAATGAGGACTACGGACCCTTTCCTCATGAAAAAAATGCATGCATATGTAATATTTCACATGTAGTTTTAAGACTCCTAATAGCCTTGAGAGATCTACAAATGTGATGTAATACTGGGAAATGTATAATACTGGGACATGTATATTTATGGCTCCTTGCATGTAGACATTTATGGCATAGAAAATAAGATGATATCTAATGTTAACAAAATAATCTTTGGTTTTTGGCCGGGCGCGGTGGCTCAAGCCTGTAATCCCAGCACTTTGGGAGGCCGAGACGGGCGGATCACAAGGTCAGGAGATCGAGACCATCCTGGCTAACACGGTGAAACCCCGTCTCTACTAAAAACTACAAAAAACTAGCCGGGCGAGGTGGCGGCGCCTGTAGTCCCAGCTACCCGGGAGGCTGAGGCAGGAGAATGGCGTGAACCCGGGATGCGGAGCCTGCAGTGAGCTGAGATCCGGCCACAGCACTCCAGCCTGGGTGACAGAGGGAGATTCCGTCTCAAAAAATAAATAAATAAATAAATAAATAAAATAATCTTTGGTTTTTGCTACTGAGAATATAAAATGTACAATTTATGTGTCTTTTATGTCTTAGATACAATTGTATTTGAGGAATAAAATCGTTTATTTGTTTGTCCATTTGTGCAATAGGACCGATACAAAATAAACTTCGGCAAGCCAGAGTGGAAACCATAAGCACTGATGTGTGTAACAGAAAGGATGTGTATGATGGCCTGATAACTCCAGGAATGTTATGTGCTGGATTCATGGAAGGAAAAATAGATGCATGTAAGGTATGTTTAAAGTAAAGCCAAAAGTTTGTGGGTAAAATTTCCATTAGCTATTTCTGAGTTTGGCATATATTTTACCTAGGAGAAAAAAAAAAAAATGGCATCTCTTACACCAAGAACTGAGTTTATTTAATAATCATAACAATAATAATAATTGTATTGAGTGTTTAATATATGCTAAGCCAAAAATTAAGCACTTTTTATACAATATTTCATTTAACGTAATGAGATAAAAGCAATATCATAATTATACTTATTCATCCCCCAGCCTCCCAGTCATTTCCCTTTGCCCCTTGCATTTTTTAATGACAGCGACACGTGAAACAGGTTTTCTTTACAGTGGATCTTGAGATCTACTGCAAAGGCCTGCAGTAGCCCTGCAGTAGCAACACTGACCTGTTTAAATGCTGGACTTTTAGTTCCTAGACTTCCTCTTCTCCAGTGATCTTCTATACTCTTCAGCCACCTCACACCTTCCTCTTAGAGTCACACTATGGGCCTTGTTATCAAAAACCGCTCCATCTCCAAAAATGCTTATTTACATCTTCCTTTTTGACTCCTATCCCCCAGTGTTTCCCCCTTGCTTTTTAACTACTGCTTGCCTAGATACACTTACTATGTTATACCCTAGTCTACCAACTCTCATTCCCAACATGCACAACCTATGCGGATATTCCTTGTGTCCTTTCTTTGTTCTATTTTTCTTCTTAGGCTTTGTTACCATGCAGTACACAGTATTTTTATTTATCTAGCTTATTGCCTATTTCTGCATTAACTAAAATGTAAGCTTCATGAAGGAAGACATATTTTAATCTATTTTATTTACTGCACCTGAAATAGACTGGTGAAAATATGTGTTGACTGACTAAATGAGAAACAGTCTTTTTTCAACTTCATAGACACCTATTGTCCATTGATTCCTCTGTTTTCTCACAGTTCATTAATCCTTTCCTTTCTTCCATCTTTTACTTTTCCAGCTCAGATTTCACTATTATTTTTATTGATAAATCATAATTGTATTACATCTATGGAGTACAATGTGACATTTGATACATGTATACAACGTGGAATGGTTAAGTAAAACTAATTAACATATTCATCACCTCACTTAACTTTTTTTGTGATAGACATCTAAATTTTACTCTCTTAGTTATTTCGAAGTCTATAATAGAGTATTATTGATCATAATCACCCTGCTTTGCAGTAGATCTCAAAACTTATTCCTCCTTGCAGAAACTTTGCACCCTCTGACTAGCAACTCCCCCTTCCCTCACTCTCTACCCTGCTAGGCCTACCCAGACTTTGGTAATCATCAGTCTACTCTCTACTTCTATGAATCCAACTTTTTTAGATTGCACATATAGGTGAAATGATGTATATGTCTTTCTGTGCCTGGCCTATTTCACTTAGCATAATGTTCTCTAGATTCATTTATGTTGTCCCAAATGGACAGAATCTATTCTTTTTATGGCTGCATAATATTTATTTTGTAAATATACCATATTTTCTTTATCTCTTCACACATTGATGAACACTTGGGTTGATTCCAAATCTTGGCTATTGTGAATAATGCTGCAGTGAACATGGGAGCACAGATATTCCTTTGACATACTGATTTTAATTTTTTGAATATATTCCCAGAGGTGGGGTTGCTAGATCATATGATAGTTCTGTTTTAGTTTTATAAGGAGCCTCCATAGTGTTTTCAATAATATCTGTACTAATTTACATTTCCACTAAGAGTGTATAAGGGTTCCCTTTTCTCTTCATCCTCATCAATACTTGACTTTCATCTTTTTTATAAAAACCATTCTAACAGGAGTAAAGATGTATCTCCTTGTGGTTTAAATTCATTTCCCTAATGATTTGTAATGCTGAGCTTTTTTTCATGAATGTGATGGCCATTTGTATGTCTTCTTTTGAGAGGTATCTAAGTCCTTTGCCAATTTTTTAAAATTAAGTTTTGTTTTGTTTTATTTTTTTGCTAGTGTGTTAATTAACTTCTTTATATATTTTAGATATAAGCCCTTATCAAATATATGGTTTGCAAACATGTTTTCACATTCTGTGAGTTGTCTCTTCACTTTATTGTTTTTTTTGTTTTGTTTGTTTGCTGTGCAAAAGCCTTTCAGTTTGATGAAATCTCATTTGCCTATTTTTGCTTTTGTTGCCTGAGTTTTTGAGGTAATATTCAAAAATCCTTGCCCAAACCAATGTCATGGAGTGTTTCCTCTGTTTTCTTCTAGTAGTTTTATAGTTTCAGGTCTGAAGTTTAGGTTTTTAATCCATTTTGAGTTTTTTTTTTCTTTTTTTTTGTTTTTTGAGACAGAGTCTCGCTTTGTCACCCAGGCTGGAGTGCAGTGGTACGATCTCGATCTCGAATCACTACAACCTCTGCCTTCCAGGTTCAAGCTATTCTCCTGTCTCAGCTTCCTGAGTAGCTGGGACTGCAGGCACGCGCCACCATACCTGGCTAACTTTTATATTTTCAGTAAAGACGAGGTTTCACCATGTTGACCAGGCTGATCTTGAACTCCTGACCTTAAGTGATCCACCTGCCTCAGCCTCCCAAAGTGCTGGGATTACAGGCATGAGCCACCACGCCCAGCCTAATTTTATTATTCTAATATAGATAACCAGTTTTCCCAGCACCATTTATTGTATAGACTATCTTTTCCTCAGTGTGTATTCTTGGCATCTTTGTCAAAAAATCAATTGACCATAAATATGTGGGTTTTTTTTTTTTCTGGCTTTCTATTCTATGCCATTAGTTGATGAGTCTTTTATTATGCCAGTAATATGCTATGCTGACTACAATTGCTTTATAAGACATTTTGAAACCAGGTAGCCAGGTAGCCTCTAGGTCTGTTCTTTTCGCTCAAAATTATTTTGACTATTCAAGATTTTTTTTTTTGCTTCTCTATGGATTTAAGGATTGTTTTCTCTCTTTGTGAAAAATGGCATTGGAATTTTGGTAGGGATTACATTTTAACAACGATAATTTTAACATTTTAATGAGCATTTTAACAATTATAATTCTTCCAATTCATAAACATGGAATATCTTTTCATTTTTGTGTGTTTTCTTCCACTTCTTTCTTCAATATTTTATAGTTTTCAGTATATAAAGTGTTCACCTCCTCAGTTAAATTTACACCCAAGTGTTTTATATTTTGTTGCTATTGTAAATGGATTGTTTTCTTAATTTCCTTTTCAGATAGCTCACTGTTAGTATATGGAAACACTAGTGAGTTTGGTATATTGATTTTGTATTCTGCAAACTTACTGAATTTGTTTATCGCTTGTAACAGCTTTTTGTTGGTGTTAGAGTTTTCTATCTATAAGATCATGTTGTCAACACACAAAGACAATTTCATCTCTTCCTTTTCTATTAGAATGTCTTCTATTTCTTTCTCTTGCCTAATTTCTCTAGTGACAACTTCCAGAACTGCGTTGAAAAGAAATCAGAGTAGACATCCTTTTGATGTCCCTGGTCTTACAGGAAACACTTTAAACATTTTACTATGGTTTTAATAATAAAAGCCAATATATGGCTTTTATTGTGTTTGACATATACCTATTACGTTGAGAGCTTTTCTTACAAAAGTGTGTTGACTTTTGTCAAAAGGTTTTCCTGCATCTGTTGAATTGATCATGGTTTTTAGCCTTCATTTTGTTAATGTAATGAATCACACTTATTGATTCAAATATATTGAACCATTCATGCATCTGAGGGATAAATACCACTTGATGATAGTGAATGATTCTTTTAATCTAGTTGAATTTGGTTCAGGAGTATTTTGTTAGGGATTTTTACGTCCTATGTTTATCAGGAATATTGACCCGTAATTTTATTTTCTTGTAGTGTCCTTATCTGGCTTTAGTATCAAGTTAATCCTCACCTTGTCAAATGAGTTTGGGAGTATTCCCTCTTAAGTTTTTTGGAAGAGTTTAAGAAGGCTTGGTATTAGTTCTTCTTTAGAAGTTTGGTAGACTTGAACTGTGAAACCATCTGGTCCTAGACTTGACTTTGGTGGGAGATTTTTTAATTACTGATTCCATATTCTTACTTATTATTGGTCTGTTCAGGTTTTCTATTTCTTCAGGTTTTCCACTTCTTCATGATTCAGTCTTAATAGGGTGTTTTACCTTCTTAAATTTTTCTGCATCACCATTTCTCCATTGCCTTTCCTTGCCTCTCTTTCATACTCCTTTCCTTCCTCCCTTGACCAGACAACTACACTAGCTGTCTTGCTAATTTCCTCATTTTTACTCATATGCTCCTCTCATGTGTTAGTCACATAAGAGCCAGAACCATTTCTAAAGAAATGCTAATCACGTCAGATCTCTCTCTGAGAACACTTCAGTGACTTACCTTTAGTCTTAAGATACAAACAAAAACTTCTAAAGAAGGCCTATGAGGCTCTACAAGGACTTGTCTTTCCTTACCTTCCAGACTCATCACACACTATTTGCCCCTCTTACACTCCTCTCTCCACCCACTTCCTTTTTTAGACCCTTGCATTTGCCAGGCTTCTTCACGCCACAGAGCATTTGCAATACTGTTACCTCTGTCTATAACACACCTAACCCCCAATTCCCTTGTGGTTAGCTCTTCTTCCTTCAGATGTCAGCTCAATTATACTCATCAGGGGAAACTTTCCTGTTTTTCCTTATCAGTCAAATTTCCCTGTTGTATGTTACCATAGTAATTATCATAATAGTAATTTTGTGTTTGTTTTTAGGCTTATTTAATATATATATATATATTTTTAACCTAAACTTCAAACTCTATAAGCACAGGGGCCTGTCATTTTTGGTCATTATTTTATCCCTAATAGACATCAGATTGCCTCAGAGATAGAGTAGGAACCCAATAAATAGTTAATTAAAGAAACAGATAAATAAATAAGTGAGGAAGAGGCACAGAAAACTTAAGTATCTTACCTAGGATCATACAGCCAGTAATTAATAGAGCTGGACCTGAAACCGGAAGTTCAGCTGCTGAGACCACACTTTTAACAACCACATATTTATTTACTTATTTGTTTATTTACTTAATCTTCTTTGCTCTTCTTTTTGTTTTTCAAAAGAGATTTAAAGGAGCTTATAAAAATTTAGCAAGAAAACTAATTAGAAGTAGATGAGTTAAAGAAAAGGAGACCAAGAATAGGTCCATAAAATACAATCAAGACCAAGAATAGGTCCATAAAATACAGCATTTGGAAGAGATCCTTGAAATTGTATACCTAGGCTTACAAATGCTAATCTCACATTTAACATTTTATTTACATAGTTACTAAACCATGCTAAACAGGTCTGGTCAAACTAGGAAAAAAAACAAAAACAAAAAACTACAACACCTAAGGATACTGAAACAGAAATAATGTAACCATTTCCTGTGAATGAGTGTTAGCCTTCCTAAGAAAAACAATACCCTTTAAAGTCTAGCAAAAATTTTTATTCAGTTGAGAGACCCATTACATAGTCTGTAGTCTGTGTAACAATTTCCTTTTTTTTTCTGTGTACATCAGATTACAATACCTTCCCACTGAATAAAGTAGAGTTAACAACTTAAAATATGTTTTTATTTCAGGGTGATTCTGGTGGACCTCTGGTTTATGATAATCATGACATCTGGTACATTGTAGGTATAGTAAGTTGGGGACAATCATGTGCTCTTCCCAAAAAACCTGGGGTCTACACCAGAGTAACTAAGTATCGAGATTGGATTGCCTCAAAGACTGGTATGTAGTGTGGATTGTCTGTGAGTTATATACATGGCACACGGAGCTGATACTCCTGAATATTTTCTATTGTTTAAATTAATGTAGTTTGGATTAGTGCTTTTGCTAGATGTCAAGAAACCCTTCAGACCCAGACAAATCTAATATCGTGAGGTGGTCTTTACGTACATAAGATCAAAACTTCTCTACCATGAGGGAAGAAGACACAGCAAATGACAGATAGCACCTATTCCTAACTCACAAGGGAAACTGCTTGTGATACTTCCTAATAAGATAAATAAGTGGTTTCCCTCAATCGAAGACAGGAACATCGTTTTCCACAGGATATGAAGAGCTGCCAGTAATGCCAAAATCGTACCTCATATAATACCTGGAGCACCTGAGATTCTTCTAGTGAAAAAGAGCGAGCCGTCTTCCCTGAAGACTCAGGGCTTCAACATTTTAGAATTGATAAGTGGACCTTCAGTGTGCAATAACGGAGAAGCAAGGGATTTGCAAATGACTTGAACTCTAACCTGGGCTTATATCTAATAATACAGAGCACTATCACTAACTTCAAGAGTTGACAATTTAAAAGTTTTTAAATGTATCTGAACTTGCTGTTAACACAGTGTTACACACTCAAGCACTAGCTTCAGGAAGCATGTTGCGTTGTTAAGAAGCATTTCTGATTTATTCTTTAACAGCATCTTGCCATCTATATGTTAGTTGTAGTTGGCCCAGAAAGGAAAAAACAAAACAAAACAAAACAAAGACTCTTGGGAGCGTTTTTCCATGAGCACAAGAGGATAAAAAGAAGCAGACGAAGGCTAGGAGAGTTGGTTTCAAATAACTAGTAACAGGACAAGCACACTAATTTTTGATGGAATGAACTATCCAATTATTTACTTAGAAATATTTATATCAGTATATGGCAACTGGTACTTTTGTAAGTCTTCAGCTCTCTGATAAGTCAGATGTCCATCAGAGTATCAGGTCAGATGTCTATCAGATTATAAGAGCTGATTTGTGTAAAGCTTTGTGTAAAGCACTTAGGACAGTGCCTGGCATATACTATGAACTAAATAAATCTTTGTTATATGGAAGTGAATGCCTTGGCAAGCTTTAAGATAAATGAACTCAATGTTTTCAAATAAGTGTTACATACGGCCCAAATCCTAATGATGGCAGTAGTGATAGCATGGACTTTGAACCAGGCTCCTCAAGCTGAAGCATTGTCTCTGCCTCATAGGAGCTGTGTGTCCTTGCTCAAGTTATTTAATATCTCTCTTCATTAACTCTTTCACCTCTACAATGGAAATAAAAGTAGTACTACCTCATATAGTTGTTTTGAGAGTTAAATGAATTAAAACAAGTACAACACTTACAATAGTGTCTGCACACAGTAGTCCCTCAATATGAATTAGCTTCTATTTATCGTTAATAATGTGTGTTAGACTCCCCAATAAAACTTACTATACTTTTAAAAAATTGATCTTTGCTTCTTTAAAGCCATGTAATTGATTTCAAAGTACTTTGAAGTACATTGTAAAACAAATTCGGTGAACTACTAGAATTTTTTCAAAATCACTTTTATGCCTCATTAATATATTTTGAACTATGTCTGCTTATAGACAAGTAGTCATAGGCTGTGACAATCATTTGTCACCACGGTTCTGACTACAGAGATGCATCTGTATTCATCTATAGACCTCAAATGTGAGATTAGATTTGCTGCTCGGATTTATTAGAGAAAAATCTAGACTATTAATTTCCTTAGTGTTAGAAGATTTTGTTAGTTTACATGTACATGTGTTTATATGTAATATATGCAAATGAGAGAAATACAACTAAAATATCTCCCAGTTGTTATTCACATGTCAATAAGATATAAAGACAAAAAGTTTATTACACACATTTCCTCTTTAAAAACGAAATGTCATCGAATTTCTGAGTCAATGACTAGGTGTAACTAAATACCACCAGAGAAAGCAGAGTAAAAACTTAAATTCTTACATGTCCTTCACTTAAACTTCTACAGTTTGCATATAGCACAGAAACATTTGAAGTTTTTGAGAATGTTTAGCATATTAAAGATGGACTTGATTGATGATGAACATATTTTATATCAAAGCTAAACACTTCCTTTAGTAGATACGGGACAGCAAATCTGTCTACCAAAAAATCACTTTCCTCTGTGTAATTTCTGTAACAATGAATATGTGTTTTGTGTAATCTTATTTATATTTAATAAGACTGTGATACCTTCTTGTGTGTATCTGTGAAACTGTGTATACTGATTTAAATATTTCTGTGCTTGATTCAATTGAATTCAATGATATTTAAGCACAAATGAGAGAAATAAATACACAAGATTATAAGAAAATCCAAGAATGGAAAAGTGGATTTTTTTAAACAGAATTTATATGTCCTATTTCTAGTTAGGTGTCTGATTTATTGAATAGTTTTGTGGAAATCATGTAATGTTTTTTACCTCATGCTTTCTGTCTTCCAAATGGGGCCTTAAGCTGTCTACCTTCTGGCATTGTTGTGAGACTTTTGAGATGAATAATAAAGTTGAAAATTCTATGAATGTTCAAAACTTGCTCAAACATGCAAAGTATATCATTATAAACTGATATCATTTCCGATGATGCTGAAAATCCATTAAGATTGTAAAGAAGTTTGGATTTTTCTACAGTATTGGCATTTTTATGCTCTGTGAGTTTTGAAAATATGTTTGTAGTCAAAAACAAAAAAAACCACCCTAAAACATAAAGAAAAACAGACTTTGCCTCCTGTGTGGTGATCCTATAGTAATATCCATATCTTTTCATAGAAAAAAACTTATAATTTGTCTGACTCTTTTTAAAATACAGGTCAAATTCATTAAGCTGACAATAAATAAGGCAGCTCATAATCTCTGTGCAGTCCTGATGGAATTTTGAGTGGCATGAGAACTCTAGTTAGTTTATAATGCTAGAACAATATTAGACCAAAATTGTTGCCAATAGCTAACCATCTCTCAGTGAAATGTATATGATTCAACAACAATATGGAGAACAAAAATATTTTAATAGGAATCTACTCTTTCCACTGAATAAACTTATTTCTTTGTTAATGTATTTATTTGACAGACAAAGGAGGTATGCAAGGAATCTCTTCATGCAATTGTGAAAATGAAAAACAAACTTGAAAGCTAGAATCACAGCTATTGGAGCTGGGAGAGACCTAAGAGATTATCTACATCAGCCTCCTCTTTTGACTGATGTGAAGTCAATACCAAGAGAATTTCTGCAAGGTTATACAGTGGATTTGAGACAGTGGAGGAAGAGAATCTAGGAGCTCTAGTATCCAGTCCAGTGTTTTCTCCACTATTCTAACCTGAGTTATGCAGGTTCAGTAGGCAGGATCATTGCAGACCTACAAGTCACTAAAGTTAAATGACTACTGTCAAACTAATTTCTCCTAGTAGTTATAAATATGGTAAACCAAACAGCATCTCCAAAAATTATTGTAACTTTAGCAATGAAACTGGGAATTCCGCCTTTCACTTCTGAGTTCCAGAAGTAAAACAAAGGATTTTCCCAGCATCAGCTGTGATTCTTTTTATGTGACAAAAACTAGCCCCAATTTCTATTATGTTCTAAATCTTTTCCTCACTACACGAAAATATACTGTTAGCAATTGCAGTACTATTCATTCTACTAGGAGGTTCATGAGGACTCAAACACAATAAAAAATTCTAGCCTATTCATCAGTTACCCACATAGGTTGAGTAATCCCAATTTTAATTTACATCCCCACCGTCATTCTCAAATCTACTAATTTACCTAATATCAACAGTAACCATATTTATACTATTCAATGCAAATATAAGTAACACAACATTATCACTATCCTATATGTGAAATAAATGACCATTACTAACATCTATAATCCTTGTTACTCTACTATCCCTAGGAGAACTGCCCCTGCTAACAGGATTTTTACCCAAATGAGCTATCATTCAAGAAATAACAAAAAACAGTAGCCTCATTATACCTACATTCATAGCTATCATAGCACTTCTCAACCTGTACTTTTATATACATCTAATTTATTCCACATCACTAATGATGTTCCCAACTAATAACATTAAAATCGCAATTTCAAAACATAAAACAAATCCTCCTCCTACCACCATTCATTATTACTTCAGCCCTATTCCTGCCAATCTCACCAATATTTTAAATATTAAACTAGAAACTTAGGTTAAATCAGACCAAGAATCCTCAAAGCCCTAAGTAAGTAAATTATACTTAATTTCTGTAATTCAGAAATAAGAATTGCAAGATCTTATCTCACATCAATTGGATACAAAAAAAAGTGAAATAAGCTAAACTTACATGGTGTTCTGCAAAGTATATTGCTGGACCAAACCAGTTTTGTGATTAAGACAACAAGCCACTTACAACTATATTCAACCATACCTAAGGAAACAGATGAATCAAGTGTAGGCAAAGCTACTAAGCTAGTTAAATAGGAAGATCATAATACTTTGAGGGAAGTTTACCCCCAAATTCATACCTAATTCCATCCTTTTCTCACTCTCCACACAGTTATAATTTTTAAAATTTTGAAGTAATTTAAAGCCTTAATATGATAGAAAAAAAAAATCCATACCATATTTTAAAATAAGGCAGCAAAAGATTTCAAGCCTTATTAAAACAACAAATATCTGTTTTACTCTTTACTTTTTTAGAATATTCTGTTTTATTAAAAAGCTATAGAAGCCCACTAAAATGCAAAAAATAAACAAGTTTTGATTAAGTCACTTTTGTAAATGCTTACAGTGAACCTTCTTTTACAGGTTTCAATATATTCCTTGCCTTAATGTTTTAACTATGACTAATGAGAAATGAGGAAGATGGCCTGTAATCCTAGCACTTTGGGAGGCTGAGGTGGCTGTACCATTTGAGGTCAGGAATTCAAGACCAGCCTGGCCAACAGGGCAAAACCCCATCTCTGCAAAAACAGAAAAATTATCTAGGCATGGTGGTGTGCACCTGTAGGCCCAGCTACTCAGGAGACTGAGGCAGGAGAGTCACTTGAACCCAGAAGGCGGAGGTTGCAGTGAGCTGAGATCGCACCACTGCACTCCAGCCTGGGTGACAGAGCGAGACTCCATCTCAAAAAAAAAAAAAAAAAAAGTGTAAAGCATATTATTGTGAACCGATTTCAGCACAGACAATGCCACACATTTGTTAAGATTGTAAAGAAGTTTTTATATAATGTTAACATTTTTATCTATAGTGTTGTTTTGTTATTTGGCAAATACTGCTGTTCCTTTAAATTATATTTAGCATTTTCTGATGAGAAACATACCAGACAACTTGTGCATTTAATATTAATTTATTGGAAAAAGAAATGACTAGCTGAATCAAATTAATTATTGTTCACTTGATAGCTTTAAGAATAAATATAATCCAACTTTATTTTATTTAACTAATATTTTAGTATAGCATGCCTGAGAACTCTATATCAATCTACTTGGAACATTTTTAATGCTATCATGTAGCTGACAATGGAAAATACAAAAAAAAAATGCTACTTAGGGTCAGCATTTTACAAAGTAATGTTTTAGTCTATACGCTAGTCCATTTTATGTTGCTTTAACAGAATACTTGAGAGTGGATAATTTACAAAGAAGATAGGTTATTTAGCTCACAATTCTTCCTGCTGAAACATTTAAGGGCATGACTTCAACATCTGCTTCACTTCTGGTGAGGGTTTTTGTCCTCAGTCAAAACATGGTAGATAGTCAAAGGGGAAGCTGACATGTGCAAAGAGATACCAGACAGGAGGAGGAACCTCACATTCTAACAACCTGCTCTCATGGGAACTAGTCCATTCCTGCAAGAGCTAATCTAGTTTCTCAAGAGGGAGAACTCCTTTGTTACTGAGAGAACACCACCAAGCCACTCCTGAGGAATCAGCCTCTATGACTCAAATATCTCCCACTAGGACCAATCTCCCAACATTACCTCATTGGGGATCAAATTTCAACATGAGTTTTGATGGGGATAAAACATCTGAGCCACAGCAGTTTGTATTCTGAATTATTAAGCTTTCTTTAGGTCACATAATTCCTGTGGAGTTATATTTTTATATGTTTTCTTCCTCTGTCAGAACCTGTGTCCCTAACTGTCATTTTAAAATGTAGCGTTGGAGATAAGGAGATCATCTTATTTGGTCTGCCTTCTCTTTTGACTCCCAAACTTCGGTACTCTCCACAAAAATACTCATATGCCCCTCTTTTAATTATTTCCAGAAGGAGAAATGTCATATACACATAGGATTGCCGTCTTGGTGGTTTTAATTACTACCCCTGGTCTGTATTCAAAGCAAATACCTTCTGCTGACCCTCAAAAATGTATCTTTCTATTTAGATCCATGTGGTGACTCCTAAATTCTTGGGATAATTTTTAAACCCATTAGTGTTTGTCCTACATTGATAATCTTTAGGGAAAGTGGATTCAAAGGTTAAACGAACAGACTAGAATTCACTATGAGAAAAGGGGGAATTTAAAAGTGGATAGGAAAAATAAACAGAATCTAAGAATAAAGAAGAAACTATTGGAAAGACAAATACTAAACCACAGTTACTTGATGAAAAGGTTCATAGAAGAAAAAATAACTGGAATTCAGAACAAAGGTTACTTTTTAAGAAGTAAAGAAAAAATGGATTATTCACCACTTTTGAAAAAAATTAAAGGAACATTATGACACATACTGATGTGGGAGAGCACACAATTGCATCAACTTAACACAATATTTTTACTCTTTATTTTCTAATTCTTGTATATATGAATGCATATATTTCACAAATTGACATAATAGCATTATAAAATTATGTATTTCTCCACCTTAAATTATATATTTTATGACCATATTTTTATATAATCAGTTTTGATGTCTACGATACATCAAATAGTTAAGCCACAGAGACCTAGCCCAGAACATTAGGCTAGTCTGTTGTCAATTAAATTTAATACCAGTATCAGGAATCATAAGTATGGCATCCTGCCCTTCCCCATTCTATGCACCAATAAACACCCTGTGACCACTTGTCATTTCCCCTGTTTTGCTCCTTGCCAATAATGTGTGTGATTTTTCCCCCTTTACCCCATACCACTCTCTCCTCCACTGGTTTAACATCTCTTTAGCACCCTCTTTCCCAGCTGGTTTCCCTGAGTCCTCCTTGCTCCCTTTCATTAAAATGCTCCTATACCTTCAGCCTCTCCACAGAAAGCTTCCACATCATCTTATTAAAGTCTGGATGTCACTATCTAAAACATCACTTTGTTTTAGCCATCTCAAGTGATTGTTTCTTCTCCCTGGCTTTAATACTAAGTCAGAATTCTTCCAACTCCCAACTACAAGCTTTCAAATACTTGTGTAGTCTTCCAACAAGTTTCACTACACACTAGTATAAAAATGTATTTCCCTGATATTCATGCCTCTAGCTATACCACACATTGCCACTCCTAATTACGGTCAGCCTCTTGCTCACTCCCCGCATTTACTGAGGGACTAGGCACCTGACTCAACACAAACCTCTCCACCCAACTCATCTCTTCATTGTGGTCAATTTCAAAATCCAGGCAGATGACCCACACCTATCCTTAATTCTTTGAGCTCCTAAATTCAAATGACTTTAACTTCTTTTTCACTTTAGGTATCTGATGTTCTAATTTATTAAATGTCTCAGAGTCTCCGTAGTATCATAGTATGTCTAATTCTTAAAAACCACACTTTCATACAAGCCTGTGGAACTTCATTTTAGATGTCATAAACTGGTTTTCTATCACTATAATGGTCAGTTTCCTAGTCCTTAGCTTGCAGGCTACCAATCCAACAAACTCTCAGCCCTAGGTCAATCTCAAAATTCAGAGGCTCTTCTTCTGTGCCTGGTAGAAATGAGCAAAGTTAGAGAAAATTAATTCAACCATACGTATTAACACCATTAGTAATTGGGGCTATCTCATTTCAGTTTTACTATTGATGACATCAAATAACTCTTTTTCCTTTTTTTTCCTTTTTTTTTTTTTTTTTTTTGGTGAGATAGGTTCTTGCTCTGTCACCCAGGCTGCAGTGCAATGGTGCAATCTCAGCTCACTGCAACCTCCACCTCCCAGATTCAAGCGATTCTCCTGCCTCAGCCTCCTGAGTAGCTGTCATTACAGGCATGTGCCACTACGCCCAGGTAATTTTTGTATTTTTAGTAGAGATGGGGTTTCATCATGTTGGTCAGGCTGGTCTTGAACTCCTGACCTCAGGTGATCTGCCTGCCTCGGCCTCCCAAAGTGCTGGGATTACAGGCGTGAGCCACCGTGCCTGGCCAATTCTTTTTCTTTTAAAAACATTTTTCTGACATGTTGTTCCAACAAGACAACACTCACCCCGGCACTGGTACTTAGCCCACGCTCTCTCCACTCACTTTGGTGCTAACCATGCTAAGAACAGAAGAGATTATCCAAAATTCTGCAGCTCAATAACTCACTTTCACACTAGTGTTTGTATTATTGTTTGCCTCCTTTTGTTCTGTCTTACTAAAGTGTTTTCCTCTCAGTGAAAGACCAGAAACTGTGTTCTGTTATTATTGCCTCCTGTTCTGCACCAGATCTTGGTTCATCACTTACCCTCTCTCTAGTATTTAAATGTCTCTCTCCCTCCTTCTCTGTCTCCATCTCTCTTGTTCTGTCACTCTTCCTGTTGTTTCCTTACAATTAAGCTATAAACATTTTTTACATTCTTCCATCAAGAAAGAAAAAGCAGTAAGAAAAGAAGGAAAGTAGGAAAGATGGACTGTCCATTTTCAGAACCTGTGCCCTTGACCCACAACACTAAGAACCTAGAAATTAGCTTTGATTCTGTCCTATTTCTCACCTCTATCAGTATTTTCTGTCATTATCTTCTATTTGAATCTTTTCTTTCTATTCCTGCTGGCTTGTGCTCTGTTCAGATTCCCCCCATCTCATGTTGGAAGAACATTAAATTGAACTTCCTTCTGCATTCTTGCATTGTTGATCCGCTCTAGTTCATTCTCCTGCACCTCTTTTCAAATTCCTTTCATTTTCTCACCTCCTAAAGCAGAGTTACTTAATCTAGCGCCTCAAAATTTAGATAGAAAAAATTTATCTTTATTTCCATTAACTTTTAACAGAAATTTGGGGTGTCTTTCAATTATAGGTGTGTGTGTGTGTGTGAGTGTGTGTGTGTGTAAGCACGTGTGCATGCTTTAAATGTATAGTTTAAAGCATAAAAAATAATATTTTGTTTGGCATTATGGTAGACAGAATTCTGAAATGATCCCCCAAAGTCTTCTGTCCTAATATGATGAGATACCATGCCCATAATTATGTTATGCTCCATAGCAAAAGAGATTGTGCAGATGTGATTAAAGTTACTATATTAGTCTGTTCTGGCTGCTATAATAAAAACACCTACCATAAACTGGATAGCTTATATACAACATTTTTTCTTACAGTTTTAGAGACTGAAGAGTTCAAGATCAAGATGCCAGACAGATTCAATGCCTGGTGAATAGATATAGGCAGCACCTTCATTTAAAAAAATTTTTATTTTAGGTTTGGGGGTACATGTGAAGGTTTATTACATAGATAGATATAGGATGGTCACGGTGGTCAGGTGGTCAGGGTGGTGGGGGGAGAAATTATGGGAAGAAGATGCAAACCTTCTTGGAAGTCCGGGAGGTTTTGCAAAAGCTTCAAAAGAGGATTTGGCTAAAGGCAGCTGAATTCTCTCAGGGTGGATAACAAGAAAGTGTAAGGAATTGATCTAGATAAGTTAGTTTACTTAGGCCTTGGAGCCCAGCCTTTAATAATCCCTGTGCAGGACTGCTCTCTCCGGGGTTGGTGGGGGCGACCATGTTAATTATCCACAAGTTGTGTTAACTCAAAGGCTTTGTCATTAAATCTGTACTAAATACATGCCCGCAGTGCCGGCTTGTCGGGGCTGCGGCTTCTGTGACTCTTTACAGCACCCTCCTTGGTGTCTGTGAGTGGCCTGGTCCCCTACCTGCGGACCCAGGCAAAAAACCTGTGTCTGTGTACATTTTATCATCCGTCACTCTGCCAGGGTCTGCGGGTCAGACCCGGCAGATAAACACGTGTCACAGGGGTTTGATGTACATACTATTACATCACCCAGGTATTAAACTCAGTACCCATAGTTATCTTTTCTGCTCCTCTCCCTTCTCCCACCCACTCCCTTCAAGTAGACCCCAGTGTCTGTTGTTTCCTTCTTTGTGTTCATAAGTTCTTGTCATTTACCTCCCACTTATAAGTGAGAACACATGCTATTTGGTTATCTGTTCCTGAATGAGTTTGCTAAGGGTGATGGCCTCTAGCTCCATCCATGTTCCCACAAAAAACATGATCT
The DNA here is from genome assembly GCF_000951035.1 of Colobus angolensis palliatus. NCBI lineage: Eukaryota > Metazoa > Chordata > Mammalia > Primates > Cercopithecidae > Colobus > Colobus angolensis. Next base: position 580,569 of record NW_012115032.1, read on the forward strand.
CACTTTTCTATGGCTCTGTAATATTCCATGGTGCCTATACACATTTTCTTTATCCAGTCTGTCATCGATAGGAATTTAGGTTAATTCTGTGCCTTTGCTATTGTGAACAGTGCTGCAGTGAACATTCGTGTGCATGTGTCTTCATGGTAGAATGCTTTCTCTTCCTCTAGGTATATACCCAGTAATGGGATTGTCAGCACCTTCTTACTGTATCCTCACATGGTGGATGTGGTAAGACAGATTTCTAAGGCCTCTTTTATGACGGGCTCCACCCTCATGATCTATTCACCTCCCAAAGCCCATCTCCCAAGAACATCACTTTTGTTATTTGATTTCCAACATGAATTTGGGAGCAGGGGAAGACAAACAATCAGACTATAGCAGTTACTAATCAGTTGACCTTGAGTTAATCAAAAAGAATACTACCCAGATGAGCCTAATCTAATACATTAACATGAAAACCATTAGAAGTACATAATTTTCTCTTCCTAGTAGCAGAAAAGTCAGAGATTCCGAGTTTCAAAATATGCACTATTGCTGACTTGAAGATGGAAGGAGCCATTTGTCAAAGAGTGTGGCCAGCCTCCAGAAGCTGAGAGCAGTCTTGACTCACAGTGACCAAGCAAAAAGGGACCTTAGTCCATTTTGCAAGGAATTGAATTCTGTCAACAGCCTGAATGAGATAGGAAGTAAAATTCTTCACCACAGCCTCCAGATTAAAGCGTAGCTGGACATGTATCTTACTTTTATCATTTTTGACCCTGAACAGAGAGCAAAGTTGAGTTTGCCTGGACTTCTGATCTATAGAATAGAAATGGAAAATAAGAGGCAGTTGTTTTTAAGTGGTTAAGTTTACGGTAATTTGTTACATAGTAAAGAAAATTGATAAAGGTTTAGAATTATGTACTTAATCATTGGAACATTTTTCTATATGCTCATTTATTAATTGTAATTAAGATATGTTTCTGTTTTACCAAAAGCTTTTTTTCAAAATCAAAGAGAGGCTGAAAAATAAATGAGAATATCAATTGTCACACTGATGAAAAGAAAGCCTCAGTAAATATTGAATGCCACAGTGTTTGCAGAGGTGCTGGTAAGTGCATATGAAGATATCACGGTTTTGAACCTCAAATCATTCATACCAAACAGGAGAAATGGGTCTATAAATCCGAAAATAAGCAAAAATAAAACTAGAAGCCTATGTGAGGGGAGAGTGTGGGTAAAGGGTTGTTCAGATAGTGTGGGAACTGGGGCAATTAGTGGAAATAATCCTGCGAAATTAACCTTTGAGTATGGGCTTTCAGAGTCCATGGACCCTGTGTAGACAGGTTCTAACTAAATGACTTGAACCTTGTAGTGAGGGAGATTTTGAACTGAAAACTAACACAGAAGAGGGAAAAACATTATAGGAACAAGGGACAAAGTATCAGTGGGAGTGAAAAAGCCTAGATTGAGAACAAAAGCGACAAAAACTCGGGTGAGTCAAAGAATGCAATGGTAGTGTAGCCATCAGGTTGTTTCAAAAGTAATTACGGTTTTCGCCATCAAAATGGCGAATAAACTGTAAGCATACAGACAGACGATGATCAGCTGGTGAAGCCCTTTGAAAAAGTAGTTGGTTCAAAATATATTTTAATTTTTCTACCTTGAAGCCAGCTCCTCTTAAGAATAGATGCAAATGAATTGCTGGGACAGAGATCGTAAGCACAAGTATCATTCCATGAAGAAAAGTGAATCAAGGGCCGTAGAATGTTTTATGAAAACCTCTGATGGGTTAAAAGCTTGCCTCTGAAAGAGACGAATGTCAGGGCCTGAGACCAGACTTGTGCTGACTCAGAACGAAGAGCGCCACCTCTTGAAAGACAAACACAAAATTTCTCAAAGTACCCGAGGGTGTTGCTTAGGTTTGAAACTTTGATATTGTTTCTCACTTAATTTTAATTAGCTAGAACGAGGAAATTCTTACTTTCTGCAGCAAAGACTTAATCAAGTGATTCTTCACCTCAATATTGGTTAAAGGTTATTCATCCCAACCTGTTAAACTAGTTTCTTTTAAATCCGTAAGCATTCTTACTTTAGTCAGCTTACAAGTCAGAAAGAATGCCTGAGATACTATTCATTTGACCATACGTCACAAAGCAGCACGACATAGAAGAGTTTGCCTTCTCAAAACTGTATGATGAATTGGTAAGTTGTTTTATTTCATGTTTGAAAGATTTGTTTCATATTTGTGGTTTCCCCAACGCAAATTGGAAGTTATTCAAATTGGGAATCTATTTTTTTTTTCCCCTTTACTTTTCCTTGGAAAACATAAAAGTAATGTCACTATTTTGAGAAACCAGGCTAATAATTGTATATATAGGATTTGAAAAGCAACATTGCATTTTAGTTGCAAAGTTTATTATAAGGATGAGATGATCACAAAGAGAGGGAGGAAAAATAGAGAGCCTGAGGTGACTGGTATAAATTAGTAGGAACAGAATGGAGCGAGGAATAGGAAGTATTATATTTTAACCCTCATTCTGCAATTGATAAATATAACTAAAACTTCAAAGAAATACCAGTTTTAATACTCTGAGAAATTATTTGCCTTTAAAATAAAAAAAATTAAAGGGCAATATAAGAATAATTTGTACATAAGAATATAAAGAGTGAAAAGCAAACCAAGGATCTTAAGATTTTTTGTATTTTAATAGATTTGGAAGGAAGTTTATAGAAAATAGATCTTTTATTTATGTGTTTACTTATTTGAGGCATGGTCTTGCTCTCTTCCCAGAGTGCAGCACTGGAGTGTAGTGGCATGATCGTGGCTCACTGCAGCCTTGACCTCTCAGGCTCCAGCAATGCTATCACCTCAGCCTCCAAGTAACTGGGACTATGGGCATGCGCCACCACACCAGGCTAATTTTTTAATTTTTTGTAGAGGCAGGCCTTTCCCTATTTTTCCCAGAACTCCTGGGCTCAAGAGATCCTCCTGCCTCGACCTTCCAAAGTGTTTGGATTACGCATTATTGAACATTAATTTTTCATCTACAAATATGAGGTTAATTAATACAAACTGCTTAAGATAACGAGGGAATTACCAATATCTTTTCTAGTGGTGTTTAACCAGAGTTGTACTTTTTTTTCCATTGTTAATAATATTTCTACATATAAAATTCAATTAAATGTATGAATCTCTAGATCACAGTCCTCCTAACAGATTTAACTCTGTACTATCACTAAAAATGTTCCTCTTTTCACCTGCTCATCTTAAAGCCACAAATTAAAATTTAGGTTATTAAAAACAAGTAAAAAAACACACTTTCCACATGTAACACATTAAGATTTAATTTTAAAATGGACAGTAATAGGTAATAGCAATTATTTTTATTTATTTATTATTATTTTTATTTTTACTTAAAATGATCTCTAATCTGTAAGGAAAAAGCTGATTATGTCATACCAATAAAATAATTTAATCCCTTTTAACTCTTTAATATCTTTAATAGGCAAGCCTTTATTCAAGTTCTGTTATGTGCCAGGCACCATTCTTGCCACTGTGGTGATGGGCAGGGTAGGGGAGCATAGGCGTGAAAAACATATAGTTCTTTGAGGGTTATGTGAATGTCAATTCTGTAGTATAGCTAGTTAAAGGAGAAAGAGACATACCGGAAATGTAAAGAAACAAATGAAAATTACATAAATAGAGACAGGAAAAGTCGAGTGAAATAAAAATCTGGGAAAAGCAAAAGATCTACATCTGGTCAATAGTCCAAGGACCCATTTAAGCTTCTACATTTCTGTTACCTTTCAAGATTTTTAAAGTTGTCTTCTCCTGGTCCTAAATCTTTTTGAAAACTCCACACTCCCGTTCTCCATTGAGATAAAGCAGTATGACTACTTTATATCTTTTTTGAAACTGAGTTTGGTTTTCTTTGGTTTTGTGTCTCAGAGGAATGTGAGGGGTAAGAGTGGTGGCATGGGTAGAGGAAGCATTTGTTGAAAAGCCATCTCTACTCTTACCATTGACAATCAATGCTTCAGTGTAAATAAGCTCTCAGAGGGTTTTCCTCATTTGGAATCCACAAACATCTTTATTTATTAGTTTTGTCATTTCTAAGTAATGTGAAAAAGACAATTTTATTCTTTGTTGTACATTTCAGCACTTAATAGAATGCTTGGCCTATATATATTAGTTGAAGCATTTAATTGTTCTTCAAATTTATTTGGTATCATTTAATTTTCAACCAACAACTTATCTGCTCCTGGTTGTTTGCATCTTCTCCACTTGACTCAAATGGATTTCAAGAGCACCTCGAAAGACTCTTTTTTACACAGAAATATTTGGTTTACCTTTCTAGTAAGCACTCTGTATTTAAATATAGTGATGTATATACATGTAAGTACATTTATAGTGTTTAATCTTTAGTCCTTATTTATATTCCACTTAATAGATAATATTTAGTCATCACATTTTTCTACAAATGAGTAATTATGGAATAGATTACTCAGATTAAATTCTACAATGAGGTCCTGAGAAATTTTACATTTCTCTTTGCCTTACACAGAAATATATTAGAGTCTCTTTTCATGTAGTAACATCTATCAATAAATTTTAGGTTATTTCCCACATTGACTATTAAAGTCAAGTTTTGATTTCATGATAGTGAGGTAAAAGAACTCTTCCAATTGAAAACATGTAAATGTAGAAAACAGAGTCTATTGATTGTAATTTAGCAACCGGATTTGTCATTTAAATGAGAGACTACCTTCATCTTCAGTGATAGTATCTTGAACTCTAGAAGTTCAGCACTCTTCGTGTAGGACTAAGACTATATGCCAAAAAAACAAAAAAAAAAAAAAAAGGAGAGAAAAGACAGATGGTCCCAAAACTGAATAAGAATAATTAGTATCTCTGAAGTAGCAAATTCTAAGTTCAAAAATGCAATGAAAGTTTTATCAGAACATATACGTATGTACATATATACACATATATAATTTAGATTTTCTTTTTTCTCCATATATTTTTGAATAAGACTTAACAAGACATAAACCGGTCTGTATTAATCTAATGTTAAGTATTTTTACAGGAAAATGTTATGATAATCTTTAAACATGTTATTTTTAAATTTTTGCATCTTGGTAAAATTAACACACATAGAAGTCAGTACTGCACTTATGAATGTTCTGTAAACATTATTATCTGTAATAATGGCCATTCCTCTGTCTAATTTCTGAGCACATTCAAAATTGCTCCCTTAGGATAAATTCTTTTTGGCACAAATACTTTTACCATTCTTGAAATGTCATTCCTGGTTAATAAACTGTATTCTAAATTTATGTTTTCACTGACTATTCTCTATACCCCCCCTGGATAATTGGAGTAAGGGTTTCTCATTCTCCCATACTTCAAGATACCTCAGAATTGAAGACTTAGTGTTTCTCCTCCATGCCATCTTGGACCATTACTCTTCACATCCTTATAAAACTGCCTTGTTTTGTTGAGGTTCGTACAATTCTCCTATCCACCCTCTTTCTTTACTCATTGCTGTCCTTATGAACCCCAAACTTATGCTTTCCATTTATTAGAGACTCTGACACTTGCTTCTCTATTTCCTTTTCTACTCCTACACTTACCCTAGATAGCATCAGTGCTTTTGTGGTTGATATTCAACATCTTAGTCGTTTATTTCCTTGAACTTCTTATCTCTATAATTTTCTCTTCCAATTTCTGTGCACATCCTGGACTTTGTGATGATTTGGAATTACTCTATCTGAATCACAACTTTGGACTTTATCACTATTCTAACTTTACTTTGTAGCAATCTTGGTTACTTGCAGTGCATCAAGGTTTTTTATTTTTATTTTTTTACTAATTCACTCTTCTAATCTTTGAATTCTTTATATCCATCAGCAGCCACTGTCAGTGTATGTGCACGCACGCACACACACACACTCGTCTTTGCTTTTCTTGCAATCCTTAGGTTAATGATTTAAACAAAAATTTTAACTATGACTTGAACTCCACTAAATTCTCTCTCCCTGTGTCTCTTTTATTGTTAATACTGGCTAAAACATAGGGAAGATATAACTACCTGAAAAATGGCTAACCTCTGCTCAGACCACTGAGAAATGCTACAGAAATGTAGCATGTGTGTAGCATTGTGTAGCATATGCTACACAAATGTTGAGGAGGTGCCTCTTCATCTAAGTCCTCAATTCTGCCCACCATTCCTACCACATTCCCTTAAACTATTTTCCACATTGACCCAGTTTATTCAGCTTCCTCAGATTTCCAGTTCTCGTCACCTGCCATCTCATCTTTCTACTACTTCAAAGAGATCATGTGATTGATGAATTAGATGATATTCCCTTCAACTTCCTGATATTGAACCAACGAACCTACCTGCATCCATTCATGTTCTCAAGTGGATGCCTATAGTATGTCCAAGTTTCCCAGTCTGTTATATTGAACCATATGAAAATGTCAGTATGACAACTTTTGACCCTATGTGGAAGGTAATTTCATGTGGGTGAACCTAGTAGTTTAGAATCCACAATTATTCAAATATTATGTGACTTCAATTCCCCTCCCAACCTCAGACAATCTACTGGTTAGTTACACCATTTTAAGTATACTGAAAACTGTTGCATCCACAAGAAAACAAAAATCCTGTATCAACTCCATAAACCTTGATGATTTGTTTCTCTCTTCCCATACATAAACTCATGAAAAAATTGTTGAAACTCACTTGTCCCATTTACTCACTTCCAATATTTTCTCCAACCCACAGATAGATGATTTATGACTCCATTACTCTGTTCCTTTTCCTATCATAATCACCAATGATTCTCTATTGCTTAATTCAGTGTGTATTCTACATTTTTATCATATTACTCTTTATCCTTTGTTATTGTATCACACTTATTCTTCTTATTTCCTCTAATTATCTCCTCATTTTCTCTGGTTTTTCAGCCATTCCTAAACAACCAATAGGTCAAAAAGACTTTTTTTTCTTTTAGAGCGAGTTGACCAAAAGGGAACTGATACACATGGTGGGAATGTAAATATCTACCGCCATTATGGAAAAGAGTATGAAGATTTCTCAAAAAAAATTTTTTAAATAGAACTACCATATGATCCATCAATTCCACTATTGGCTATATATGCAAAGGAGAGCATCATGTGTGTAAACAATAAAAAACATACAATGTTATCTATCAACTTAAAAATAAGTAAATGAAGAAATAAGAAAGAGAAATTAATTCTAAACAGGACAGAAAATGAGCACTTCAAATATAGCACTTGGTGCAGTCTTAAAGGTATGTTTCTCATAAGTAGAGAAGTACAGGGGGGCAATTTTAGATGGGTTATCAGACTAAGAGCATCTAAAATCAGGGGCCCACTTTCATTAATATAACAGGTGTTTTGTTTATTTTGTTTTGTACCAGATTGACATCCTCAAGAAAAATGCAAATTATAAGGTTTTCATTTTAAAATAAATGCTCATTTTAGAAATTTGTTATAGAATATATTATGTGTCTCAGCACGCATAAAAATATATCACAGATAAGGCAGAAAAAATTATATGAATGACTTGATTTTTAAGTTATGTTGTTTTTGTAATTATTACAATTAAACACTACTTTGAGAGTAGCTACCTGAATTTGTTAACCCTTTCCAGTTTATACAAATGAAATCCACTATAATTCTTGTAATTCAGATTCTCTGTTTGATGATAAACTAATAAATTAGAATCCTGATTTATTACAACTAATAAATTACAATCCTGATTATTGAAATGCTCCCATTAGGAAATAAATAGCAGTTTTGAGCAGACAATATGGAAGAACACACTGGGTGTGGGGTCAGAACACCTGATTTTAAATCAAAACTTCTCTAGTCAATAGCTATGTGTCATTAGACCAGACCGAAGACTTCTGTGAACCTGTTTCTCTCTCTGTATTAGTACCTAGGTTAAATACAATGAGAACTACAAAACAATAAAAGGTTTTCATTGCTAATGGACCCAATGGAGGTGCCATTGAAAAGAGAGTTTCATATATTAATGTAGGGTTTGATCATAACCCTTGTGTGAGAGGCACCTGTGGAACAAATGGCTCATTTACTTTTTAGGGGTTTACTGTCCTTTTTTTTCCTTGAATTTCTATTCGGGTAATGGAGAACAGATCCAATAGAATAGTTTATTGTCTCCTATTTGTAAGCAAATGGTTATTTTCACCAAAGAGTTTTAGGTCTCTCCAAGAGGAATAATTATTTTCTGGTCTGCACCTTGAGTCACAGCCCAGGTACTTGGTGGCCTCACTATCTTGAGACATGTGACATGTAACTCAGGCATGTCTCTCCCTTGTGGTCTACTGGGTGACTCCACTGCAACGGCGTTTCTCCATGGCTACTCCCCATAGTACTAGAAGTTCCTATTTGCACTGCTACATACTACTTTTATGAGTTTGGGGGCTCTTTCAGATTCCTGTGTTACACATTCCTGTGTTACACATTTGTGTAACACAAAATAGGCCAATAGAAGACAAGAAAGTTAGGTGGGCAAAACTAATTGCTACTTTTATATTTTGGGGTAAATTGTTTTAGCCTCAGTTGCCTTAACTGAAAAGTGGGCATAATTATATTTACCATATACACTTTATATAGATGTTGGGTGGATCAACTGTTATAGGATATGTTAAAGATCTTTAAAATTGTAAAGTGATATACAAAAGTTATTATCATCATTATAATTAGAGTGACATGTACTTCATCCTTATACCTCACCCTTTGTTCTCCCAAATGTGTTTGGAATAAGGTAGGACAACCATAAGTAAAGGACCACGCCCTACATTTTCAGGGGCCCTACAAATTTCTAACACCACCCTCATAAGACTGCTTACACTATGCAAATGTATCAGACACAGGCGGAAATAACTCCAACAATTAAGATAGCTTATCAGACATATGCAAATTCTATTTATATTTTTATATATATGTTTAGCTGAAGCCACCCTGTGGCAGGTATTTTGTCACTAAAATGTGAGGGTGAGTAAAAGAAAAGTGGAGATGAGAACTATCTGGATAGAAATTCCTTCATTACAATGTTGTCAGGAACCTCCGCAATAAGCATGACTTCTATGTGGTGACTAAACTGCTTTGGTCAGAGCAGCTATCAACTGCTTACACTTTCCAAACCATGTAGTTTTGTTCAGCCAGATCAATCACTCACAGCCACTTCCTTAATCAAGTTTGATAAGAGCTAACATTTAATGAGTACTTCCAATCTTTTCTTTCTCATAGTACCACTATAGATATCATATCTATTTTACAGATTAATAAACTCAGGCTCCAGTAGGTGATGCCAGGCCATATAACTTGTGAGTGCCAAGGAATTCTGTCTGAAACAGTCCAGGCTTTTTTTACCTCACGTGCAACCTCTATTAAGAGAGTTGGTGAGGGTGCTGTGACCAAACTCTTAAAAGGTAAGTATGGGAGAAATATTGTTTATTTTCTGTTCAATAATGTGAGATGTGCAGAATTGGCTGGAAGAGGTGAAATAACATGTAAAACTTCATTTCTTGTTCCCAAATCCTATTGATGCATAAAAGAGTATATCACTGCATTTTCTTCAAGCATCTTTCTTATACGGCTGACTCATGACAGTGTTCAACGTACACATGAAGATGCAACCCAGTAAATATTTTATTTTTATTATTTTTATTTATTATTATTATTTTTTTTGAGATCGAGTTTTGCTCTTGTCACCCAGGCTGGAGTACAATGGCATGAACTCAGCTCACTGCAACTTCTGCCTCCTGTGTTCAAGTCATTCTCCTGCCTCAGCCTCCCGAGTAGCTGGGATTACAGGCACACACCACCATGCCCAGCTAATTTTTGTAATTTTAGTAGAGTTGGGGTTTCACCATGTTGACCAGGCTGGTCTCGAACTCCTGACCTCAGGTGATCCACATGCCTCCTAGGATTGTAGGCGTGAGCCACCGCACCCATCCCGCAACCGAGTAAATCTAATGTACAGCATGGTAACTATAGTTAATAATACTTTATTGTGTATTTGAAATTTGCTAAGAATGTAGCTATTAAATGTTCTCACCATACACACACAAAAATGGTAAATATGTGAAGTGATAGATATGTTAGTTTGGTTGTAGTAGTAATTTCACAATGCATACATATATCAATTATCATGTTAAACACCTTAAATATATACATTTTTTGTGAGTCAGGGTCTTGTTCTGCCACCCAGGCTGGAGTGCAGTTGGGTTATCATGGCTCACTACAGCCTCAAACTCCCAGGCTCAAGGGATGTAGCTCAGCTTCCCAAGTAGCTAGAACCACAGGCACACACCACCAGGTCTGTAGACTGGGAATTTGTGTGTGTGTGTGTGTGTGTGTGTGTGTGTGTGTGAGACAGGGTCTCCCTGTGTTGCCCAGCTGGTCTCAAACTCCTGGACTCAAGAGATCCTCCTGACTCAGCCTCTCAAAGGGTTATGATTACAGGAATGGGCCACCACTACTATTTGACATTTTTTTTTATTTGTCAATTATATCTAAATGAAGCTCAGGGGGAAAAAGATGCAAACTGGTACAGACAAGATTGTACAGATCAGTGGAATATCGAGACAACCATCTTGGATATTAAGAGAACATGAGAGTTTTTCCTACTAATTATCTAGATAATTATCTTAATTTTTGTTTTCCCCTTTTCAAAGTGATTCTGACCAATTGTAGGAGGAGAAAACTAGAACCCAGTCCCTATCTCTCTTTTCACTCCCTATCTCATATCCCCTCCACTGACATCGCATGGTCTCTGGAGAAAACAGAATGTATTACCCACTTTGAGCCAAGCATTGTGCTAAACATTAGTGTAGTGATAAGAGGAAACCGAGAGAACACTGGCCCAGAAATGAGATGTAAGTAAAGCATAGCACTGTGGCAGATTTGTTAGTGAGAGCTTGTGTGTGTTCTGTTCTGGTTATTTATATTTTCTCTATGCAATGAAATCAATGTCATCAGCTGAGAATGATGATTACAGAGAAGGTATTGCAGCTTTGAAAAGAGAAGATATAAAATAATTGACTATTTCTCACATTAGGAGAAAGAGTAACTAAATAGTATGATGGTCAGGAATCACTGAGGGCAAACTTCAGGGTAGTGGTCCTGGATTTAAAATGATTTTATTTTTTTCCCAGCCACATTTGTGTAACACAAAATAGGCCAAAAGTTGTATTTAATCAGGGATTGGGTTTTCCTAAATGAGTAGGATGAAGTGAGGTAGAGTTACAGGTCTGAGGGTGTATGCCAGGGAACGAATATGATGAGGGATCATGGGATGTAGGCTAAGTAAGGAGAGGAGTGCAAGCTGAGGGTGATGGGAGTCAGTGAGGAAGTGTGAGGATCAGCAGGTTATAAGGCCCAGTGGGATGGAAGTCAGGGTACCAAGGAAGTGAGTTGGGAAAATGGGTGGTAGTAGTTAAACAGTTGGGACATCAACATTTAGATTACAAAGAAACTGCAGCTATTGGTAATGACAAGCTATAGAGCATGAATTATGGGAGAGGGTAGCAAAAGTAGGGAGAAGGGCAAGGTTATTGGTGCAAAGAGATAGAATAGAAGATAGAACATGGCCAGTGCAATAAAGTAGTCAGCAACAAAACTGGATAGGAAATTTCAAGAGAGCTGCTAACTCGGTGGAGGATAGCTGTGTAAGGAACTTGTTCTTAAAGGAGGGAAAAGGTATGGAGCAGCACACTGAAAGATTTCCAGAAATGGAAATGCTAGTGGCTGGGAAAAGGGACATAGAGAGGACGTTTTAGGTGGAGGAGGTGTTATTAGCAAAACAAAGGAGTGGGTGAATGTAAGGAACAGAACAGCACATGTGAAGAAAAGTACTATACCTTCAGAGTGCAAAAGTAAGATTGACTCTATATATGGAAGGCTATTTTTTTTTAAATGTATATCGTATCAGCCAAGCGCAGTGGCTCGCACCTGTAATCCCAGCATTTTGGGAGGGTGAGGCAGGTGGATCACTAGAGCTCAGGAGTTCTAGACTAGTGTGGGCAACATGGCAAAACTCCATTTCTACAAAAACTGCAAAAATTAGCCAGGTGTGATGGTGCAGGCTGGTAGTCCCAGTTACTGGAGAGGCTGAGGTGGGAGGATGGCTTGAGCATGGGAGGTTGAGGCTGCAGTGAGCTGAGGTCATGACCCTGCACTGCAGCCTGGGTGACAGAACAAGACACTGTCTCAATGAAGAAAAAGTAAATTATATCATGTTTTTCACACTTTTAAAATTGTCCAGTGGATTCCTATAACCCTTAGATTTAGTGACACCTCACCATGGCCTACAGAGACCCCATGATGTGATCCTTGTCTGCCTCTCCGGCTAACCTTCTCCACCCTTCCTGGAACTCACCGCAATCCAATCACAGTGGTCTCAGTTCCTCCAGGGACTCAACAAGTTCACTCTTGTTCCAGTTCTTAGAACTTGCTGCCACGTCATTGCTCTCTCCCCACATCTTGAAATTGTTTCCTTGTGATTCACCTCTCAGCCCAAACAGCTTTTCTTCAGTGACAAATCCCTTCTGCTTAATTAAGTAATTGTCACCACTGTCCCACAACCTGCAATCACTCTCTAATGCATTTAACAACCAAAACTTATTCTTTGATTTGTTCATTTTCAGAGTTCTATTTGGGACAATAGAACATTAGAAAATAGGACGATCGCACTTTATGAATATACTGAAAAGCACTGAGTTGCACACTTTAAATTGGTGACCAGTATGATATGTGAATTATATCTCCATAAAGCTGTTAGAAAAAAAAAGAAATAAAAGGGAGGAAAGGAAAGAAAAATAAAGACAGGAAAGAAGAGATCAAAAGGCTTTGGAAACTCAAAAGTGTGTCTTCATTCAATATAGAAGCTCCCACAGCTATTATTCACTGAAGTACCAAAGTCATATTCTGTCATTATCCCTCCTCTTTAGCACTTATGTGACTTTAGCTGTGACTTACATGACTTCTCAAATAGTTCTTTAAATTGTTCTTTCTGACTCAAGGAAGACCTTAGTTGATTTTCTTTCAAACTTCATCCCCCCTTTTTTTTTTCCTGAGATGGAGTCTCACTGTGTTGCCCGGGCTAGAGTACAATGACATGATCTCAGCTCACTGTAACCTCTGCCTCCCAGGTTCAAGCGATTCTCCTGCCT
>NW_012115032.1:593833-636774 GCF_000951035.1 Colobus angolensis palliatus
ATTATCCCTCCTCTTTAGCACTTATGTGACTTTAGCTGTGACTTACATGACTTCTCAAATAGTTCTTTAAATTGTTCTTTCTGACTCAAGGAAGAACTTAGTTGATTTTCTTTCAAACTTCATCCCCCCTTTTTTTTTTTCCTGAGATGGAGTCTCACTGTGTTGCCCAGGCTAGAGTGCAATGACATGATCTCAGCTCACTGTAACCTCTGCCTCCCAGGTTCAAGCGATTCTCCTGCCTCAACCTCCTAAGTAGTTGGGACTACAGGCATGTGCCACTGTGCCCAGCCTCATCTTTTATTTTTTAAAGAAAAACTATTTCCCAATGGTCAGATACAGTGACAGTAAGACTTGTTCATTAGCAAAGATTTGCAAATAATGTCTTTGTGCACATTACAACTTTTAAAACAAGACCTGGTCTTTCCTGTGGAGGTCAAAATTTTATCAAGTGACAGTAGGAAGAGAGATGACTAGGATGAATGATGCTTAATTGAAGACATTAGTGAGAAAGCAGAAAAATGTACCCCTTCCAGATCTGAAGCAATATTGACAAAAATGGTTGGAAAGTACTGCTCTGGCCAGTCACATTGTTTTCGATAGCAGAGGTCAATGGCCTACGCATTCTTTTTTATTCTTACCAGGTTTTAATTATCTCAGTTCCTTCAAGGAATAATTTCTCGTGGAACTTCCCCATGTAAATTTGCATTTATGAGCAGAACTTTGAAGGGTAGCACTCTTGACATTGATTATCCCCTGTTGAACTTTTATCTACTAAAGCATCAGTTATTTTAATAATTTTAATTATGATATCAATCAACTTTCCAGTTATGAAACATTATGATTTTCTTATTTGTGTAATGTGGGATTATGGAAACAAGACACACAGCTTGTCAGAACATGAAATGTAAAAGAAAGCACAAACCTCATTTAATCTTTTACACAACTTTCAGTATTTCTGTCCACATTACCGATTTTATGACAGTCTCATTGCATCTGGTGGGATAATTAGAATGATCATCATCATTATTATTAAGCCATCATGATTATGAATAGTAACACCACCACTTGCTGGTATTTGAATGACAACAACTTTATTCCAGAGTTACTGTGTTTTACTTAGGAAATGAAGTAAAATTCTAATTGATGATTCACCCATCTTGTTCTAAAATTTCCCATATTCATTATCTTCATCCAGTAATTCTTTCCCTGTGGACACTTCAAAATGTGCTCACCATATAATGCCTACTTTCGAACCTGTGGCTTCTCCTGTAGGTTCCCACCGTCCCCCAGGCTTAGAATCTCTTACCTGCTGGAACATTCTCGGGGGATAAACCATGATTTGCTAGGCTACTCAGCTGCTCCCCAGTCAGTGAGTAGTTAGTGTCCAGTGTTGTCACTCAAATTCTGAAATCCTGGGCACCACCTCTGTTTCTTTCATGAGCAGCACATTCACTATCTACCAGCTCATTCCACTCCATCTATTCACAGACTTCTCGGTATCCTTTCCTAGCTGCTTTTGAAAAACTTGATGTTATTTTTAGTATGGCCTGGATAATAATAGTAATAAAATAACCCAACCTCCTAAATCCTTACCATGTTTCAACTACTGTTTGAAGTACTCTTACATATATATTAACTCAGGCATTGCTATGATCCCACATAATGTGGGTGCTAGGGTTTGGATATTTGACCCAACAAACCTCATCCTGAAATTTGACACCAATGTTGGAGGTGGGACCTCATGGGAGGTGTTTGGGTCATCAGGGCAGATCCCTCAAGAATAGATTAATGCCCTTCCTAAGATGAGTGAGTTTTCACTTTATTAGTTCCCACAAGAGCTAATTGTTAAACAAACAAACAAAAAAAAAAAAAACAAACAAAGCAAAACCTGGCACCCCATCTTCCTCCTCTCTGGTTGTGTGCTGCGTGCAAACTCTGGCTCCAATTTGCCTTCTTCCCTGACTGGAAGCAGCCTTAGCCCTCATCAGAAGCCCAGCAGATTCCAACACCATGTTTTTTATATAGCCTGCAGAACAGTGAGTCAAACAAACCTTTTTTTTCTTTAAAAACAACACTGACTTAGGTATTCCTCAAGGGTGAAGCCACTTACATTTTTCTTTGGTTTGCTAGTCAGAGGTTTCTCCAAAGCTGGATTTTCCTGTGCAGTAGTGAAAATCTGTTTTTAGTAGTTTAGTAGTCTCTCTGGGATAGTCTTACTAAAGCTAAGCTCCTTGAATTGAAAGCATTAGGGATAGGGAGAAGCCAAGAAAGAAAGATGAAGACAGAATTATCCTTTAGTGATTGTTAAGTACAAATTTTGTACAAAATTTTAAATTGTATCTTGATTCCAAGTAAATGCTCAAACTAACTTCCATTCCTGCCATAGAAAAAGCAATGCACGTATAGCAATACACATTGCTAAAAATAGTTGTTTGTTTTGCAAATGGTTTAGAGCTGTCTACTACTTTATGACACATTATTTCATTCAGTAGACAAATAATTACCAAGTACTTCCATGAAGCAAGCTCCCCAGCAGTCTAGAATAGCCATGGAAATTCTTCAATGTTTAAGCTAAAATTAGGTTAGTACTTAAAGAAATAGAGAGAAAAATGTTATTTTTTAAACAACATTGAGGAGTAAATATTTCAGTGAACGTCTGGAAGGAAAAAAACTGAAACAACTTCTCACTTTGACATATAAGACTTTAATTCGGTCACAGTAATGGTTCTGGTGTTAGAAGTAGAATAATTCAACAGGTAACCACATTTTTTGAAGATGAGAATTCTGTTGCAAAAGAAACTCCCCTTTATGAATTGTTTTCCGTATCTGGCTCAGAGAGGAAAATAGTGAGAAGATATGTCCACCCTTTTTAAGTTTAAAAAAAAACTGTATCCTTATTTCAGCCATTATTTCCTCCAAAGAGGAATCGTTAGCCCTTGTTTGAAATTCTCATTTAAATTTTCTGCAATTCTGATAGCAATTTGTGTCCATTGTGTTCTTCCTTTCTCAGACTATCAGTTCCTCAAAAGAAAGATCTGTTGAAGAGTCTTTACATTCCCCTGTTTTGTACATAGTAATCCTGAATAAAATACCTGCTGAGTTAACTAACACATAAACACATTAATTAAGTTTACCTCTACTCTCATTAATATACGGTTTTCTCAAGTATGTCCTTGGTTCTCATGTTTTCTTGTCTTTGCTTATGGTGTTCTCTGCCTGATGCACACATGACCCTTGCCAATTCCTTCTCAGCCTTTAGGATCTAGTTCTCAGAACAGCTTCTCTGAGGCAAAATCATCCATATCCACTCATCTCTAATAGCATTTTGAGACTTGTATTATGCTAGTTACTTCATGTGTCTCTAGATTACACATGTTTTAAGAGAAGAGACTATGTCTTAATCATTTTGAATCTCTGGAAGTGTCTCACTGACACACAGAAGAAACTCAGCGAATGTTGACAACAGGCTCATGATTCTCCATGGTCTTCTGTTAGTAAAGGTGATGGATATGTTCATCAGCTCTTGCTTGTGTTCCAGCTCCAACTCAGTGATTCTAGAGACACTTCAGATATTTCCAGATTGTAATGCTTTTCTTTTGCTACCCACCTAAGAGTAACAGGACAGAGTCACGTAAGATCCTTCTAGAATACCAGCTGAACTCAGAATTAGTGCCACTTGAATACTTAGCAGAGCTCAGGTTGATGATTCTGGGATGGAGAAATTGCCTCTATATACTCCTTTCCCAGGCCCAGGAATATCAGGGGAAGCCTGACTCCTTCCAGTTCAGTGATGCCCAAAGAGGAGACTCAACTGATGTCTTCAGTTGTAACCTGAGGCCTACTATCCACTTTACCAGGTACCAATCTTAGCAAAGGTAATTCCCTCTTTTTCCTTTCCATGTGTGATTTTAACAGACAGGACAAGAACTAGCACCTTTCTCAGAATCATATTCTTGTCCAGTCTCCTTATGGATTAAATCTCTTTAAACAACCCATGTTGGTGTTATCTTAGCCTGCCTCAACTCTGTAACTGTTCAGATTTTGTCTTTAGACTGTGGGCTCCGGCACTGGGATGAAGAGAGAGCTTTGTCACCTTTTCCTGCTTGCACTAGGGATTCCCAAATGTCAGTCATTTGCATACCACTTTTATGCTTTTGCCCTATTTGCATACTGGCACTATCACTGCCTTGATATTTTCTTAAAATTTACTTTTAATTTATTCAAATAAATTTGGCTTTATGATGAACAATATCATCTTTTGAAATCACAGGTTTGACTTCTTATGACCCTATGAAATAGATATTTATCACAACACAGAGTTCCTGGGTCTAAAGTCCTGAGCTACCACAATTGATTTGCTTGTTCATCATATGAATGATCTCTTCTTGTTTGGCTAATTATTTTTTCCTTATAGTTCTCTTCTGTTTTATTTTTTTCAATCAGCCTTATTATAGATGCTCTTCATATGCACTATGAGTTGCATGAACTGTAAATGGTGTAGTAGAATTTTTTAAGTATAGAGGTGTAAAAGGAGCCCAAACAACCTAAGTCCTATTTCTGGCTCCCCTAATATCCAACTTTGAGGTTTTGGTAATCTCTGAACTTCTGTCTCTTCATGTCAGAATGAGAAGAGTGACCCAGATACTCTTGTTTTCTTAGGTTCATTGTGATTTGAAATACATGAATCAAATATATATTATTAGTTCATTTACAAAGAAAAAATTAGAACACATAGTATAATGGACCAGGAAGTATATGAAAAGGTAGTGAATGGCAAAATATTGCTGATTTTAAAAAAAAGAAAATATAATGTTAAATATCCATCATATTTTTATAGCATTTAAGAAATTTTCATGGAAAACATATTTAAGTGTTACCAAATGCAATATGAGCTAAATATGAATTCCAGAAAAAAAATTCTACAGAAAAAGGAATATTTAGTTTTAAAATTCTATTCATTTTTAACATACTATTCTTTCTCAAAAGGCCGTTGACACTGGGTGGAAGAGTGAGTTCACTGAAACCATGGATGATTGCCCTTATTGTCATAGCTGTTGTGTTGATTCTGGTGATACCGATTGGTCTCCTTGTTTATTTTTTGGCATATGGTAAGTATCTATTGATTGTTTTATTCTGAATATTTGAAAACTCACTTTACTTATTTTAAAACTTTAATGTTTTCTAATATTTTAGAATGCAATTTCCGTTTGAATACATTTATATACAGTTGGGGAAATAATCTTTTATGTATAAAAATTATGTCTAGAGTTTAAATTTTGATGCGGTTTGTTTGTATAATATTATTTCTTGAACAGTGCAATAAATATATCCTATGTAATTTTGTGATATAATATTAGTTAATATGCTAAGAGTAAATTATTTTAGTAGAAATTCTAAATTTGAGGTCAATTTCTGAGAATATGCTACATTCTACCATTACTTAATTTACAGCTTAAATTTATGAATGATCACTAACAGGTGATAATTGTGTTATGACATAACTGACAAGCATGGTGACTATGAAAATGTATGATCCTAAAACAGAGTTAGAGGGAGGTATAGACTACCGCTATAGAATTTTTAACTCTCGGGAGTTCACCAATTGTATCATTTTTTGTTTTCAGTCCCTCTACTTCTCATAATTATACAACTCAAATTTACTAAACAGAAACCATCCCTGTCTGCTTTCCCTTTCAGGCCAGAAGTTTTACTATTACCAGATCTCCTTCCAGATGCCCAGTATTGAATAAATGGATTATATCGTTTGATTTTTCAGTAGAGCATTCAAAACTTAGCACTGACCTGAAACAAAAGGTCATTAATGAGGTAAGCTAAATCTTTGCGGGCATCATTCCTCTCCTGAAAACACTATTGTGAAAATTAAGGCAAAAGATGAGTTGAAAGCGCTGCTTTTTGCATGTACATTATAATTTCCTGAAAAAAACATAATGTCCAGTTAAATTTTAATTTCAGATCATCCTGAAAATATCTTCATGCAGTATTTGAAACATGCTTGTACTAAAAAATAATTCTTTATTTATCTGAAATTCAAGTTTAACTGTGTTTTTATTGGTTAATTCTGGAAACTGTAACCACTGTATTAGTCTGTTCTCACACTGGTAATAAAGACATACCTGAGACTGGGTAATTTATAAAGGAAAGATTGTTAAGGATTATTAAAGATTATAAAGGGAAGATAATTGACTCACAGTTCCACATAACTGGAGAGGCCTCACAATCATGGTGGAAGATCAAGGGGTGTCTTACATGGCTGCAGACAAAAGAGAGCTTGTGTAGGGAATTCCCTTTTATAAAACCATCAGATCTCCTGAGACTTATTCACTATCACGAGAACAGCATGGGAAACACCTGCCCCCATGATTCAACTACCTCCCATTGGGTTCTTCCCATGACACATGGGAATTCAAGATGAGATTTGGGTTGGGACACAGCTAAAACCTATCACCAACATCATCTCAGGACACCTAGAAAAATATACTAGACAAATGATGATGGCACCAGAGACTGAACAACATAAGCCCAACAGATTTTTTTTTTTTTTTTTGAGACCAAGCCTTGCCTTTATTGCCCAGGCTGGAGTGCAGTGGTGTGATCTTGGCTCACTGCAACCTCCACTTCCCAGGTTCAAGCGAATCTCCTGCTTCAGCCTCCTGAGTAGCTGGGATTACAGGTGGATGCCACCATGCTTGGCTCATTTTTGTATTTTTAGTAGAGACAGGGTTTCACCATGTTGGCCAGGCTGGTCTCGAACTCCTGACCTCAGGTGATCCACGCACCTCGGGCTCCCAAGGTGCTGGGATTATAGGTGTGAGCCACTGCGCCTGGCCCCAACAGAAAAATTAAAAAGCAAATACAAAACCAATGACTAGAGTTATCTAAAATCTTAACTCGATCATTCAGACACAAATAACATTACCACATACCATTTATTAAGTACTTACTCTATGGATGACCCTGATATATGTCCCATTAGGCTGCTCTTGAAAATATACCACAGAAACACACAGACTAGCTCTTCCTCTGAAGACTTCAGTTGTATTCGCAGCCACTACTGAGCCCAGCATTCACCAATCAAAGAAGGCAGATCACTCTTACCATGCGTTCAGACTTATTTCTTCAGCCATTTCACAACTCAAACCAGAAGCTGATGAAATAGCTTGAAGAATGCTACTGAGAGGAGTGGATATGCCCTTTCAAAAATACATCTTAAGGAAATTTTCATTGACGGGGGAAAAAAGCAGGCCACTGTAAAGAATATTTTGTTACAGGAGTTAAGATACTGAATTAGAGACAGCCCAAACTTCGAAGTCATAGACATCTAGATGCCACAAAGGATATTCCAGTTTTATCCTTTGTCATCCTAATAACTTTCAAAAAGTTGCTTGACCCCTAAAAATTTGCACTACAAAATGGGGATAATTTCACTCAACTCCCAGTGTTATTTTAAGGATCACCAAATGTAGTGAATACAAAGCATGAAAGGTAATATCCTAATAAACATTAGCATCTGTTTCCAGTGCTCTCACAGAACTTTTTATATACCTTTTCTAAAGCACTGATCATAAGTTATGAAAACATTGCATGTCTATGCCCCCTTTTAACTTGTGAATTCATTTGTGCTGGAGCTAACTCCATTTCTTCTTATATTTCTTGTGCCTTTCACAGTGTTTGTACATGGTAGGCCCATATAAATACTCATCAAGGAGATGACTAGTAAATAAATGATCAGCTTACTAATATTGGTCCTGTCCCTTAAGGCATAAATGGATATAACATCAAGAAAGGCAATGCAGTAATTTCGACCAGAGGTAAATGCAAACTTTTTCTATAAAATGCAAGATAGTAAATATTTTCAACTTTGCAGGACACACAGTGTCTGTGCAACTACTCACAGCTGTTACTGTAGTGTTAAAGGAGCCACAGACAACACATAAACAAGTAGGTGTGACAATGTTTCAATAAAAATTTATTATGAACACTGAAACTTGAATTTTGTAAAATTTTTGGATATCAAAAATACCCTTCTCATTCTTTTTTTCAACAATTAAAAAGACATGAAGACCATCCTTAGATCATGAGCAATATAAACACAGGTAGCAATTCGATTTTGTGTATAGGCTATAGTTTGCCAATCCTTGTAGAGTTGAGTTACAGTTATAGCAAACATATTCCTAAAAGAAAAGATTAAAACCAGTACCTAAAATGAATTTTATACTTTCCTGAGGAGTTCAATAATCCGGACTGTTTATGTGTGACTCATGAAGCTGAGATTTACTTAGAAAAAAAATTATTAAATTGGAAAGAGAATGGAAGGAGGCAGGCAGAAAACATACAGATATTATATAAACATCTATATTTGTACATATAGAGAGAATATATTTTATGTATATATAAACATGTAAATATAAAATGTGGAAGTATGTATACCAAAATGTAAATAAAAAGTTCTCTAGACAGTGATTTAAAAATGACTTTAATGGTTTCCAATGTATTTTCTATATTGCTTACTTTAAAATTTTTTAACCATAAATATGCATTAGTTTTGTCATATAAATGTGTATATGTATATAAAAATACATTCTTCAAAAACAAATTTCCCTTCACAGTTAATTAGAAGAAAAACACGTAACAGTTTGTTTTGAGTAACTATTGATTTATTAATTAACTTGTGCTCACCAGCCTATGCAAGATGATATTACATGGCATTTCACCAAAGAAAATTTCATAAATCAAGTCAGATAAATGAAAAGCACTTCTTTGACATATACCCGGTTTCACAACTTAGCAGCTCTTCTCTTCTGGTTTGTGAAACTCACTATGCAGACTCAGGTTCACTTAAGGTTCAGTATACAGTCAGTCTTTTTTCTGACAAGCCAGCTTGATGAGTCTATAATCAGGCTTATGAGAACACATATTTTGTAACAAGCTGTGGTTTTATTAAGAAATAATTTGACCTAGGTATTCATACCACAGACAAATTATCCTATGTAGGAAGTCTAAAATGACACACAGTGGCATTTACAGTCTTATCTTATTCTAAGTAATCCTTTCCTACATTTTTATTGGTAAGTATGATGTTTCTAGAGAGCTGTTCAATAATATATGTCCTCCTCCTTTCTCCCATTTGCCACAGCATCAAAATCTGGCCAAAAAAGTTTATTTAGAGCCTAAAAAGCTGACCTTTCAGTCACATCCATGAGGATAATAACTGAACTGGAATGATACTGAGCTATGAGTGAGTGATGCATCCATATATATCGAACTTTCAAATCTCTGTGCCTCCTTCTCCATGTATATTTTATAATAGAGGTTGAAATGCCTTGTTAAGTCAACCATTTAGATAGTCATCTTTGACCGTGTGACAAGTTATTCAAGTATCATCATCTGATAGTAGAGATAATATTTATGATGGCAGGATTATGCCCAAATGAGGTTTGGGGGGCTAATCGTAAATAAACATTGAAGTAAATGTTATTTGCATCATGGCAGGCTTTATGTAAGCATTTTTGTGATATATTGAAATGTGTGAAATTCATATTTAACAAAACTCTATTTTGTTGTATTTTTTCTTTTCTCAGATAGATAAGATACTTCAGAGATCCACTGTAAACTATCATTTTATCAAGTGTCATGTTGTCAACTTTAGGTAATCACAGTTAATTAATTTGTGTGATTATAAAAGGCAGCTTTTTATTATATAGTTATTCTTCAGTTACTTGCTTTGTATGCAGGTCTAAAGATCTTAGATATATCAAGCACGGAAATAGTTTAATGTTACTACATTTGTTATTCCTCCCGTATAGAGTTCCTGTAGTGAGAGAGTTTCTTCAGTAGTGATGAAATATGTTCTACGGGTTGTCCTTTTAAAGTCTTTTGCTTTTCTTATGGAAGATTCTTTCAATTATTAACTACTGCTCTCAATTTTACTGACTTTAAAAAATAATAAACAGTTATGAATTTTTGAATCACAGGAATATATATTGACTATATATTCACATATATAGTTTATGATTATATATATACAACATTGGTGGACGTAACAAGTGCTTTAGATTTCTGTTTTAGAAAAAATAATTCTAGAACTGTCAGATACTCTCTCCTCCCTAAATATGATCAAGTTTTACAAACAGGGAATAATTAGGTATTAATACCTGTGTGACACAAGGGGTGAAAATCTATGACAATAAAATGTGCAAAATATTTATGTTGTATTTTCTTGAAGATATAACTAATATTTAAGTAATAAAGTATGACATAATAATTGCTGTGGCTGTGGCCTCATTCATTCTGGTTATTTTGTTTTTCAGGCCAAGTAATGACAATTTGAAAGCAGATGTATTGCTTAAATATCAGTTTATTCCTAACAATGAGAACACAATAAAAATGCAAGCTGATAATATTTTGCATCAGAAGTTGAAATCAGATGAAAGCTTCCTGAAGATAGACACTTCATTACCTTATCTTAGAGGCAAGAAATACTATTTTTCTTTCATATTATAGTTACTCATTTTAATAACCTTCTCATATACAGAGAGAGCTTCTTTATTTCACCATAAAGAAAACTACTTTTCATTTTAAGTCTCTTGTTTACTTGATAATGAACAAACCTTTTGATTGGGATAAGGAAGATTATCTTCTTTTGGCTAGTATGGAAATAATTATAAGTAAGAGTTGTATGATAACCCAAATATAATAACATTTCTTCCTTTTTAAACAAGATCTCAGTGGAATTATTTGTGTTCATGCAGTATACATATGATAAAAACCAACACTCTGCTGTTGATATACAGTAGTAATCTGTAGTGTCTGACTCTCTTGAAATACTCTTTCCAATCTGAATCCAGAATGTGAAAGTGGTATGGACTCACGAACCACAATATGTAGGGCACAAACAAAATATGGGAGGAAGGAGGAAAGAGGCCTGGCGTTGTAGGATACACTCTCATACCCTCTCTACAGCACACAGGATAGGATTGGCCTGGGACATGGAGTGGGCAGAATGACAAGAAAGACATCAGACGTGGATAGTATCTGTCTGAGGCATTAAGACACCATCTTATTTGCAACACAGACACAAAGAACTGATTGATAAGTGCTCAGGATATGAAATTAAATAAAGTTCATTATAATCCTAAAACTACTAGCTGCCTCTAGCTTTGAAGTTGTCATGTTTTACCAGAACTTGTTTAACTTTTGCATTGAGATTATAAGGCTGATCAAAAATTACAAATTATCAGTCATTCTTCACTCAGTACCTTTTCCCAGAGCTATTCTGGGAGGTTAGAGCATATACATTGTAGTATGTTAACAGAAGATAAAATTATATTGTAGATTTGACCAAAGTCAGAAAGAAGAAAAAATAGCTTGAAGATAAGAATGAGTAGTCTCTGTGAGTAATACCCAACATTCAGCTCCATTAGTTATGCAGACAGGACAGAATAGACTCTGAATTCGAAGCACTGGACTACAGATAGCAGAGACAACACTTCCTGAAGGAAGTGTTTTGTTGAGGAGGTATAGGTATCTGTCAAGTGTAACTTTACTTTTAAGTCAAATGTTAAAATTTTAAACTCATTATTTCTGGACGTATCCCTCACTCTTACCTCGGCATCTACTTTATGGTGCCAGAGGGAATTACATCCTTTCACAGTGTTGCTGGATGTGGGGAGGAGGGGGTGATTTAGGTCTCATTATTGGTTCGTGTAGGCATCTACTGGTGATGCATCACCCATCACCAGATACTCAGTTGCTTGTCTAAGCAAGTTATTGTTGAGATGATCCTTATTCCCAACCAAAGGCTTCCATGCAATGGTAATTCCTTATACTTACGTACTTCACAAGGGTGCTTGGGAGTTGCTTTGATTTGTGTATTTTTTATTTCATGTTTCTCTCCAAAAGATATAACTTTCTGAACACAGGAAATATGCCTGCTGTAGTCACAAGCACATCCCCAGCGTTAGCATAGAACTCAACACAGGACAGGAACATGGTATTTGTGAGATGTTTTATCTTTAATTCTATAAAACAACTCAATCTCTTGAAAGTGGGCAGGAAAAAAGAGGGAATTTTTAAAAGTAATAATACAATAGAAAACTGAAGACCTTAAAATCCTTTCTCTTTCCACATAGAGTTTTAGAACCGTATAGGGGAAAAAAAGTGAGAGGTTGCATATTTCAAAATTTTAACACTAGAGTTGAATTTTATAGGATAAGAAACATCATTTAAATATAAAGAATATAAAGAACAAATGCATGGAATGCATTCAGGGAGACTGCAGATGATGGTAGAGAAAACGCTAGTCTAGGACTTAGAAGACCTGTATTCTAGCAATAATGACAGTAGTCAGCCTTGCAAAAGTTGCTGAAACTGTGCATTAGTTCCTGTTTTGCAAAAATAAGATAATAAATGTAGAACTTACTCTTTAGGAGGGTGTAAAAATGCTTTCAAAGTTACTAAGAAAGAATAAATGAATTTAATGTATTATTTGATGGACTTTCTCAGATATCTAGGCTCTTTTCTGTAAGTTTTACAGTTTTACATTTTAAACTTATACTTTTTCTACATGTTACATTTTTTCTGGAAGTTTCATAGTTTTACATTACATTATATTTTACATTTAAGTCTATAATCCATTTTGAGTTAATTTTCTATGCTGTGAGATTTAGGTAGAGGCTTTTTAAATTTTTTTAATTGATGTTCCATTATTCCAGTACCATTTGTAAAAACGTTATTCATCTTCCATTGAGTTACTTTTGCTCCTTTGTCAAAAACTAATTAGGTATATGGGGCATACTTGTAGGAAAATACTTTTGGGTTCTCCATTCTTTTCCATTGATTTAGGTCTATCCTTTCACTGGTACCGTACTTTCTTGATTACTGCAACAGTATAATAAGCCTTAACTGGTAAAAATGATTTATCCCACTTTATTCTCCCCTACCAAAATTGTATTGGCTGCTATAGTTCTTGATGGGTTGATCCTTTATCATTACATAATGTGCCTCTTTGGCCCTAGTAATTTTCCATGCTTTGAAATTTACATGATCTGATACCAATACTCCTCTTTAAAATTGTTTTTGTGATTTATCTTTTCCATTCTTTTACTTTCAGTTTATCTATGTAGCTATGTTTGAAATGAGTTTCTTTTTTTGTCAATTAAAAAATAAAACATTAAGATTTTTTTTCTTCAACTTTTAAGTTGAGGGGTACATGTGCAAGATGTACAGGTTTGTTACACAGGTAAACATGTGCTATGGTGGTTTGCTACACAGATCAACCCACCACCTAGGTATTAAGCCCAGCATCCATTAGCTATTCTTCCTGATGCTCTCCCTCCTCCCACCACCTGCTTTCCAACAGGCCCCAGTGTGTGTTGTTCCCCTTCATGTGTCTATGTGTTCTCATCATTCAGTTCTCACGTATAAATGAGAATATGTGATGTTTGGTTTGCTGTTCTTCTGTTAGTTTGCTGAGGATAATGGCTTCCAACTCCATCCATGTCCCTGCAAAGGACATTATTTCAGTCCTTTTTATGGCTGCATAGTATTCCATGGTGTATATGCACCACATTTTCTTTATCCAGGCTATTATTGATGGGCATTTGGGTTGATTTTGTGTCTTTGCTATTGTGAATAGTGTTGCAATGAATGTACGCGTGTGTATATCTTTGTAATAGAATGATTTCTATTCCTTTGGGTATATACCCAGTAATGGGATTGCTGGGTCAAATGATATTTCTGCCTCTAGGTCTTTCAGGAATCTGAACTAACTTACATTCCCACCACTGTGTTCCACAATGGTTGAACTAACTTACATTCCCACCACCAGTGTAAAAGCGTTCCTTTTCCTCCACAACCTTGCCAGCCTCTGTTGTTTTGTGACTTTTTAATAGTAGCCATTCTGACTGGTGTGAGATGGTGTCTCATTGTGGTTTTGATATGCTTTTCTCTAATGATCAGTGATGTTGAGCTCTTTTTCATATGTTTCTTGGCTGCATATATGTCTTCTTTTGAGAAGTGTCTGTTCATGTCCTTTGCTCACTTTTTACTGAAATTGTTTTTCTCTTGTACATTTGTTTAAGTTCCTTGTGGACTCTGGATATTAGACATTCATCAGATGGATACGCTGTAAAAATTTTCTCCCATTCTGTAGGTTTCTGTTCACCCTGATGATAGTTTCTTTTGCTGTGCAGAAGCTCTTTAGTTTAATTAAATCCAATTTGTCAATTTTTGCTTTTGTTGAAATTGCTTTTGGCACTTCAGTCATGAAATATCTGCCCATTTCTATGTCTTGAATGGTATTGCCTAAATTTTCTTCTAGGGTTTTTATAGTTGTGGGTTTTACATTTAAGTCGTTAATCCATCTTGTGTTATTTTATTTTATTTTATTTTATTTTATTTTATTTTATTTTATTTTATTTTATTTTAGAGATGGAGTCTTGCTCTATCACCAGGCTGGAGTGAAGTGGTGGGATCTCAGCTCACTGCAACCTCCACCTCCCGGTTCAAGCGATTCTCCTGCCTCAACCTCTCGAGTAGCTGGGACTACAGGCATGTGCCACCATGTCCAGCTAATTTTTGTATTTTTAGTAGAGACAGGGTTTCACCATGTTGGCCAGGCTGGTCTCGATCTCTTGATCTCATGGTCCACCAGCCTCGGCCTCCCAAAAGTTAATTTTTGTATATGATGTAAAGAAAGGGTCCAGTTTCAACTTTCTGCATATGGCTAGCCAGTTCTCCCAACACCATTTATTGAATAGGGAATCCTTTCCCAATTGCTTGTTTTTGTCAGGTTTTTCCAAGATCAGATGGTTGTAGATGTGTGGTCTTATTTCTGAGATATCTATTCGGTTCCATTGGAATATGTGTCTGTTTTTGTACTGGTACCATGTTGTTTTGGTTACTGTAGCCTTGTAGTATTGTTTGAAGGTCTTCTTTGTACTTCTGGCAGAATTCAGTTTTGAATCTGTCTGGTTTTGGGCTTTTTTTTTTTTTTTGGTTGATAGGCTATTTATTACTGCCTTAACTTCAGAACCCATTACTAGTCTGTTCAGGGATTCAATTTCTTTTTGTTTCAGTCTTGGTTGGGCATATGTGTCCAGAAATTTATACATTTCTTCTAGATTTTCTAGTGTATGTGCATAGATGTATTTACAGTACTCTCTGATGGTTGTTTATATTTCTGTGGGGTCAGTGGTAATATCCCCCTTATAATTTCTGATTGTGCCTATTTGAGCCTTCTCTCTTTTCTTCTTTATTAGTCTAGTTGACAATCTATCTATTTTATTAATTAAAAGCAAACAGCTACTGGATTTGTTGATTATTTAAAGGGTTTTTCATGTCTCTGTCTCCTTCAGTCCTACTCTGATCTTAGTTATTTCTTGTCATCTGCTAGCTTTGGGGTTTATTTGCTGTTGATTCTCTAATTATTTTAGTTGTAGTGTTAGGTTGTTGATTTGAGATCTTTCTAGTTTTCTGATGTGGACATTTAGTGTTATACATTTCCCTCTTACCAGTACTTTAGCTGAATGCCAGACACGCTGGTAAATTGTCTTTTTGTTCTCATTAATTTCAAAGAAGTTATTGATTTCTGCCTTAATTTCATTATTTACCCAGGAGTCATTCAGGAGCAGATTGTTCAATTTCCATGTAGTTGTGTGGTTTTGAGTGAGTTTCTTAATCTTGAGTTCTAATTTTATTGCGCTGTGGTCTGAGAGACTACTTGTTATAATTCCAGTTCTTCCGACTATATGATCAATTTTAGAGTAAGTGCCATGTGGCAATGTGAAGAATGTATATTCTGTTGTTTTGGCTGGAGATTTCTGTAGATATATATGAGATCTGCTTGATCCAGAGCTGAGTTCAGGTCCTGAATATCTTCGTTAATTTTTCTGTCTCGATGATCTGTCTAACATTGTCAGTGAGATAATAAAGTATTTTCACTATTATTGTGTGTGAATATAAGTCTCTTTGTAGGTCACTAAGAATTTGCTTTATGAATCTGCTTCTGTATTGGGTGCATATATATTTAGGATAGTTAGCTCTTCTTGTTGAATTGAACCCTTTAACTTTATGTAATGCCCTTCTTTGCCTGTTTTTATCTTTGTTTGTTTAAAATCCATTGTGTCAGAAACTAGGATTGCGACCCCTGCTTTTTTCTGTTTTCCAGTTGCTTGGCAAATTTTCCTTCATCCCTTTATTTTGAGCCTATGTCTGTCTTTGCACATGAGATGGGTCCATTGAAGACTGCATACTGATGGCTCTTGACTCTTTATTCAGCTGGCCATTCTGTGTCTTTTAACTGGGGCATTTAGCCTATTTATATTTAAGGTTAGTATTGTTGTATATGAATTTGATCCTGTCATCATGATGCTAGCTGGTTATTCTGCAGACTTGTTTATGTGTTGCTTCCTAGTGTCATTGGACTGTGTACTTCCATGTGTTTGTAGTGGAATATTATAGAACGCTTCATAAATCTTTGTGTCATCCTTGTGTAGGGGCCAGGCTAATCTTCTCTGTTTGTTCCAGTTTTAGTACATGTGCTGCTGAAGTGAGCACGGAGTTTCTTATAAACCACATTGTTGAGTTATGTTTTTAAAATCTATCCTGCCGACCCTTGTCTTTTAATTGTTACGTTTAAATCATGTACATACTCATGTTATTCAACCTCTTTTATCCTGCAGGTGGAACACATGTATTACATAATGCTCACATTTGATATACAGCACCATCATGGAAGTTCAACAATAGTTTTTACCTAAACGGAGATGAGTTTAGGATTGAGCTAAACTTAGCTGTGAACTAACTGTAATTCTACCCCTCTCCCACCGCTCCATAACCTACAGAGAATGGCACTAAACTATAATTGATGTTACAGTGAAATGTATGCAGCGCAAGCTTTTGCCTCATGAATTATTAAATCATGTTCCAGCTGGGCATGGCAGCTCACTCCTATATTCCCAGAACTTTGGAAGGCCAACCAGGAGTTTGAGGCTGCAGTGAGCTATGATTGTATCACTGCACTCCACCTTGGGCAACAGAGTGAAACCCTGTCCCTAAAAAAATAAAAATAAATCATGTTCTTAATAAACTTGCCTCATAATATTATTGTGAGGATATAATAAGCAAATAAATTTTGTCACAGAACCTAATATACAAGGCTTAGTAAACTATCAGTTATAATTGCCGTTTATTTATTCACTCGGCAAGTATTTATTGAGAACCTATTTGTGCCAAAAATTAAAGTCTCTGCTTCATGGAACTAACATTCTAATTGTGGCAAGGAACATAATAACTAGATAAAAATAAACAAAGTAATATCAGATAATTTGAAACTCCATGCAGAGAACAGAGAGAGTAAAAAGCTACTTTCGATTTGGTTGTAATGGAAGTTCTCTCTGAGGAGAGGATTTTAAAGCTGAGATCTGAGTGACAAAGGGAAACCAACCATAAAAAGGCCAAGGGAAATAAGCATTCCTGGCAAAAGGTACAGCTAGAACAAAGACTGCAGGCAGAAATACCTTTGCACAGTTAAGAAACAGGAAGGCCAAGGTGGCCATTGAGTCATGACTAAAAGCAACAGCAGGGCCACTTGCCATCAGAGACATAAATAAGGACCATATCATGTAGGTCCAGGTAGGAAGTTTGGTTTATTCTAGAAGCCACGGAAGCCATTAGTGGCAAAATTTAATTCTAAGGGATTTACTCTAGTAAACTTAAGCATACTTTCCTGCAGATGAACTCAATGTACCGCTTTAGAGTCTGACCTAAATTAAAGACTCATCGGTTTTCAGGCTCACCAAAACTCCACATTGGCTTTCATCTTAACAAATGTGGGTTTAGATTGCTCATTATACTAACTAGGATACAGAACAATTCAAATAATTTGGGAGGACAGTCACTGATTATGGTTTTCTTTATTTCACATTTTGAAAAAAATGACTAACAAGATAGCATGTTTTGAGGTTTTCTTAGCACATTGGTGAATTTTGATTCCACAGGGAGCATCCCTGGACCAAGTGTAGATTATCAGACTTCTAAGACGCATTAATGGCGAAGACTATTCCTGGACTCTTCTGTTTTAACTTATATTTTGGAAAAATGGTGTGGCATTGATTAACTAGAAGACTCCTTCCTTTATGGCAAACCGTATCTTTCTTTATGCCAATGATCTTGTAATCATAAACCAGGATTTTCCTGGAGTCCACATACAGTCAAAAGAGTTCAATTTACATCTAGCCTTCTCCTTTACGTAGGATTTTATTCTATTGCGTTTGAATTAAAAATTTCCTGACTGATGCAGTTCCTCTCAACCAGAAAAAGTCATATCATGTAGGAATAGTATTTTAAATTATAATAATTTAATCACTGAGCATCTTGTTTTTTTCAGATAAGAATGCAGCACAAGCAGAACACATTCTTAACAGCTGTAAGTTCAAGAATATCACTGAGATGTTTATAAATCAAAGAACAAAACTCAAAACATTTAGCATTTCTCTTTTTCCATGTTTACTCTTTCTCAAAAGTATATAATATCTCTAGATGGATATGCAATTTTATTCTCCTCAAGGGAAAAATTACTAGTCATACTTGAGAATATCTATATGTATTCCTTGAAAATGTTTGCTCTTTCTCACAGAAAGTTTCGCTAATGTCTTCTTTAACAGTTTTCTTTTATTTCATTGTATTTATTTTTATTTGACGTCCTTTGTTAAAGTAGTAAATTTTGCTTAGTGGTTAAATGACACCCAAAACCTTTAATATAGAAACTTTGATGTTTATGCTATAGTAGTATTTTGGTTGTAATATTAGACATGCATTTTTAAAAAAACTACATGTGTTATTTTCTGCAATAAATAGTGTACACTTGGCACTCAAAAAATGCTATTAGGGTACACTGCTGCACGTAACAGCATGACCCGGAAGAATGTGAAAAGCCACATTTTAAAATGATGTTGTTTTAAATTCACCAGAGTGTTAAATAATTTTTAAAATGTTAATACTTACTTAAAGTGTGAATAATAACATTTTATCAATGTGTATTACTATTCGTTTATTTAACATTAACTTCAATCGTTTTTTTAAGGTAAGACACATTTGTAGATATTTCTACACTTAAGTATGTGCCAAACATACCTACACATGTTTGTAACTCTGGAATTAGCGATCTTATTCCCTTCTCACAGATTGTGGTTTAGGGAAGGAGTTCCCATCCGTGGAAAGAATTGCTGATGGTCGGATTGCAAGAAAAGGTGATTGGCCCTGGCAAACGAGCCTGCAGGTGGAGGAGATCCATTTGTGTGGTGCATCTTTGGTCAGTGAAGAGTGGCTCCTGACTGCAGCTCACTGTTTTGACTGGTGAGTTCCGAGTCTATACCCATGGGATCACTAGCTTTGCCTCTTTTTCATCTCTTCACATCCGATAGTTCTCTCTTTTACATTTCCTTTATAAACATCTTAGGCTGCAGCCTGGTCAACATAGTGACACCCGTCTCTACTAAAAATACAAAACTTAGCTGGACATGGTGCCATGTGCCCGTAGTCTCACCTACTCATGAGGCTGAGGCAGGAGAATCGCTTGAACCCAGGAGGCAGAAGTTGCCGTGAGCTGAGATCACACCATCGCACTTCAGCCTGAGTGACAGAGTGAGACTCCGTCTCAAAAAACAAACAAACAAACACCCAAAAAAGAATACATCTTAGACCTCCCAGTGCCCCTTATGATTGTCCAGCAGGCTTAGGAATAAATGACAGTTAACTGAAGAATAATAGAAAAAATTAGAGAGAATATCTTCAGTTCCAACTGAAAATATATTCTCCAACAATCTCAGTTTTAACTAGGAACAAGCCAGCACTGTCAAAGATTATGCACACTCACCTGTTCTCCTGAGAGATATTTTATTAAAAAAACCCCACAAAACTCTGTTAATAGTATCCTGAACTACAGATTCAGGCTGATGATCCCACATGAATATCTTTGGTGCTGTGCTTTTATTCTTTGTATGTTTTTTGACAATTTAACATATAGAACACTTGGAAATAATACAGAGATACAGTAGCCCTAGTAAAATTTATATAAAATGGGAGAATGTTCTGAGTAAGATGTTAAATATAAAGAAAGCATGAGGAAACAATATAAATGTATAAAACATCACTCCAATGCTACCTCTCTTTCTTTTTATAACGATACATACATTTATATGATCATGCCTTGATATGAGTGTATACGTGAATCTGTGTGTGTATATGTCGACTTAATAATTATGTTTTCTTAAATTAATTTGTGTTATTTATATAATCAAAAATGGCAATAATATAGAATAATGTAGAATAATATACAAATACAAGCTTCCTTCAAGGAGAGTAATTTAAGCTGCCTTGGAATGGGGGTTTGTTGTCAAGTAGATGAAAACAAAGCAGTCGTAGGAGAGAAGCCTCAGATAAGAAGGTGGGATGGTCCCAATCAATTATTGCCTTAAAAAATTTGCCCCTCTCCCACATTTATGTCCTCTGCCCATCCAGAGTCCTGGGCAAATTTAACTTGGAAAGGAACCAACTGTACTCCTTTTACTCTGTGATCAGTGAGAAAAATCCCAAACTGTGGATGGCTAGTTTTGGAATAACCCTGAGTCCCTCACTAATGAGAAGAAGGATGGAGTCAATTATTATTCATGAGAACTATGCTGCCCATAAACATGATGATGACATCGCTGTAGTGAAGCTCTTCACCCCCATCATATTTTCCAATGAGATGCACAGTCTGTCTTCCAGAAGTTACTTTTGAAGCCTTGCCTAAGAGTAAAGTGTTTGTCACTGGATGGGGGGCACTTAAATTAGATGGTGAGTATCTCAGTAAAACAACAAAGCAAAAAATATAAACCTATCCTTCATTTGAACAGGGATATGAAGTAA
This sequence comes from Colobus angolensis palliatus, assembly GCF_000951035.1. Lineage (NCBI taxonomy): Eukaryota > Metazoa > Chordata > Mammalia > Primates > Cercopithecidae > Colobus > Colobus angolensis. Next base: position 614,762 of record NW_012115032.1, read on the forward strand.
AATACAAAATCAAAATAAATAAGAGATGAAATCAGATGTCCCATGATAAATATAGCAAAAACAAATAAGAAACAGATGTGGTGAATTTCAAAAACGTTAGCACCATTACTATTACACACTACCTATGTTTATTGTCTTTATATGGACTGTTTGGAAACTAGTTAGAGCTTTATTTTCCAAATTTATTAAAGCATATTTTTACATCTTTTTTTTCTCTCAAATGCTGTCTTTCATATGTGTAGTTTCTGCTATTTTATTGATTCATAAAGTATATAATTTGCAAGCACTAGTAATGATAAGCATTTGCAATGCATCATGCAGCTAAACAGAAACAGCCTTAAGTGAATAAACTGAATGACTACTCTTTACCTGGCCCTAAATATTAAATGGGGTCCCTCAGGTCCATATATCTATGGAGCTGTTCTTCAACCTGAAACTTTATAAATTTGACAATAAACTAAAAACATAGATGTTTAGATCCTGATATGACTTTCCCATTTTTATGTCTATTGCTTGACTTTTACATATGAGGGTTTAATCTGCCCTCAAATGTCTAATTTTTGTTTCGGGCTTATTATGAAGTCATATGAGTCTAATCAGTTAATTTTTATAGAAGTCGGCTTCCCTCCAATATACACTCTAAAATTCTGATGTTGAGTCTAGGTTGATACACTATTGTTATAATCCCAGATTATGTAATCAAATTTTCCTAATCTCTGAGCGATCTGCATTGTTCTGTAGGAAATCATGATGAGTATGAAGGGGAATTAAATCTTTCAAGACTTAAAGCCACTTACTGATAAAAGTAGAAAAGGAAAACATCTACTACTTGAGTAACACCATTACGCTTACTTCTATAATCTAACTAAACTTAATACCTCCTACTCCCAGAGTTTGGGAGTGATCTGGTACTTCATCACAAATCATTCAAAGCCCAATAGTGTGCAGATTACTGTGCAATGAGCTTTCTACTCTCATAAGTTGAATACATTTCACAATAACATTATGGATTTGTAAGGCATCAAACTAAATTAATGGATATTTGATTGTGTTTTTTTATTTTCCTGCACTTTGAAATGGAGATAAGGACCCACTCAGATTCTCTTCTCCTGCCTCCCAAGATTTAGCCAATCATATCTAATTAGAAATCTTGTTAACACAAAGAAGGGAACAACAGACACTGGGGCCTAATTGAGGGTGGAGAATGGGAGGAGGGAGAGGAGCATTAAAAAAAAAAAAAAAAGCCAACTATTGGATACTAGCCTTAGTACTTGAGTGATGAAATAACCTATACAACAAACCCCCAAGACACTAGTTTACCCCTGAATCTAAAATAATTTTAAAAAAAAAGAAATCTTGTTACCAGACAACTTGCAAAACAGAAACATTCTACTCTCTGGATAGTTTCTTCCTTAAATAATTGGTGATGTAAAGTAGTTTGTCATATTGTCGAGCACTTGAATTTATTTTTTAAGCTGAGATTAAGATTATAAGCATTTGAAAATTGGGACTGAGCATTTTAGACCAGTTAGCTAAAATAAAAATTCGCACACAGAAATTATAAATAGAATACAGTTGATTAACACTTGAGAATACCTTAAACATTTTAATGACACTATACACAACAAAATAGATAGTATTGAATATTGCTAAGGCATTTACACAAATAAATAGATTGCATAAAATCTATATAAAGAGCAGTTGGTGAGCAGACTGCCTCACTGGGAACATTTCAAGCAGAATGAGAGCTAGAAGAGAAAATGGCCATACAATGACCCTTTTAAAGATGATGACTGAGGTGGAGAAATTCACAACACCCTACAAAATCTTTAATCACTGTAGAGAATCTGGACTTAGTTTCTCAGCAAGACTGGCAATCTTAGGTGAGTGAATTTACTCATTTTAAAACAATTAGTTTTCTTGACAGCAAATGACCAAATCCCTAGAAACCTACATCTCTCCTTATGAAAGCTCTAACTTTCTGTCCATCCAACATAAACCTTAAAGTGCAGCTTTAGGACCCTGAGGATCTTAAGTATATACCCTAATCTCTACAATTCACTCTAATAGCATCCTTTTATTAAGAACTGAATATGATGCAAGGTACTGTCATAACTGGTTATATTAATTGTTTTTTAACTTATAAACGTCTGAGCAAGGCGTTATTTTCTCATTTTCACAGGTGAGTTAAATGATGCTTAGTAACTTTCGCAAAGTCACATAGCTTGTAAATTGTGCAAATAGTGTTCAAACTTATATCTGCTCCTTCTAAGTTCAAGGCCTTTAAGCACATAATTATGCTAATTCATTGCTCAAATCAATACTACTGCCCTCCCTCTCCTCTCAATTGTCTTTGACCCTGTTGTAAACAAAGCATCTATCTTTATATGAAAGATTAGTACAATCTTTAAAATAGAGGTTGCTCCTATTTTAAAGAAATGAGAAGGATATAATAGTTAAAACAATATTACATGCAATCAATAAATGTGTGATTAATTAATAAAATATAAGCTATGTCTTTTCTTGATATGTGTTACTTACTCTGGTATTTGTTTTGGATAGCAAGTTAAGCTATTATCAGAGTAAGCATGGTTTTCCTATGAAGCAATAGCATTCCATCTATATTAAAGGTAAATCTGGTAGTACAGTAGTGTTCTATGCTGCTTTTCCTCAAGATTCACAGTTCCCAAAATAGCTGTGTCCTTTGCTCAAATGAAGAAGATTTCCGAGTAAGGTTAAGGTAAGCTGTAGCATATTCTCACAGGTGGTACGAAATACTCTGGTTTTAAAAAGATCACCTCAATTAAAAAGCTTCTAACATTATTCCTTAACTGTGTGATCATGACAAGACTCCTAATCAGGTAAGCTTTGGTCTCCTCAACTGAAAAAGAGAATATTTATATATTTCTTTGGTGGCTGCTGCAAGGATTAAATAAGGTAGCAGGAGTAAACAAGCCAAATATGGTACCTAGTGAATAGAAGCCACCTTATAAATGTAACTTGATTCTGAGCACTGTCATTCTCCAGAATCTTACAACTTCAAGATCAAGGTTTTATCACTGGTCCATTCTTTGTAAGACACAATTAACTATCATGGCAGCAATGCAGAAGTTCTTCATCTATTTATTTTTTCTTTCTTTCAGGTCCCTTTCCCAATATGCTGAGAGAAGTTGAGGTAGAGATCATAAGTAATGACATATGTAATCAAGTTCATGTATATGGTGGTGCTGTATCAGCAGGAATGATATGTGCCAGATTCTTGTCAGGAAAACTAGATGCCTGTAAGGTAAGAATAGATCCAAATCCACAAAAATTACTGTTTAGTAGGAATGGCCTTACTGACCATAGAACAATATCATTTCACATGATTGCATGAAATTAACCTGTGGAGGAGAGTGTAAAATGAGGGAGTGGAATAATCATAAGACATAATTCTCATTTAACACCCTATTGAGGAGAACTATCCCTAAAACGTGGTCACCAGCTGCAAATAGCACTCTCATTAGAGAAACATACTGGAAGCAGATAGTAGAAACCAAGTCAGGAAGCCATACAATATTTGCTTCAAGCCACAATCATAACCAATAGTTAAGTATCTAATCCTTACTAATTGCAAGGCACTGCAAGATGGGACCTGTGCCCAGGCACAGTGGCTCATGCCTATAATCCCAGCACTTTGGGAGGCCAAGGTGGGCGGATCACGAGGTCAGGAGATCGAGACCATCCTGGCTAACACGGTGAAACCCCGTCTCTACTAAAAATACAAAAAATTAGCTGGGCATGGTGGTGGGCGCCTGTAGTCCTAGTTACTGGGGAGGCTGAGGCAGGAGAATGGCGTGAACCCAGGAGGTGGAGCTTGCAGTGAGCCGAGATCGCTCCACTGCACTCCAACCTGGGCAACAGAGCAAGCCTCCATCTCAAAAAAAAAAAAAAAAAAAAAAAGATGGGACCTGCATCTACATCTATGACCAGTCAAGTGGCACAGGTCCCACAGGTACCTAAGCCATTGACTTTAAACAACATACTTCCAGACATAATTATACTATTAGAAACAAAACAAAAAAGTACATATTTATCTACATTTGTTCAGGGTAAAGTGTTACCTCACAGATCACATTTAGAAACTAATTAAATAAATAATATAATCATTAAACATTTTAGGAGAATATAAGTTTTAAATTCTGGCTATGTAAAGGAATAAAAATAAGCAAATAAAATAATAAAAGTTTTAATTTGTAGCATTTGAAACTGGGAACAGTTTAGTGATTTTTTTGAAGAATTAAGAATGGCTTTGAGAATTTGATACATATGTACACTTTTCTTATATGCAAAGGTGCCGCTGTTGATCTGCCATTGGCTGTCTGTCATGTGATGGTAATAAATATATTCACTTATTCATTCCATTTTTTGTCGACTGCGAGATACTGTAGCAGTTACTGAAGGAAACATAAGCATTTGTTAAAATCACAATGAAGCCACAATGAATTTACAATCTAATAATATAGAACACAAATAATTGAAACAAGTAAATGAAAGGCAAGGGTTTGGCTACATATTCTAAAATACAGGGTGTCCCTCCACTCACTTTCCATCATGAGGGGAAGGAGAAGCAATGTGGGTGGTCCGAGATATAACTAGATCACATGGCTTAAAAGAGAAACACAAATAAATCTATGTAAAAGCAGATCTCTCTTTTCACTTGTTCATATACCCTTGCTTCCTTTCACTGCTAGCATAGTGAAATACCAAGGACCTAAATTAAGATGTGGGCCTAAGGAAAAGGAGCTAAGGAGGAGTTCTTTTGGTAGACCAAGGTTTTCACACTCTGTCCACTATCTCTGAAGGAGGTCAAGAAGTATGTGAAGAAAATGGAAGGGAAGGGAGCTAAAGGCACAAGACTCTAGAAGACCATGTCTTCTTCAAACAGGATTTTTTCTCTTGTTTAAAAACTCTATAATGGGCTTCCACATAGTGTTCTTTTGAATGAATAGATACATTGTTAAAAGATCAATTTAAAATCATTTGTCTAAACCAAGGTTTAAAGATAAGAGGTAAGTCCTCATAACTTTAGACCAGTCCGCTAGGGCTAGGGATTCCAAGTAAGTATTCTTACTTTGGGAGCAGAATACTTTCAGCAATAAATAGTGCACATTTGCATGGAGTGCCCTTTGCATATGTTGCTTCTCTCAAACCTACTGAGACATAATGATATGATATCCAGGACATTTTCCTGTCAATTAATGTGAGTGGAATAAGATGAGATTCAAATTCACAGCCAGAGACTCCTTCTAGTTAACAGAAACAATGATGGAAGAGACACTAGGCATGAACCTGGGAAAGGCTTATGGACAAGGTGACTTGTTTATTGAGTCTTGAGGTTATGATTTATGTAAGACATAGAAGAACATAGTCCTGTATCTTAGTTAAGCCTTCCTAGTCTCATGTCTAGTGTCATAGAATTTCGTTTTTCTCTGTCTAAACTAAAACTAAAAGTTTTAGACAGCAAAACTAAAAATTTCACAAGGGTAAAACTGAAATCTTAGCTTTATTCATATTACCTTGTACCTGAAGGCATTAACAGGGAGTAAGTAATAAGCTCAATTATCATATTAATACTAATGGTAAGTAAAATACAATGATTTTACATACTTTGATCCAAGGTGTTAGTTTATTAGACATTCAGATGCCAATTAACCCATTTCTGACATCCCTTTATTTATCAAATTAATCATATTGTTTTCTTCTTCTTTTCCAGGGTGATTCTGGAGGTCCTCTGGTTATTGCACGTGATAGAAACGCCTGGTACCTTGTTGGAATAGTAAGCTGGGGGATAGACTGTGGAAAAGAAAACAAGCCGGGACTTTATACCAAAGTGACTCATTATCAAGACTGGATTAAATCTAAAACTAACATCTAATGCAACAATCATCTCAAATCCAAACTATAAATGTCATGTGTGGTCTCTAGAAAATTGTGTTTAGTGTGTGTCGCCGTGTGTATTGTCTTCGAGTTCAAAATCCAAAAAAGTGTAATCTAATGACTTTCCCCTTAAACACGAAGAAGACAGGCTTTCTTTCACGTTGTCTGAAGTGTTTTTCTCCTATGGGCACAGAAGATATTTCAGCTACACAAAGATCTACCATTGCTGCTAAGTGTCTCTGATTTGTTCATTTTTTTTTTTCTAAGACATACAATATTCCTTTCAGAGTGAGCCGGCAGTTGAATCAGATAAGTACCAATTGGCTAAGCATGCTCTACTTTTTCACTGAAACGGCATGCCTCCCGTACCTGATGGCTCCACAGCTTTAGTCTCTCTTGTCAAATATTCCTCATTAAGAATGTGTGGGTTCACTGAACTAGATAAGTCAAGGTTATTGATTTTCACCAATGTTAACACAAATGATGGAAGGGACACTAGGCATGAAACTAGGGCTTAAGAGATGGCACTACTGTTAATCCATTCCCCTTTGCCCTCAAAAGTGCATTTAACTTCCTTAGAAACTTGAAAAAGATTGACATTTATATTTACACTCAATGATGTAGATTTTAGTCTCTTTAAACAATTACACTGATGTTTATTTTGGAGCAATCAATAAATCCCTGGATCAGACAGCAAGAGAACTGTCAATATTGCTTTGTACAGGATTCTGCTCTGAACTATGTAAAAATGCTTTTATGTACTCATAAATTAAAGGCAGCCTTTCTTGGCATTTTTAAGTTGAAAGGAAAAGAGGCAATGCTTCGGTGAGAAAGAGCTAGTTTCAGTTTCATCTTTAAAATGAGAGAAGTTTCAATCTTTGTGTAAACTTACTTTTCACTTTTTAAAATTATCTCAATGTATTTTCTTTAAACGATTTTCAACAAACTTCAGAACAATTAAGGGATCTGCAGAATGAGAAATCAATATAAATTAAATATTCATAAACACCTTACATGAGAAGTCATTATAAAATTAGACATTCACAAACAATTTGATACAAGATTTTGGTTAAGACTTTATTGTGTAATATTTACATTTATAACTAAAAGTGGCCAGCATTTTTTTGCATATTAGTATTTATAGATAATCAAGAAAACATCTTTGGAATTACTTAATTATTATGTTGAAGTTGTCATTTTATATGTATTTAATTGCATATTTTATAACACTGTACATGACAGTGGACTAGTATTTAACAAAAGTCACGCTTATTCCGTGTGTCTAAACCTTTATTCCCACCTCCCTTTTAAAATTAATTTAGTTAATGAGATAATTGCTGTGCTAACATCTTTTGGGGAGTTTTATATTGAGTCTCTCTTGTCCCACATAGTAGGATATTGTATATGTTAAAATATATATGTGGCAACAAACTCAAATTCATTCTGTTTGAGTCATCGCTACAATGCAGGGTTTCTCAATCTCAGTGCTATTGACATTTTGTCACAGTTAAGTCTTTATTGAGGCAGGGGGAGAGACTGTCCAATGCATTGTGATATTATCAACATTCCTAAACTTTACATACTAGGTTCCAGTAGTATTCCCCTGCAAAGTTCCAACAACCAAAAGTTACTGCAGGCATTGCCAAATGTCCCTTGGGGAGCAAAATGACCCCCAGTTAAGAAATACTGCTATGGGATCAATAGTAATAGGAAAAAAAAATCACTATTAAAAGTCATGCATTCTGTTCTCACTCTTAGGTGGAAATTGAAGAATGAGATCACTTGGACACAGGAAGGCGAACATCGCACACGCCGGGGCCTGTTGTGGGGTTGGGGGAGGGGGTAGGGATAGCATTAGGAGATATACCTAATGTAAATGCCGAGTTAATGGGTGCAGCACACCAATATGGCACATGTATACATATGTAACACACTTGCATGTTGTGCATATGTGCCCTAGAATATAAAGTAGAATAAAAAATAAAAATCATGCACTCACAATTTCCTTACATGAGTTTGGAAATGTTTTTCTTCTCTCTCTTTTATAATGCTGACGCATTGAAAATGCTAGGGAAAAAAGCCTAGTATGACTACATTCATATTTATACCATCTTAGCTAAATTAGGATCATCTGGAAACTGATCTTCCTGATTGGAGAAAGTTAGAGAAAGAAGACCGTTTGAAGGCTGAGCTCCTACAGGCAAACATACATGAATATATAGTGAGTTGTCAAATACCTAAATCTTGAATAATTGCACCAAGTATACTTTATTTAATATTTTCAGAATGTGTAGACAGATAGTATTCAAAAAGGGGGCTTATGTATTCAGCTGAGACAGAAGGGCTCAGCCCTTCATCATCCATTAACACTTAGCAGTGGAGAATACAAAATTGCATAACGTCACTAAACACTAAAAGCTACACTATCCAATATGCAAGCCACTAACCAGATGAAGCTATTTAGACAAATGAAATAAAATAAAAATATATTTCCTCTTGCGAATCACATTTAGTCATTACTGTCATACTAATCACATTTTAAGCACAAAATAGTCATGGTTACTATTTTGGGCAGCACAGATACAGAACATTTCCATCATTTACAAAAAGTTCTATTGGACATCACTGACCTAAAATATTCAAAGTACCCACTTACATAATTACTTATTCATCTAACGAGCATTTCTTAAACCTCTATGCATCAGGTATTGAGTACTCTAGCCATTGAATATACATTTGTATATAAGACTAAGTCTCCATTCTCAAAATCACGTGTTTTTGATAGCTACTGTCTAAAGTAACATAGTCTTTTGGGGCTGTGTTTGGCCAGGCACAGCATTATTTTTAGACCCTTTTTCTTCTATTGGTGCCAGTCCACTAGTGGAAAAGGGGCCACCAGAGACTCATGGTTGAGGTCAAAATGGTCAGAAACTGGATTTTCAACTCTTAGAAAAAGATGAAAGAACTTCTCTAATTAATAGGATATTAAAGAATCAAAAGAGTTTTTGTCGTTTTTTAAATCAAGAGAGTATTTCTTTTAAGCCAGGAAGATATACTAATGGCAACCAATCAAGAGTAACAACTAATGGAAGAGCATCAGAATGACTTAGTCACACAGATTAAAAACCACACATGACTATTTAAGCAAGCAGCCAACCCAAATACAATGAGAATTGGATTGCATAATCCATTAATGTCATTTTATTGTAGTTAAATACAGCAAATGTGGAAATAGCAGGTCACTGGGACCCACATTGTTCAGGAAAAGCAATAAAGTTTGACCAAATGTGTTATTGTATGCTGCCATCTGCTGGTCTATGTTATTTAAAAAATATAGTTTATTTTACAGTTTACCCTTGAACAACCTGGATTTGAACTGCACAGGACCTGTATTAGTTTGTTCTCATGCTCCTATAAAGACATACCCTAGACTGGGTAATTTATAAAGGAAAGAGGTTTAATGGACTCACAGTTCCACATGGTTGAGGAGGCCTCACAATCATGGTGGAAGGCAAGGAGGAACAAAGACACGTGTTACATGGTGGCCAGCAAGAGAGCTTGTGCAGGGAACTGCCTTTTATAAAACCATCAGGTCTCATGAGACTTACACTACCATGAGAACAGCATGGGAAAGATCCACCCCCATGATTCAATTACCTCCCACTGGGTCCCTCCACGACACATGGGGATTATGGGAGCTACAATTCAAGATGAGATTTGGGTGGCGACACAGCCAAACCATATCAGAGCTACTTATAGGTGGATTTTTTTCCACCTCTGGCACTCCTGAGACAGTGAGACCAATCCCTTCTCTTCTTCCTCCTCCGCATCCTGCTCAATGGGAAGACAATGAGGATGAAGACCTTTATGATGAGCCACTTCCACCTAATGAATGGTAAATATATTGTTTCTTCCTTATGATTTTAATAACATTTTCTTTTCTCTTACTGGAATACAGTACACATAACATAAAATATATATGTCAATCAACTCTTTATCTTATCAAACAGGCTTCCAGTCAACAGTAGGCTATGCATAGTTAAGTTTTGAGAGAGTCAAGAGTTACACATGAATTTTTGACTATGTGGGGTCATCAACCCTAACACCCATGTTATTCAAGGGTCAACTGTAATTTCATTTCAAGCTACAAAGTAATGTGAGCTGTTTCCCAACATAGAGTAATACAAAGGCAAATCTAACAATCTCTCCCTGATTTTCTGCTAAGCAAATCAAAGTTCAAACTTTTGTGTATCTGTTTACATTATTTATGTTTATACAAACATAAATAAATATATTCACTAACGAAAGGCCTATTAAATAAATACATATATATCTTCACTAACAAAGGGTTTATACACTTTTCATTTCAAAAATAAGATCATTTGGTAAGTACACACATGTGTGTGCATATGTATGTATATGTATACACACACATAGGCTTTCGCTTCTATAAAAATGGTGTACTAGCATAGGACACTTGTTCCCTCCTCCAAATCAACCCTAGGCACACTACAGATGAAAGAAGTGAACCTGGATTCTAGGCCAGAACTAGGAGACTAGAGCTATCTTGAACTAGATAGAGTGTGTAGGGAGTTAGGTGGCTGAAGCCTAGAGTAGAATGAGAGGATAATTAAGAGAAAGGCTTTTTAAGTTTTTCTCTTACATCTCCTAACACCATGTGATGCCCTACATTGCCTTGAGATAATCTTTACCTTCTTATCATACCAGAAACTAGTCTTAGCAATTCAGACCACCAATTTTGAAAGGACGGGAGAAAAAGCCTGCTGAGGAGAGAAGTTTCTGGAAAAGGTAGCACCAATCAGCTGCTTTCAGGTGCCGTCTTCTCACCTTTACCCCTCCAGATCTCCAGGGCTGTTGCACTAAAATTGAAAGAACCTGTTTCCTCCTAGTGCTGCTTCACTCTTGAGAATTTATCAGTGAAATTCCCACTGAAAAAGTCAACTGACAGAAGGTCAATGAGTGAGAATGATCAATAATAGGTATTGTGGCCTCTGGGATTCTCTGCCCTAGGATTCATCCCTAATCTTTCCTTAAATTCACTTTGACTGACACAAGTAAACACCTGCCCTTTGACCCTTCCTCAGCCCATGCTGCCTGATAAAGCAGCTGATGCTCCTGTAGAAACATGAAATCATAGTTTAAAATAAGTAAACTCCAAATTGTACAACTGCTTCAGAAGAAAGACAACAGACAAGATAACATATAACCTCTGAAACAGAAGCATTAGTATAAACAAAGGATGCAAAATACATATTATATCAACACTTAAAGATATAAGGGAAGATATGAGCTATTTGTCATTGCTCACATTAATCATCTGAAACCAGAAGAAACACGCATAAAAAGAGAATGAAAATATTAGACATGGAAAATGTAAGAGTTGAAATACAAAAGCACAGTTGATTAGACAAATAATAGGATAGTTACAACAGAAAAATAAATTGATGAATTGCAAGTTCAAATTGAAGAACTCTCAAAAAGGAAGAAGGGAAGGACAAAAATATAAAAATAAATTTTAAAAAATTAGAGACATGAAGGATAGAGAAGTAGAGATGCCAATATCCCAATTACAAGATTCTCAAATGCAGAAAAAAAATTAAAAATTGAGATGAGGAAATATTTTAAAAACTTACGAAGGTAAGATTTTAGTAACAAAAGAAAACTTATAAACTGTATATAAAAAAGGCTTATAGAGTTCCAAATAGAAGAAATAAGGAAAAACCCATACCTTGATATGTTAAAGTGGATTTTAAATTAAAAACATTATAGAAGCTACCAGAGAGAAAGAGAAGTTCACCTATAAAGAAACAAGAAGCATATGACATCAGTTTTCTCAGCAGCAATACTGGAAATGAGACGTCAATGAAGTAATATTTCTAAAGTATTAAAAGAAAGGAACTATATACCTAGAATCTCATCTCCAGGACATAATTGGCCCCCATACATCTCCACACTTACAGGAGCTATAATGATGCTCTATGTCTCCGGTATCGGTATCAACTCAGATCCTGTTTCTAATAGTTTTTGAAATATCTGGGTAATCTCTTTGCCTTTTGTATAGTCACCAGTAAGTAAAGTGTTACAGGTCCCTTTGGGGAAGCACTTAGGGAATCATCACTGTATATAATTATGACGGGGTAACAGGGTGCTTCCTCCTAGGGACTTAGCCACCTCTTCAGCCAATGGATTCTGGATCTGAAAATTGCCTCAAGTCTAAGAAGTAAGAAAGGTGCACATGTATCCTAGAACTTAAAGTATAATAAAAAAAATAAAAAAAATAAAAAAAAAAAGAAGTAAGAAAGGAATCATGGCTTTCTATTGGGGTGATCACCCAGAGCCTCCTGATCTTCCATTTTTGCATTTTTTTCTTCTTTGGTTGTAGATGTTAATTGGCACCCTGGTTAGCTGCCTGTTTATTTTCCCCTAAAAACACCATACTCTTTGAACTGTCGCCACAATTCTTTGTGGCAAAAACTTGCACAGCTGTCCCTCTAACCTTGCCATTTGTTAAAGCTCACTGTGGGTTCCCGGCTTTGGCAGTTAAGCACTGACACTTGGCCTCTGTTACTTCAGGACTCCATCATCCCTATGGACAATCTCAGGACTGTAGGTGCTTCCCTTATTGCAGCCTCTGCAACAGAGAGCCATCACTGAACTTTTTAGTTATTCTCAAGCTCCTCTCACCAGCCCACTTGTAGTCACTTTCATAAATGATATGTTTTCTGGGCTTCCCCGTGAAACATATGCCTTGGTAGGTCTTCTGGCCTCACATAATATATCCATTTCAATATACCCACTTCCCTCAGCCTCTTTATTTCTTTCTTCACTATCTTCTAGAGCAACTGGGACATTTCATCTGTATTCAATCCTGGATATGGCTTCTTCCAGTTTGCTAAGAGCCACCCTAGCAGGTTTACTCCTTGGGTTTTTGCTAGGTTGTCAAATTCCATGTCTTCAGAAAGTGCTCCTAAGTCTATGAATTCTTATTTATCCAGTCTTTCATTTACCCCTCCATGACCTACCACCCTCAAAACCTAATGTCAGGAGCCAATAGATACACACCAGTTCTTACAATTCTTTTAGTACATAGTGTCTTTTTCTATCTTATCAACCACAGTATGTTACTAGCTGAGCCACTGGCCTGGTTGTCAGTTGAGGAGGTAAGAATATCTCTTGAGGAGGCACCTGTTGTCTTGTGGTGGAAACAGCTCTATAGCATCTTCCAGCAAGGGAGAAGAGCTGGTTCTTACTAAGGAGACGGTGATTACTTCTGTAAACTCTGAGGTTTCAGGGGGTCTGCAGAACCAACGTCCTGAAAGACATCAATCCAGTTGTCCCATCTTATATTTCAAGTTCCTGGGTTCTTCCAATTAGGACTCTGACTAAAAGCATAGCAGATCAACTTTGACTAAGCATTCAAATTCTGGGAATCTAACTATTAGATCTTTATTTAGCCTGCTGCTTGGCTGCGTCTACACTTCCTCTGCACGAAATAAAAGGTTTTTGTAACTGGTTCTCACGCTTAGCCTTTAACATATTTTAAATGGCCTTCAGTTTCTCCTTACTCCTATGCAGGACAATGATGCAATTTAACATAACCAGCCAACTCCAATATCTTTGTAAGAGGCATTCTTCTTTCCTATCTTTCAGCTGCCTGAACTATCAGCTGCAATGGTGTCCCCTCTATCAGGAAGCACCAGAAAATTTTCCCAGGCTACTGCTGGTGAAATCTTTAACAATGCACCTGCCACCTTATGCCTGGGATTATCTGTGCCCTGCAGTCATTCAGCATGGCATCCTCTGCCCAACACATACTTAGGTGAGCTAATCAGTTCCACATTTTCTAGGACTACTCTATCAGACCTCAAGGTGGAATCTGAGGTGCAAGATAATTATCAAGGAAAACATATGTGAAGAAAATAGTATGCTTGTTGGAAGAGTCACAGAGACACTTCAGAATGCCATGCAGTTCTGATTCTTGTGTAGTACGGAAGGAAGTAAAAAGAGTTGAATAGGAAGAGTTCCACATTGCATTGCAGTTTTAAGAAGATTTGGCCAAGCCTTTGAGGAGTCCTCAAGTCAATGTTACTCATCAAGGGAATTCCACATCTCCTAGAAATGGGCTTACCTTAAAAATCCTCCTGTGCTTAGTCACAGGCTGGAAGGAGGTCGTGGGAAATGTGGCCTCAGTGTGAGTGTAGCTTTGAGCTCGAAGCACAGAATTTGAGTCACCTGTCAATAATATTCTAAGAGACAGATTTTTCAAGATCACCACAATAGAACCTTACCTAAAACTATGCACAGAAGTAGACAACAAAAATGGATTAGAGACCTAAGTAAGAAGGGAAAAACTGATCATGTTAATACTAAAAAAGGAAGAATATCTTTGCAACATAGGATAAGGAATAGATTGTTACAGCAAAGCATAGAAAATATTAAATGTAAGGCAAAAATAAGATACATTTGACTACTTCTGCTATGCAACTAACAAACTAACATTATGGATAGAATTGAGGAAGATACTCAAAATATCTAAAACTGACAATATACTGATACCTACCATATACAATACAATCCTGCAAATCAACTAGGAAAACAGTAATCTCAGTAGAAACATGAGTAAAGCACATGAAAAGGAAATTTACAAAAACAAAAAACTAGCAAGCCTATAAAATTGCTGAAATAACTAGTATTCAGAGAAATGCAATTAAAACAAAACTAAGGCATCACTTTATACCTAATAAACCAATGGAGTAAGTCCATTGTAGGCAAGGATGTGAAACCTTCACAGAATGCTAGTAGTAGCAGTACATTTTAGTCGAATTACATAAACATATGCTCTATGACCCAGGAATTCCACAGCACCCAATATCATGTATTAAGTCACTTTCAGATTGTATTCCAGTACATTTTCTTCAGATTAGATTAGGATCAATGATCTATCTTTGTATTTAATTGTTGAAGGAAGAAGAGAGGTTTCCTCACCCTGGATAAATATCTCAAGGTTGCTGGAGTAGGGAGTAAAGAATTACCTTAGCATTCTTTCCAAAATATCCAACATAATTTCATTTCTCAGATTTGCAGGCAATATAAAGAGACAGGTTTTGGACATTAAACTTTTAATGTAAATAAATCCCATATTTATAATAAATACTAACTGCACTAACTAGCACTTACAGAGATCCAGGAGTTTTGCATACTCTAAATCCAGGAATTATGGCAAGGTGAGAGATCCATGCATTCCCCTAGGAATGGGTGGATACAGGGAGCCAAGTGGCATGGTTCTGCAGGCCCCACTCCCATGATATCTCACAAGTTAAGACCCACTGGCTTGGAATTCGAGCTGGCCAGCAGCAGCCGGCTGGAGACTGCCTGAGATGGACCAAGTTCCCCTGCAGATTGTGGCCAGACTGATTCTTTAAGTGGGACCGGGAACTATCCCTCCTCACTATGTGGGG
The DNA here is from genome assembly GCF_000951035.1 of Colobus angolensis palliatus. Taxonomy (NCBI): domain Eukaryota; kingdom Metazoa; phylum Chordata; class Mammalia; order Primates; family Cercopithecidae; genus Colobus; species Colobus angolensis. The sequence continues at coordinate 630,160 of NW_012115032.1, forward strand.
CCTTCCTGTGAGAATTTCAGCAACTCCAGCCGTGTTTATATGTACAGAACTCTGATGTCTCGCTGAAACGGAGCTCCAGGGGAAGGGCAGCTGCCATCTCTGTGGTTCAGCTGACTTCACCTTTCCGGGCTGCTGGCTCTGTAGAGGCTGGGCAGTTAGTGCAGCATACCATCTCTGCCAAGGAGCAGTCGACTGTTTCTTTAAGCAGGTCTCTGATCTATTTTCTCCTGACTGAGTGAGACCTCCCAACACGGGTCTCCAGACACCTCCAACAGGAGCATTCAGCCGGCATCAGGTTGGTGTCCCCCTGGGATGGAGCTGCCAGAGGAAGGAGTAGGCTTCCATCTTTGCTGTTTTGCAGCCTTTACTAGTGATACTTTCAGGTGTGGGAGGGACCAAGGCAACTAGGGTCTGGAGTGTACTAAAAATACAAAAATTAGCTAGGCATGGTGGCGCGTGCCTGTAGTCCCAGCTACTCAGGAGGCTGAGGTAGGAGAATAGCTTGAACCAGGGAGGCAGAGGTTGCAGTGAGTCGAGATTATGCCACTGCACTACAGATTGGCAACAGAGTAAGACTCCACCTTCAAAAAAAAAAAAAAAGAAAAGAAAAAACCCAAACCCCAAAACCAAACAAACAGAAAGCAACAGCAAAAATATCAACAGAAAAGATCTCACAAAAATTCTACTCAAAGGTCAGCAAACTCAAAGATCAAAGGTAGATAAGCCCACAGAGATGAGAAAAAAATGACACAAAAATGCTGAAAACTAAAAAAGCCAGCGCGCTCCTTCTCCTCCAGATGACCACAACACTTCTACAGCAAGGGCACAGAACTGGACTGAGGCTAAGATGGCTAAATTGACAGAAGTAGTTTTCAGAAGGCGGGTAATAACAAACTTCACTTAGCTAAAGGAGCAAGTTCTAACCCAATGCAAAGAAGTTAAGAATAATAATAAAACAATACAGAGGTGATAACAAAAATAACCAGTTTAAAGAGGAACATAATGAACCTGATGGACACAATACATAAACTACACTATGCAATCACAAGTTTCAGTAGCAGAAAGACCAAGTTGAGGAAAGAATCTCAGAGCTTGAAGACTAGCTTTCTGAGATAAGACATGCAGACAAGAACGGAGAAAAAAGAATGAAAAGAAACAAACAAAAGCTACAAAAATGTGGGATTATGTAAAACAAAGGACTGAACCTACAACTAATTGGGGTACCTAAAAGAGACAGGGAGAACAGAACCACGTGGGAAAACATACTTCAGGATATCATCTAGGAGAACTTCCCCAACCTAGAAAGACAGGCCAATATTCAAATTTAGGAAAGCCAGAGAACCCCAGTAAGATATTCTATGAGAAGATCAACCCAAGACACAATCATCAGATTCACCAAGGTCAAAATGAAAGAAAAAATGTTAAGGGCAGCCAGAGAGAAAGGCCAGGTCACCTAAAAAGGGAAGTCCACCAGACTAACAGTGGACCTCTGAGCAGAAACTCTGTAAGCTGGGAGAGATTGAGGACCAATATTCAACAGTATTAAAGAAAAAAAAATTCCAACCCAGAATTTCAAGTACTGCTAAACTGAGCTTCATAAGCGAAGGAGAAATAGGATTCTTTTCAGACAAGCAAATGCTGAGGGAATTCGTCACCATTAGGCCTTCCTGGGAAAAGCTCCAGAAGACAGCCCTAAATACGTAAAGGAAAAATCATTACCAGCCACTACAACAACACACTGAACTACACAGACCAGTGACACTAGGAAGGAACCACATGCACAAGTCTGCAAAATAAACAGCTAGCATCATCATGACAGGATAAAATTCACAAATAACAACATAGTAATGGAAGTTCCAGCCAGGGCAATCAGGCAAGAGAAAGAAATAAAGAATATTCAAATAGGAAGAGAGGAAGTCAAATTATCTTTGTGTGCAGATGACATGACCCTATATCTAGAAAACTCCATTGTCTCAGCCCAAAAGCTTCTTCAGCTGATAAGCAACTTCAGCAAAGTCTCAGGATACAAAATCAATGTGCAAAAATCTCTGTACAGCAACAGAGATTGGCAAGCAGAGAGCCAAATCATGAATGTACTCTCATTCACAATTGCTCAAAAAGAATAAAATACCTAGGAATACAGCTAACAAGGGAAATTCTCCTTGAAGGACCTCTTCAAGGAGAACTACAAACTGCTACTCAAAGAAATCAGAGAGGACACAAACAAATGGAAAAACTTGTGGAAAGGAAAAATCCATGCTTGTGGATAGGAAGAATCAATATTGTGAAAATAGCCATACTGCCCAAAGTAATTTATACATTCAATGCTATTCCCATTAAACTACCATTGACATTCCTCACAGAAATAGAAAAAAAAAATTTAAATTCATGTGGAACAAAAAAAGCCCAAAAAGCCAAGACTACCCTAAGCGAAGGGAACAAAGTTGGAGGTATTATGCTACCTGACTTCAAATATACCACATGGCTACAGTAACCAAAACAGGATGGTATTGGTACAAAAACAGACACATAGACTGATGGAACAGAATAGAGATTTCAGAAATAAGACTGCACATCTACAACAATCTGATCTTCAACAAGCCTGACAAAAACAAGCAAGGGGGAAAGGATTTTCTATTTAATAAATTTTGCTGGGAGAACTGGCTAGCCACCTGCAGAAATTAAAACTGGATCCCTTCCTTACACCATATACAAAAATTAACTCAAGATAGTCTAAAGACTTAAATGGAAGATCCAAAACTGTAAAAATCCTAGAAGAAAAATCCAGGCAATACCATTGAAGACATAATCACAGGCAAAGATTTCATGATGAAAATGCCAAAAGTGATTGCAACAAAAGCAAAAATTGACAAATAGCATCTGCTTAAACTAAAGAGCTTCTACACAGCAAAAGAAACTATTATCAGAGCTAACAGACAACCTACAGAATGGGAGAAAATTTTTGCAATCTATCAAGTTAACAAAGGTCTAATATCCAGAGTCTACAGGGAACTTAAACAAATTTAAAAGAAAAAAAACCAAACAGCTCCTTAAAAAGTGAATAAAGGACATGAACAGACACTTCTCAAAAGAAGACATACATACAGCCAACAAACATATGAAAAAAAGCTCGACATCACTGATCATTAGAGAAAAGCAAATCAAAACCACAATGAGATACTATCTCGTGTCAGTCTGAATGGCTATTACTAAAAAGTGAAGAAATAACAGATGCTGGTAAGGTTGCAGAGAAAAAGGAATGCTTTTACACTGTTGGTTGGAGTGTGAATTGGTTCAACCATTGTGAAAGACAGTGTGGCAATTTCTCAAGGATCTAGAGGCAGAAATGCAATTTGACCCAGCAATCCCATTACTGGTTACATACCCAAAGGAACATAAAACATTCTGTTACAAAGATGCACGCACATGTATGTTCATTGCAGCACTATTCACAATAGCGAAGACACAGAATCAACCCAAATGCCTATTACATACAGAGCAGAAAATGAAAATGTGGTATATATACACGATGAAATACTATGCAGCCATAAAAAGGAATAATATCATGTCCTTTTCAGGAACAATGATGGAGTTGGAAGCCATATTCGCAGCAAACTAATGCAAGAACACAAAACCAAGCACTGCATGTTCTCACTTATAAGTGGGAGCTGAATGTTGAGAACACATGGACACACACAAGGGGAAACAACACACTTGGGCCTGTTGGAGAGTGGGGCATGGGAGGAGGAAAGAATAGCTAATGGATGCTGGGCTTAATACCTAGGTGATGGGTTGTTCTGTGCAGCAAACCACTATCACACATGTTTACCTATGTAACAAAACTGCATATCTTGCACATCTACCCCTGCTAAAAATTGAAGAAAAAAAAATGTTTTGTTTTATTTTTAATTGACAAAAAGGAAATTCATTTCAAATATAGGTATATAGATAAGTTGAAAATAAAAGGATGGAAAGAGATAAATCTTAAAAACTATTTAAAAATTAATAGCTATATTGGTATCAGAACATGCAAATTTCAAAGCAAAGAAACTTACTAGGGCCAAAGAGGCACATATGTACTTCTAAAACGATCAATCCACCAATAATATTTAGCAGTTCTAAATGTTCATACACCAAACAACAGAACTTCAAAATATATGAAGCAAAAACTGAGAGAAGTAAAAGGAGATAAAGAAAAATGTACAATGTAGTTGGCAAGTTCAACAGCCTCTGATTTCAACAATTGATAGAATTACCAGGCAGAAAATCAGCAAGGATAAAGATTTAAACAACACTATCAATCAATAGGGTCCAATGGACATTTATAAAAACACTTCACTCAACAGCAAGATACACTTTTTTTTTTCAAGCACCCATGTAACAGTTTTCAAGATAGACATATTCTGGATAATTATCCTCAACATATTTAAAAGAATTAAAATCATACAAAGTAGGTGCTCTGTTTGTAATGGAGTAAAACCAGGAACCCATTATAGAAAGATAAAGGGTAAAATCAATACTCTAAGTTTCTACTACAAGAGATAAGCAAATGAGAGCAAAATAAATGTAAAACAGGAGTAGGCAGGAAATAATAAAGAGCAAAATTTATCAAGATAAAAATCTCAGTCAATAAATTTGCGAACAAAGAAACAGCAGAGAAAAACTAGTGACCAAAAAAAACTGTTTAAGAGAAAATTAATAACATTGATAACCTTCTGGAAAGACTGACAAAAATTAAAATAGAGAAAATTGAAATCACCAGTATCAGGAATGAAATGACAGAGTATTACAAAAGAGCTAGCAGCCCTCAAATGTTAATTAAGTAATACCAGAAATGAGTTTACATTAATAAATTTAACAACTCAGAAAAGATGGACAAATTCCTTGAAAACCACAAACTACCAAAACTCAGCAAAGATAATATAGATAACTTAAATATTCCTACTACTAAATAAATTGAATTTTTAATTAAAATTCTGTTAAAAAAATCTTCAGGCATGAATGGTTTCACTGGAGAATTTTTCAAAAAACATTCAATTAACACCAATTTTACACAATCCCTTCCACAGGAAAAAAAAAAAAAAAAAAAAACAGAAGAAAGGGAAACATTTTCTAATTCTAATTCATTTGATGAAGACAGTATTATTCTGATACTAAAACCAGAGAAACAAAAATGGGAAGCAGCAGACGAATATCTCTCATTAATTTGGACACAAAATTCTAAACAAAACTTTAGCCAATTGAATCTAATAATATATAAAAAGAAGAATATACCATGATGAAATTTATTCCAGGTGTGCAAGTATGTTTCAATATTTGAAAATCAATTAATGTAATATACCATACTAACAGGCTAAAGAAGGAAAAATATATAATCATGTCAATTGACACAAAAAAGGGTTCAACAAAATTTGACATCAATCACACCCACTAGATTGCCCATAATCCCAGATACTTCAGAGGCTGAGGCAGAATAATCACTTGGACCTAGGAGGTGGAAGCTGCAGTGAGATGATATCATGTCATGGTACTCCAGCCTGGGGGATGGAATGGGACCTTGTCTCAAAAAAATAATTCACATGCAACCATAAAAGATCCCAAATAGCAAAAACAATCCCAAGCAAAAGGAACAAAGCTGAAGGCATTATGCTACTTGACTTCAAACTATACTACATGGCTACAGTAACCAAAACAGCATGGTATTGGTACAAAAACAAGACACATACACCAATGGAACATAATGGAGAACTCAGAAATAAGACTGCATACTTACAAAGATCTGATTTTCGACAAACCTGACAAAAACAAGCAATGGGGAAAGGATTCCCTATTTAATAAGTGGTGCTGGGAGAACTGGCTAACCATATGCAGAAAATTGAAACTAGCCCCTTCCTTGCACTTTATACAAAAATTAACTCAAGATGGATTAAAGATTTAAATGTTAACCTCCAAACCATAAAAACCCTAGAAGAAAATCTAGGCAATACCATTCAGGTCATAGGCACAGGCAAATATTTCATTATAAAAACTCCAAAAACAATTGCAACAAAAGCAAAAATTGACAAATGGGATTTAATTAAATTATGTTCATTGCAGCACTATCTGCAATACCCCTAAGACATGGAATGGGGGGGGCGGAGCAAGATGACCGAATAGGAACAGCTCCAGTCTCCAACTCCCAGCACGAGCGACACAGAAGACCGGTGATTTCTGCATTTTGAACTGAGGTACTGGGGTCATCTCACTAGGGAGTGCCGGACAATCAGTGCTGGTCAGCTGCTGCAGCCCGACCAGTGAGAGCTGAAGCAGGGCGAGGCATTGCCTCACCTGGGAAGCGCAAGGGGGAAGGGAATCCCTTTTCCTATCCAGAGGAACTGAGACACACAACACCTGGAAAATCGGGTAACTCCCACCCCAATACTGCACTGTAAGCAAACCAGCACACCAGGAGAATATACCCCACACCTGGCCAGGAGGGTCCCATGCCAACGGAGCCTCCCTCCTTGCTAACACAGCAGTCTGCGGAGATCTAACCGCAAGGCAGCAGTGAGGCTGGGGGAGGGGCGCCCGCCATTGCTGAGGCTTAAGTAGGTAAACAAAGCCACTGGGAAGCTC
>NW_012115032.1:641928-644559 GCF_000951035.1 Colobus angolensis palliatus
AGAACAGAAAACCAAACACCGCATGTTCTCACTCATAGGTGGGAACTGAACAATGAGATCACTTGCACTTGGGAAGGGGAACATCACACACTGGGGCCTATCATGGGGACGGGGGAGAGGGGAGGGATTGCATTGGGGAGTTATACCTGATATAAATGATGAACTGATGGGTGCTGATGAGTTGATGGGTGCAGCACACCAACATGACACAAGTATACATATGTAACAAACCTGCACGTTATGCACATGTACCCTAGAACTTAAAGTATAATAATAAAAAAAAAAACAAATTCAAGGGCCACAGAACTAAAAAAAAAAAAAAAGATATGGAATGAACTCAAATATCCATTAATGGTAGACTGTTTTAGAAAAATGTGGTACATATGTAATGTGGAATACTATGCAGCCATAAAAAAGAATGAGATCATTTCCTTTGCAGGGACATGAATGAAGCTGGAAGCCATTATCCTCAGCAAACTAATGCAGGAACAGAAAATCAAACACTGCATATTATCACTTATAAGTGGGAATGGAACTATGAAAACACATGGCCATATAGTGGGGAACAACACACACTGGGGCCTGTCAGGGATGGTGGGTGGAAGGAGAGCATCAGGAAGAATGGCTAATGGATGCTGGACTTAATATCTAGGTGACGGGCTGAGTGTTCATCAAACCACCATGGCACACATTTACCTATATAACAAACCTGCACTTCCTGTATATGTACCCTAGAACATAAAATAAAAGTCGAGAAAAAAGAGTTGATGATATACATGTAAGGAGCAGATCTTAATGATGTTTGTTTTACTGTCCTAATCTTAAAGTACATCATAGGAATATCATAGGAACTGAACAAATTACCTGTGGAATGCCATGACATTTACCATATTAGGCTTCTCCGAAATACCATAACACAATAGGTTCTGCGCTACCATGTACAATGACTCGTAAGCTATGTTCTATTTCGCACTTCTTCATTTACAACACGACAATACTTACCTGTTACCTGGTATCAGTTTTGTAATTTCTCCTTTGCAGGGAGGAGAATAACATCTGTTGAAGAAAAATCTCAGTCAGAGAAGTATCTTACATCTTCCTCAAGGAAAGTATGTTATTATTGTCTCATGATATAATTCCTATGCATTGTAGTATTTTTTCATTATAATGGCACATTAATATGCGATAATAGCAAAGCAATACCATGCCTATTTAAATTATTAACAATTTTTTAAAAACCTTAAGAAGGATTTTCTGCAATAAATTTCAACTATACAAGTAATGTTTAGGCATAAACTAGTCCAGGTGATATATACATATTATGAATTATTGAGAGGTACTCAAGTAGAAGCCTAAAGGGAAACAAAAAATAATTACCTCCACACTAAAAATGTGATTGTTGACAATCATACTAGTTTACATCTTTGTTCCCATCACATCAGGGAAGTTATATTGGGACGTTGTAGTTGTTTGAGGGGGTACGTCATAAAAGATAGACTTAAATAGTAGACAAGGGCTGCTATTCCCCACCCCCAACTTCCATAATCAGCTGGTGATGGGGGAAAAAAAAAACTATTATTTTTTAGAGCTAGATTTGTATCAAGCACCATTCATATAGTAATTCTAAATGATAAAGGTGAGAGCCTTTGGTGTCAGAAAGACCTGGAGGGAAATGCTGGCTCTATCATTTACAGACATGTGAGACTAGTCAAATTATTTCACATCTATGAGCCTCAGTTTTTATTTCTGTAAAATGAGGTTAATTCTTCCTCAAAGGGCTGTTGTGAAATATTAAATAAGATAATACATGTAAAGTAGTGTTGGCAATGACCGGCCTTTGATGAGTGCTGTTTATTTGCAATAATTATGATATCATTTGTTTTTCTATTTTGAATGTATATTTTTTATTGAGGTATAATTTACATTAAATAAAATTTACCTTTTTAGTGAATAGTTCTATGAGTTTTGACAAACACATACAGTCTTTATTTTTATTATTATACTTTAAGTTCTAGGGTACATATGCACAACATGCAGGTTTGTTACATATGTATACGTGTGCCATGTTGGTGTGCTGCACCCATTAACTCGTCATTTACATTAGGTATATCTCCTAATGCTAACCCTCTCCCCTCCCTGCACTCCACAACAGGCCCCAGTGTGTGATGTTCCCCACCCTGTGTCCAAGTGTTCTCATTGTTCAATTCCCACCTATGAGTGAGAAAATGTGGTGTTTGTTTTTTTGTCCCTGCAATAGTTTGCTGAGAATGATGGTTTCCAGCTGCATCCATGTCCCTACAAAGGTCATGAACTCATCCTTTTTTATGGCTGCATAGCATTCCCTGGTTTATATGTGCCACATTTTCTTAATCCAATCTATCATTAATGGGCATTTGGGTTGGTTCCAAGTCTTTGTTATTGTGAATAGTGCCTCAATAAATATACATGTGCATGTGCCTTTATAGCAGCATGATAATCCTTTGGGTATATACCCAGTAATAGGATGGCTGGGTCATATGGTATTTCTAGTTCTAGATCCTTGAGGAATTGCCACACTGTCTTCCACGATGGTTGAACTAGTTTACGGTCCCACCAACAGTGTAAAAGTGTTCCTATTTCTCCACATCCTCT
>NW_012115032.1:645754-646068 GCF_000951035.1 Colobus angolensis palliatus
ACATCCCTTGTAAGTTGGATTCCTAGGTATTTTATTCTCTTTGAAGCAATTGTGAATGGGAATTCACTCATGATTTTGCTCTCTGTTTGTCTCATATTGGTATATAAGGATGTTTGTGATTTTTGCACGTTGATTTCGTATTCTGAGACTTTGCTGAAGTTGCTTACCAGCTTAAGGAGATTTTGGGCTGAGACAATGGAGTTTTCTAAATATATAATGATGACATCTGCAAACAGGGACAATTTGACTTCCTCTTTTCCTAATTGAATACCCTTTATTTCTTTCTCCTGCCTGATTGCCCTGGCCAGAACTTC
>NW_012115032.1:646463-656435 GCF_000951035.1 Colobus angolensis palliatus
CCTGATTGCCCTGGCCAGAACTTCCAACACTATGTTGAATAGGAGTGATGAGAGAGGGCATCCCTGTCTTGTGCCAGTTTTCAAAGGGAATGCTTGCAGTTTTTGCCCATTCAGTATGATATTGGGTGTGGGTTTGTCATAAATAGCTCTTATTACTTTGAGATACGTCCCATCAATACTTAATTTATTGAGAGTTTTTAGCATGCAGGGCTGCTGAATTTTGTCAAAAGCCTTTTCTGCATATATTGAGATAATCATGTGGTTTTTGTCTTTGGTTCTGTTTATATGTTGGATAACATTTATTGATTTCCATCTGTTGAAGCAGTCTTGCATCCCAGGGATGAAGCCCACTTGATCATAAGCTTTTTGATATGCTCCTGGATTCGGTTTGCCAGTATTTTATTGAGGATTTTTGCATCAATATTCATCAGGGATATTGGTCTAAAATTCTCTTTTTTTGTTGTGTCTCTGCCAGGCTTTGGTATCAGGATGATGCTGGCCTCATAAAATGAGTTAGGGAGGATTCCCTCTTTTTCTATTGGTTGGAATAGTTTCAGAAGGAATGGTACCAGCTCCTCCTTGTACCTCTGGTAGAATTCAGCTGTGAATCCATCTGGTCCTGGAGTTTTTTTGGTTGGTAAGCTATTAATTATTGCCTCTATTTCAGAGCCTGTTATTGGTCTATTCCGAGATTCACCTTCTTCCTGGATTAATCTTGGGAGGGAGGATGCATGTGTCGAGGAATTTATCCATTTCTTCTAGGGTTTCTATTTATTTGCATAGAGGTGTTTTTGGTATTCTCTGATGGTAGTTTGTGTTTCTGTGGGATTGGTGGTGATATCCCCTTCATCATTTTTTATTTGGTCTACTTGATTCTTCTCACTTTTCTTCTTTATTAGTCTTGCTAGAAGTCTATCAATTTTGTTGAGTGAAACCAGCTCCTGGATTCACTGATTTTTTCAAGGGTTTTTTTGTGTCTCTATCTCCTTCAGTTCTGCTCTGATCTGTTATTTTTTGCCTTCTGCTAGCTTTTGAATGTGTTTGCTCTTGCTTCTCTAGTTCTTTTAATTGTGATATTAGAGTGTCAATTTTAGATCTTTCCTGCTTTCTCTTGTGGGCATTTAGTGCTATAAATTTCCTGCCACACACTGCTTTAAATGTGTCCCAGAGATTCTGGTATGTTGTGTCCTTGTTCTCATTGGTTTCAAAGAACATCTTTATTTATGCCTTTATTTCATTATGTACCAAGCAGTCATTCAGGAGCAAGTTGCTCAGTTTTCATGTAGTTGAGCAGTTTTTCATGAGTTTCTTAATCCTGAGTTCTAGTTCAATTGCTTGTGGTCTGAGAGACAGTTTGTTATAATTTTTCTTCTTTTACATTTGCTGAGGACTACTTTACTTCCAACTATGTGGTAAATTTAGGAATAAGTGCGATGTGGTGCCAAGAAGAATGTATATTCTGTTGATTTGGGGTGGAGAGTTTGTAGATGTCTATTAGGTTGCTTGCTGCAGAGATGAGTTCAATTCCTGGATATCCTTGTTAACTTTCTGTCTCATTGATTTGTCTAATGTTGACAGTGGGGTGTTAAAGTCTCCCATTATTATAGTGTGGGAGTCTAAGTCTCTTTGTAGGTCTCTAAGGATTTTTTTTATGAATCTGGGTGCTCCTGTATTGGGTGCATATATATTTAGGGTAGTTAGCTCTTCTTGTTGAATTGATCCCTTTATCATTATGTAATGGCCTTCTTTGCCTCTTTTAATCTTTGGGGTTTAAAGTCCATTTTATCAGAGACTAGGATTGCAACCTCTACATTTTTTTGTTGTCCATTTGCTTGGTAGATCTTCCTCCATCCCTTTATTTTGAGCCTATGTGTGTCTCTGAAGGTGAGATGGGTCTCCTTAATACAGCAGACTGATGCATCTTGACTCTTTATCCAATTTGCCAGTCTGTGTCTTTTAATTAGAACATTTAATCCATTCAAATTTAAGGTTAATATTGTTATGTGTGAACTTAATCCTGTCATTATGATGTTAGCTCGTTATTTTGCTCATTAGTTGATGCAGTTTCTTCCTAGCATTGATGGTCTTTAAAATTTTGCATGTTTTTGCAGGGGTTGGTACTGGTTGTTCCTTTCCATGTTTAGTGCTTCCTTCAGGATCTCTTGTAGGGCAGGCCTGGTGGTGACAAAATCTCTCACATTTGCTTGTCTGTCAAGGATTTTATTTCTCCTTCACTTATGAAGCTTAGTTTGGATGGATATGAAATTCTTGGTTGAAAATTCTTTTCTTTAAGAATGTTGAATATTAGCCCCCACTCTCTTATGGTTTGCAGAGTTTCTGCCAAGAGATCTGCTGTTAGTTTGATGGGCTTCCGTTTGTGGATAACCTGACCTTTCTCTCTGGCTGTCCTTAATATTTTTTCCTTCATTTCAACTTTGGTGAATCTGACAATTATGTGTCTTGGAGTTGCTCTTCTCAAGGAGTATCTTTGTGGCATTCTCTGTATTTCCTAATTTGAATGTTGGCCTGCCTTGCTAGGTTGAGGAAGTTCTCCTGGATAATATCCTGCAAAGTGTTTTCCAATTTGGTTCCATTCTCCCCGTCACTTTTAGGTACACCAATCAGACATAGATTTGGTCTTTTCACATAATCCCATATTTCTTGGAGGCTTTGTTCATTTGTTTTTACTCTTTTTTCTCTAAACTTCTCTTCTTGCTTCATTTCATTCATTTGATCTTCAATCACTGATACGCTTTCTTCCAGTTGATTGAATCGGATACTGAAGCTTGTGCATTCATCACGTAGTTCTCGTGCCATGGTTTTCAGCTCCATCAGGTCATTTAAGGACTTCTCTACACTGGTTATTCTAGTTAGCCATTCATCTAATCTCTTTTCAGTGTGTAGCTTCTTTGCAATGGGTTTAAACTTCCTCCTTTAGCTCAGAGAAATTTGATCAGCTGAAGCCTTCTTCTCTCAGCTCATCAAAGTCATTCTCTGTCCAGCTTTGTTCCATTACTGGCAAGGAGCTGCATTCCTCTGGAGGGGGAGAGGCACTCTGATTTTCAGAATTTTCAGCTTTTCTGCTCTGTTTTTTCCCCATCTTTGTGGTTTTATCTACCTTTGGTCTTTGATGATGGTGACGTACAGATGGGGTTTTGGTGTGGATGTCCTTTCTGTTTGTTAGTTTTCCTTCTAACAGTCAGGACCCTCAGTTTCAGGTCTGTTGGAGTTTGCTGGAGGTCCACTCCAGACCCTGTTTGCCTGGGTACCAGCAGTGGAGGTTGCAGAAGAGTGAATATTGTTGAACAGCCAGTGTTGCTGCCTGATTGTTCCTCTGGAAGTTTCATCTCAGAGGGGTACCTGGCTGTGTGAGGTGTCAGTCTGTGCCTACTGGAGGGTGCCTCCTAGTTAGGTTACTCGGGGGTTGGGGACCCACTTGAGGAGGCAGTCTGTCCATTCTCAGATCTCAAACTCCATGCTGGGAGAACCACTACTCTCTTCAAAGCTGTCAGACAGGGACATTTAAGTCTGCAGAGGTTTCTGCTGCCTTTTGTTTGGCTATGCCCTGCCCCCAGAGGTGGAATCTACAGAGGCAGGCAGACCTCCTTGAGCTGCGGTGGGTGGAGCTTCCAGGCTGCTTTGTTTACCTACTCAAGCTTCAGCAATAGTGGGCACCCCACCCCCAGTCTCACTGCTGCTTTGCTGGTCAATCTGAGACTGCTGTGCTAGCAATGAGCGAGGTTCCATGGGCATGGGACCCTCTGAACCAGGCACGGGATATAATCTCCTGGTGTTCCATTTGCTAAGACCATTGGAAAAGTGCAGTATTAGGGTGAGAGTGACCCAATTTTCCAGGTGCCTTCTGTCACAGCTTTACTTGGCTAGGAAAGGGAATTCCCTGACCACTTGCACTTCCTGGGTGAGGCAAAGCCTCACCCTGCTTCGGCTCATGCTCGGGGGGCTGCACCTACTGTCCTGCACCCACTGTCTGACAAGCCCCAGTGAGATGAACCCTGTAGCTCAGTTGGAAATACAGAAATCACCCATCTTCTGCATCGCTCATACTGGGAACTGTAGACTGGAACTGTTCCTATTTGGCCATCTTGGAACCACCCCTAACAAGCACATATCGTCTTAAAATCAACACCACAAGACAAAGAAAAATTTCATCTCCCCCAAAATTTCCTTGTCATGAAGCCCCTCTTTGCCATCACCATACTATGCCAATCTCTAATTTGTTTTTGTCTTTCCAGTATTGCCTTTTATAGAAATGTCATATGAATGGAATTATGCAATATGTAACTTTTTGAATCTGGATTGTTTTATTCAGCATAATACCATCGAGCTATTCTTATTTAATTTGTACATATATTACTATTAATAGAGAAGAAAAATTAAGTACAGAAAGTTAAGTAGTTTACTCAAATCCATAATTAGTAGAAGACAGAAATTTGGTTCTGGTTCTATTTCAAAGTTTTATGTTTCTTGTTTGCTGTCATATTGCCTCCTGTTGGCCTATAGCTTATTAAACTCCCACTGCCAATTCTGGAGTTTATGCTGATATTCAGACATGTAGTCTTCTACACTCCTGCCGTTAAATTCACAAAAAGCTAAGAAGCCAGATTGCATTAGGATGCACAGAGAGATTCTGAACAAAATTCTTATGTTCTGCCACATTGGCATTCAGAGCAGTCATCTTTTACCTTAATATAGTCCATGATTCCCTTCTTATTTGTACCAGATAGTGTGAGGGGCATTTTGCATATATTGTTCCATATAATTCCTACAATAGTCTGGAAAGCTATTATTAATTCCATTTATGGACAAGGAAGTTAAGACACAAAATGGCCAACCAGCAGTTACAGAGTAAATCCAGGATTTGCAGGTAGGTATAGCTCTCTCCAAAGTTAGAGCTCTGTCTATGAGGACTTCTACCACTCACAATGGAAGCTGTTGTTTATTGCCATTGTGCTAGACAATTTCACATACATTATGCAATTTAATACTCACAAAGTCTTGCATATAGATGGTATTAACCCATTCTAAATAGGAGAAAAATGATGCTCAAAGGATTTAAGTAACCTGTTCAAATTAACTAACAGAGTCAGAATTCCATTCTAAGTCCATGCCCTATTCAGTATTCCGTGAAGCACTGTGCCAGAAGAAAAGGAGGAAAAAGAGGGAAAGGAAGGAAAAGGAAGAAAAAAAGAATGTTCCTATGTGTGTTCCTTGTATCAATAGAATAACCTTCATTAAGGTTTTATCTATTAAATATTAGCTAAGAAAACATATGCAAACAAATCACAGTCCTAATAATAATAGCCAGTGTTTCTGCCGTGCTTCCATTGCATGAGACACTATTTTAAACATTTTACATGCACAGCATTAACTCGTATATGTTTCACAAAAAACCCAAATAATGATAATTAGTATTATTCCTATTTTACAGACTTGGAAACTTCTGAGATTTGAACCTTGGCACTCCTAGAGAGCCTATGCACTTAAAGCACTCTGCTGTACTGTGTAGAAAGATTTCAAATGTGCTTTCCTCAAGTGCTAGAAGCAATGACTGTGGAAATCCTCTATTTAAAGTAGTGTTACCCCTTAAATGGGTACCATTTGGTTATAAGAGTATGATCTAGGCTAAACACTAAATATTTTCATCCTTCATACACTTGGTAAAAAAAAATAAGGGAGATCTGTGTTTTGCAAAATGGAATGATCTTCACAGTGTTAAATGAATACAATCAAACTACACAATAATGTATACAATGTGATACTTTTAAATTAAAATGCATAAATGGTTTTTATGCATTATAAGCATTAACACCACTCCTCTGAACACTAGTTCCTTCTGAGGGAGAAGGAAAGGGACCAAGATTAGGTCATGATCAAACATGGTTTTAGTCTCTCTTTTTTTTTTTTTTTACAAAGGTCATGTATTCCTATGTTGTTTGTCTAATTGAAAATGTTTATTTCTTCTCTTTTTTTCATTCTGATAAATGTCTCTCAACGTTTATCACATTAAGTCATTTGAGGAAACATATAGTTTTATATTAATTTATTTGCTTGTACTCTCAGAAGTAGGCATTTAAAAAATTATTATGTACTAGTAAATTCACTATACTTCTGTAAGATGTGGAGATACCTGCTGTTCAATATGAATTTATGGAATGCTTCTTGAGTTATATTTTTATTATGTATTTAGATTTCAAGAAGATCTGTTTGTTTATATCTAGAGCTTTTATGTGACAGCTTCTTTAAGATACTTGTATACCTACCATAATCTCTGTTAAACTCTTAATTCTAGTACATTCCTAAGATATTTCTCATTCTAATCTTTGTAACCAGTTTCTCCTCCTTTAACAAAATTAGTCCATACCAAAAAAAATATTGCTTTCTTGTTGGGACTATGCTGTCTGTGACTTTCTTCAAGGTATTCCATGGGTTGAAACTTCTCTGTTCAGACTTGTCTAACTAGTTTCATTTCAACTACTTGTAATTTGTTTCCTTATTTCTTTGAGCCGTAGACTTCTAATACATCTAGAGATGTCATATAGTTGATTAGAAAGTTGACTTCAGTGGGTACAGACCTGCAAGATCATATTCTTCCTCCTGTACATGATGTATCGGTAAGTTCAGTTCTGTTTTATAGACGGCTTGTTTGCTGTACTATCAGTGGCCACATTCCTGATGTGTAGAGGACTGCTAGTGAGGTGTCTTTAGTGGATTCAATCTGCATTGGATTTTTAAAAATTTCTGGAATTATTATAGCATCCTGGATTAATTAATTTCTGTCTGTGAAATCAATGTTTTTGCATAAAAATTGTTGGCATTATTTCATGTGGCTAAGTTCAATAGTTAAGATTTTAGAAAAGGCTAATGAAAAACTATATTACATTGTGTCCTAATTGGTTTTGATTTTTTGTGTCTGTGGAAGGAAGGTGTTTATGTGTTTTAAAACAAGCCTCCTTTCAGCAATATTGATAAAATTTAGCTTCTATAGTGTTTTCTCTTTTGCTGTGCTTACTTGTACTTTTGGTGGGTCCTTGTGGGACTAATGCAGATTGAGAGGTAAATAGCTGCAGACACCTGCCTCCATTGTAGAAGATCCAGGGTTTCCATGTGGGAAAATGAGAAAATGAGCTCAATATTGAGAAAACATGCCTATTCACTACAATTCTTCCTATTACATTTTGAAGAAAAATACATAAATTATTTGGATATTGTTTTTCAAAACGGGGTATGCCATGTGCAAAGAATATGAAAAAATAAGATTCCTTGGCATAACCTTATATACAGTTAAAATAGTGATTTTAAACCGTCATGATGATAATAATATTTCACCATTGTTTAGATTTAAACTATTTTCAAAACATCTTTATGTATGTTATTTCCTTTAATAGTTAAGATAGCCTTGTGGCTAAGTAGAACAAGTATCGCAAGTATCATTAACTCCCATTTTAAAGCAAGGAATTTGAGGAAAACAGAAGTTAAGGGACGTTTCCAGGTCTAGAGGGCTGTCAGAAGCCAAAATTGTGCCTATAATTCCTTGGAGTCTTCAACTCCTTAGAGTCCCGTCTTCCTTATCAGCTACTGCAGCCTGTCTGTGTGGCAAGGATTCCACTTGGTGAATTTCAGAGATGGTAATTTGATACGAGATTGGTCACTAAGTTAGTGAACTTCACCAGGCTTCCTTCCCCATTTATAAAATGCATATTTGCATCAGTCCCTCAGTAACCACATAGTAACTGACAAAAAGTCTCTTGAGACCCTCAGCAAGGGTCTTCAATGCTTCAAACATAACCAGCACTCCATAAATATTTGTTGAACAAATGAATGGGTAAGTAGATATAAATATCTAGCATTAACGTTTTACTGTTTAAAAAATTTTTTTAATTAATATTTTACTATTAAATTATTGAAGTATATTGAACATGAAAATTCATGTCCATGTTTATAGAATCATGATATTGTAAAATAGGATTTTCAGTTTTTCATATTTCATATTCTCCAAATCATTCTTTTAAAATGTCAAACTCATGGGCACCACAGTGTCCTTTTCCATGAATATTAATATATTTATAGGAGTGTTTGCAGCTTAGGGAAGTAAGTTACAAGGGTAGAATCAGTGGTCAATGCCATTGTTCCAGACATCAGTGAGACATGCTGGTAAAGAAAGGAAACAGGCTGGGTGTGGTGGCTCATGCCTGTAATCCCAGCACTTTAGGAGGCTGAAGCAGGCAAATCACTTAAGGCTAGAAGTTAGAGACCAGCCTGGCCAGCATAGTGAAACCCCATCTCTACTAAAAATACAACAATTAGCTTGGCATGGTGGTGTATGCACTTGTAGGCCCAGCTACTTGGGAGGGTGAGGCAAGAAAATCACTTGAACCCGGGAGTCGGAGGTTGCAGTGAGCCAAGATCATGCCACTACACTCTAGCCTGGGCAACAGAACAAGACTCTGTCTCAAGAAAAAAAAGAAAAAAAAAAAAAAGAAAAGAAAGAAAGAAAAGAAAAAGAAAGGAAATGGTGGGAAACATTGAATGGTTATGGTTTCTTTAAGCCAAATTCATGCAATATTAATTTAGGATTTGGAAGATTTGCAGATGTCACATCACACAGACAGGTAGGCTTAAGGATTGAGGCAAAGCAGATGGTTAATAATTACTACAATACCCTATGTCTCACCTACAGTCATTCTACAATATGTTCTACAGTCATGCTTGCCATTCTTACTTCTCCATTAACAAGAAACACAATGTGGAAGCCTTGTCAAATATATTCGTTTTGTATGCTTGCTCTTTCTGCTATCATGAACCTTGGATCTCTTCTCTATGGGTTCTGTTACTCTCTTTTCTGTATTGCAGGGATTCTTTCTGTTTTGGTGTAAATCTCTGTTTGAATTTTCCTTTAGGAATACCCATACACCTACTTTTTCCTACACTTTTGTTAATTGAATGATTCACTCACTTAAGTACCTCAATTATCTTTCTTACAAAAGACAAAATACCAAATGACTTCTTCAGGTAAGATTCTTATCCTGTTCCCGGAAGTCTGGCATCTCTCTTTTCCCATAGCTCTTTATTTTCAGTATTGTTGAATAAATGCAAAAAATCAGAATTCTCCTCTTCCTCATCACATTTAGAGAAAAAGATAGTCCCAGGCAGGTCCTTCATAAGCTTTCATGTTTTATATTTTAATTTCACTTCAGATGATTGCTTTAATCAACTTTTAATTTGCCATGGGCATTTCCTAATATATTCTAAATTTATACCTTCAGAATTAAAAATAGCAAATTCTCCATGTTGGTTACTAATTACTAAACTTGTTATAAATTACCAATTAAATATTACTTTTTAGGCTAGTTTTCAGCAAACTCATAGTGCTTACTATAAATAAGCATTCAAAGTATAATATACATATTACATTACGTTGGTGCATTTAATTCTCTCAGCAATCCTATGATTTAGGTAATATTATCTCCATTTTACAGGTGAAGAAAGTAGCCCAATATCACAAGCTAATAAGTGGAGGAGCTGGAATTTCAACCTGAACAATAGAACCAGAGCCTGAGTTTAACTAATAGGGCAACTTAACTGTCTTTCTTTCTTTTTAGTAATTTCTAAGAGAAGAATAACTGTTTTTTAATTTAATTTTAATTTCAACTTTTATTTTAGCTATGGTGGATACATCTGCAGGTTTGTTACACAGATATATTGCAAGTGGGCATAGCACCCAACAGGTAGATTTTCCACCTATGCCCTCCTCCCAACCTTCTCTCTCTAGTAGTCTGCAGTGTCCATTATTCCCATGTTTATGTCTATGTGTGCTCAATGTTTATCCCCCACTTATAAGTGAGAACACGTCTTATTTGGTTTTCAGTTCCTGCATTAGTTTGCTTAGGACTATGGCCTCCAACTTCATCTATGTTGCTGAAAGGACATGACTTCATTTTTTTTTTTTTTTTT
>NW_012115032.1:661186-661724 GCF_000951035.1 Colobus angolensis palliatus
CCATGCCTATGTCCTGAATGGTACTACCTAGGTTTTCTTCTAGGGTTTTTATGGCATTAGGTCTAATATTTAAGTCTCTAATCCATCTTGAATTAATTTTCATATAATGAGTAAGGAAAGGATCCAGTTTCAGCTTTCTACTTAGGGCTAGCCAATTTTCCCAGCACCGTTTATTAAATAGGGAATCTTTTCCCCATTTCTTGTTTTTCTCAGGTTTGTCAAAGATAAGATGGCTGTAGATGTGCGGTATTATTTCTGAGGACTCTGTTCTGTTCCATTGGCCTATATATCTGTTTTGGTACCAGTACCATGCTGCTTTGGTTACTATAGCCTTGTAATATAGTTTGAAGTCAGGTAGCATGATGCCTCTAGCTTTGTTCTTTTGGTTTAGGATTGTCTTGGCAATGCAGGCTCTTTTATGGTTCCATATGAACTTTAAAGTAGTTTTTTTTCCAATTCTGTGAAGAAACTCATTGGTAGCTTGATGGGGATGGCATTGAATCTATAAATTACCTTAAGCAGTATGGCCATTTTCACA
>NW_012115032.1:666282-667508 GCF_000951035.1 Colobus angolensis palliatus
TTTTCAAGGGGAATGCTTGCAGTTTTTGCCCATTCAGTATGATATTGGCTGTGGGTTTGTCATAAATAGCTCATATTATTTTGAGATACGTTCCATCAATACTGAATTTATTGAGAATTTTTAGCACGCAGGGCTGTTGAAGTTTGTCAAAGGCCTTTTCTGCAACTATTGAGATAATCATGTGGTTTTTGTCTCTGGTCCTGTTTATATGCTGGATTACATTTATTGATTTGCGTATGTTGAACCAGCCTTGCATCCAAGGGATGAAGCCCACTTGATGATGGTGGATCAGCTTTTTGATGTGCTGCTGGATTCGGTTTGCCAATTGTCCCGACCTGCAGGACAGTTGAACGGACCCTGAAAGGGGGAGTGGGAATGGAGGAGACAAGAAAACACGAGAAATGGAGACAAGACAAATAGCCTGATCAAGTCTCATTTAATGGTGGCAGTGCAATGCCTTATATAGGCTGGCAGAGGAAGAGGTTGGGCCAGGGCAGTGACGGGGGGCTGGGTTCTCTCAAATTACAATTGCGCATGCGCCATGGGTTTGTAATTTTCCAGGGAGTGGGATTGCGCCTGCGCTGTAGGCTGCATATCTTCCTGGGCACGAAAAAGGTTGGCGCACGCGGGAAAAGTTTTGGCGCACGCGGGAAAAGTTGTTAATGAAGAACCCGGAAATACACCATCTTGTCTCTGATGATACGGAGCTTAAGCAACAGAAGCCGCGGCAATTTCCAGGCCTCACGGCTCTGGACAGCCAATATTTTATTGAGGATTTTTGCATCCATGTTCGTCAGGGATATTGGTCTAAAATTCCCTCTTTTTTTGGTGTCTCTGTCAGGCTTTGGTATCAGGATGATGCTGGCCTCATAAAATGAGTTAGGGAGGATTCCCTCTTTTTCTATTGATTGGAATAGTTTCAGAAGGAATGGTGCCAGCTCCTCCTTGTACATCTGGTAGAATTTGACTGTGAATCCCCCTGGTCCTGGAGTTTTTTTGGTTGGTAAGCTATTAATTATTGTCTCAATTTCACAGCCTGTTATTGGTCTATTCTGAGATTCAACTTCTTCCTGGATTAGTCTTGGGAGGGTGCATATGTCGAGGAATTTATCCATTTCTTCTAGGGTTTCTAGTTTATTTGCATAGAGGTGTTTTTAGTATTCTCTGATGGTAGTTTGTGTTTCTGTGGGATCGCTGGTGATATCCCCTTCATCATTTTTTATTGC
>NW_012115032.1:668419-689633 GCF_000951035.1 Colobus angolensis palliatus
TTTCTTTTCTCCATTTGCTTGGTAGATCTTCCTCCATCCCTTTATTTTGAGCCTATGTATGTCTCTGAATGTGAGATGGGTCTCCTGAATACAGCAAACTGATGGGTCTTGACTCTTTATCCAGTTTTCCAGTCTGTATCTTTTAATTGGAGCATTTAGTCCATTTACATTTAAGGTTAATATTGTTATTGTGAACCTGATGCTGTCATTATGATATTAACTGGTTATTTTGCTTGTTAGTTGATGCAGTTTCTTCCTAGTGTCAATGGTCTTTACATTTTGGCATGTTTTTGCAATGGCTGGTACTGGTTGTTCCTTTCCATGTTTAGTGCTTCCTTCAGGGTCTCTTGTAAGGCAGGCCTAGTGGTGACAAAATCTCTAAGCATTTGCTTATCTGTAAAAGATTTTATTTCTCCTTCACTTATGAAACTTAGTTTGGCTGGATATGAAATTCTGGGTTTAAAATTCTTTTCCTTAAGAATGTTGAATATCGGCCCCCACTCTCTTCTGGCTTGGAGAGTTTCTGCTGAGAGATCAGCTGTTAGTCTGATGGGCTTCCCTTTGTGGGTAACCTAACCTCTCTCTCTGGCTCCCCTTAACAGTTTTTCCTTCATTTCAACTTTGGTGAATCTGACAATTATGTGTCTTGGAGTTGCTCTTCTTGAGGAGTATCTTTGTGACATTTTAAAAAACTGAAATCCACTATTGATGGGCACCTAGGTTGATTGCATGTCCTGCTATTGTGAATAGCACAGCAATAAACATATAAGTGCACATATCTTTTAGGTATAATGATTTGTTTTTCTTTGGGTATATATCTAGTAATGGGATTGCTGTGTTAAATAGCTCTGTCCTAAGTTCTTTGAGAAATCTCCAAACTGCTTTCCATTGTGGCTGAACTAGTTTACATTCCCACTAAAAGTGTATAAAAATTCCCTTTTCTCTGCAGCCCTACCTGCAACTGCAGTTTTTTGGCTCTGTAATAGTAGCCATTCTAACAGGTGTGAGAGAGTATTTCTCTGATGATTAGTAAGGTTGAGCATTTTTTCATGTTTGTTGGCCACTTGTATGTCTTCTTTTAAGAAGTGTCTGTTCATTTCTTTTGCCCATTTTAATGGGGTTATTTGTTTTTTGCTTGTTGATTTAAGTTTTTCATAGATTCTAAGTATTAGACCTTTGTCAGATGCATGGCTTTTGAATACTTTCTCTGATTCTGTAGATTGTCTGTTTACTCTGTTGGTAGTTTCTTTTGCTGTGCAGATACTCTTTAGTTTAATTAGGTCTCACTTATCAATTTTTGTTTTGTTGCAATTGCTTTTGGAGACTTCACCGAAAATTCTTCACCAGGGTTGATGTTAAGAAGGTTATTTGTTAGGTTTTCTAGAATTTGAGTAAAATATTCACAATACTAGTCAATCCATAAGGTTCTGTCTATAGTTAATGAATTGAAATAATGTGCTTATCATTCAGATGTAAAAGCTGATTTGTAGCAACCTCTTCTTGATTTGTTTAGTTTCTTTTCCAAATGTCTGCCTGTATTAGTGCATTTTCATGCTGCTGATAAAGACATATCTGAGACTGGGCAATTTACAAAAGAGAGAGATTTAGTGGACTCACAGTTCCATGTGGCTGGGGAGGCC
The DNA here is from genome assembly GCF_000951035.1 of Colobus angolensis palliatus. Taxonomy (NCBI): domain Eukaryota; kingdom Metazoa; phylum Chordata; class Mammalia; order Primates; family Cercopithecidae; genus Colobus; species Colobus angolensis. The sequence goes on from NW_012115032.1 coordinate 670,060, forward strand.
TCGCAATCATGGCAGAAGGTGAAAGGCATGATTGTCTTTCTTATACAGTGGCAGACAAGGGAAAAGAGCTTTTGCAGGGAAACTCCTCCTTATAAAACCATCAGATTTTGTGAGACTTATTCATTATCACAAGAATAGCATGGGAAAGATCTGTCCTCATGATTCAATTACCTCCCATCAGGTCCCTCCCATGACACATGGGAATTATGAGAGCTACAATTCAAGATGAGATTTGGATGGGGACACAGCCAAACCATATCATTTTGCCCCTGGCCCCACCCAAATCTCATGTCCTCACATTTTAAAACCAACCATGCCTTTCATCAGTCCTCCAAAGTCTTAACTGATTTCAGCATTAACTCAAAAGTCCACAGTCTCATCTGAAACAAGGCAAGTCCCTTCCACCTATGAGCCTGTAAAATCTAAAGCAAGTTAGTAACTTCCTAGACACAACCGAGGGACAGGCACTGGATAAATAAAACCATTTCAAATTAGAGAAATTGGACAAAATAAAGGGGCTAAACGCCCCATACAAGTCTGAAATCCAGCAGAGCAGTCAAATCTTAAAGCTCCAAAATGATCTCCTTTGGTTCCATGTCTCAAATGCAGGTCACACTGATGCAAAAGGTGGGTTCCCATGGTCTTGGGCAGCTCCAACCCTATGGCTTTGCAGGGTACAGTCTCCCTCCTGGCTGCTTTCATGGGCTGGTGTTGAGTGTCTGTGGCTTTTCCAGGTACATGGTGAAAACTGTCAGTGAATCTACCATTCTGGGGTCTGGAGGACAGTGGTCCTCTTCTTACAGCTCTATTAGGTAGCACTCCAGTAGGGACTCTTTGAGGAGGCTTTGACTCAATAGTTCCCTTCTGCACTTCCCTAGCAGAGGTTCTCCATGAGTGCCCCACTCCTGAACCAAACTTCTTCCTGGACTTCCAGGCATTTTCATACATCCTCTGAAATCTAGGTGGAGGTTGCCAAACCTCAATTCTTGACTTCTGTGTACCTGCAGGCTCAACCCCACATGGAAGCTGCCAAGGCTTGGGACTTGCACCTTCTGAAGCCACGACCCAAGCTGTAGCATGGCCTCTTTTAGTCACAGCTAGAGCAACTGGGACACAGAGCAACAAGTCCCTAGACTGCACACAGCAAAGTGACCCTGGACCTGTCCACGAAACTATTTTTCCTCCTAGGTCTCCAGGCCTGTGATGGGAGGGGCTGTCTTGAAGACCTCTGACATGCCCTGGAGACATTTTCCCCATGTCTTGGTGATTAACATGTGTCTCCTCATTACTTATGCAAATGTCTGCAGCCAGCTTGAATTTCTCCTCAGAAAATGGGATTTTCTGTTTCATCACATTGTCAGGATGCAAATTTTCTGAACTTTTATGTTCTGTATTCCTTATAAAACTGAACGCCTTAATAGCACCCAAGTCACCTTTTGAATGCTTTGCTGCTTAGAAATTTCTTTCGTCAGATACCCTAAATCATCTCTCCCAAGTTCAAAGTTCCACAAATCTCTAGGGTAGAGCAAAATGCCACCAGCTTCTTTGCTAAAACATAACAAGGGTCACCTTTGCTCTGGTTCCCAACAAGTTCTTTAACTCCATCTGAGACCATCTCAGCCTGGATTTCATTGTCTAGATCACTATCAGGTTTTTGTTCAAAGCCATTTAACAACTCTCTAGGAAGCTCCAAACTTTCCAAAATTTTCCTGTCTTCTTCTGAGCCCTCCAAACTGTTCCAACCTCTGCCTATTACCCAGTTTCAAAGTTGTTTCCACATGTTCAGGTGTCTTTTCAGTGGCACTCCATTCTGTTGGTACCAATTTACTGTATTAGTCCATTTTCACAGTGCTGATAAAGACATATCCAAGACTGGGCAATTTACAAAAGAAAGAGGTCTAATGAACTCATAGTTCCTTGTGGCTGGAGAGGCCTCAAATCATGGCAGAACATGAAAGGCATGTCTTACATAGTGGCAGACAAGAGAAGAGAGCTTGTGCAGGGAAATTCCCCTTTATAAAACCATCAGATCTCATGAGACTTATTCACTATCATGAGAATTGCATGGGAAAGAGCCAAATTCATGATTCAATTACCTCCCATTGGGTCTCTCCCATGACACAGCAGGTGGGAATGGTAGGAAGTACAATTCAAGATAAGATATGGGTAAGGACACAGCCAAACTGTATCACTGCCATATAAGGAATAATACTTGATAGATAAAGAGAGAGGATGACAGAAATGTGTATAAAGTAGTTGGAAGCCTAGTTTGTAAGAATTTATGATCAGATAAGCATATGATTCCACAGTGGGTGATGATTCATTTGTAACACATCGACAGCTACCATTTATTATACACTTACTAAATTTGAATCATTTTGTGCACATTATCTCATTTATTCCTTACAATCTTCATATGAGTTAGTCCCTATGCCTGCCCTATTTTATTGGGGGAAGAAGTTGCCTCAGATCACAGAGTTACTGGACATTAAACTGAAGCTATCCATATCTTCCTATTCCCAACAGATTCATAGATACGTTTCTGAAATATCTCTGGCAATGACAAGAAATTGACCCACTGAAGATATGAAAGTAATATAAGCAAGACCTGAATATACACTATTAAAGGCTTTTTTACAACATTATCAAGGTGATCTGGTTACAAACAGAACAGATAACTTTGAAGTGAGACAAATAAGTCCTTCCCTTACCTTATCTCTGCCACTTGTGTTGTTTTTCCTCTCTGAACCCGTTTCCTCATTAGTAAAATGATAATAATAAAGCCTACCACATCAAGCTGTAGCAACAATTACATGAGATCACCTATATGACAACTCCTGACCCAGAGTAGGACTTATGCTAGAGTCCTTCATTTACTCATTTCATGGCTTTACATATCTAGGTAGTATTTATTATCATCAATTCACAGGGGAGAAAACTGAAATTCAGAGAGGTTTTATAAACTCAAGATACATGTTAGAGTCATAAGCAAGGACTGACACCAAAGTCTACTGACCTTAAAAGGCAGTTTCATATCTGCAATACCAAGATGCCTATAGAAAGTCTCTTTTTTTAAAATCTTAAACTCTCCTTTTTCGTTAATGTAATGGAAATTTGTTATTTGTGTTATTTTAAATACTTACAGAAAATAAGTTTACAGTGCTTCATTATTTTCAATGTCATAGCACAGATTGAGACTAAAGTACTAAATATTGTACCATGAATTGCATGAGGGTAGAGAAACCATGTTTTATTCATCCCTGCCTCCCTAAGCCAAACATGACATCTAAAATATAGTAGAGGCCCACTAAAACGTTGTGGGAAACAAAAATGGGTGGATAAGTGGATGGATGGATGGATAGATGGACAGTTGAATGGATCCTGAGACAGACAAAAGAAAGGACAATGAAGAAATCATAAATATTGTAATGGCTGGTAAATTCATAGAAGTAGTTTGTTAAGTCATATTTACATTGTACAGGACCCTGACACAGGCTTTTGAATACAAACAATTCCTTTTGCACACAGGCATATCATTTCAACATGATCCTTAACCGCCAACCTGATATATACCTTACAAACTTTTGTAGGTGATTCTGTACCTAGTGCCAAAACATGTTAAAGCTAAGTGTGCATACACACATGTAAATACATAAACACACACGCACATACACACTGCATAATGTTAAGCATTACATACCTTTTCTAGAAAAGTAGAACATTCTGTAATAAGTTTTACTTTGTGGTTCAACCCTTTAATCAATTTTTAATAGTGTACTAATTAAATAGCATCTTCCTTTTATTATGTCATTCTAGGCCACACTGGAGTACACTTTTTGTTGGTTAATGTTGCGGTAAAAATATTCCGGTACTTCCTGATACCTTACCTAACTAAACTCCCTCATATGGGACAACTCCAAGATGATCTTAAAATCCAAAATGCTACTGTCATCAAAATTACATACAAAATATATCCTCACACGAAAATGCTCATTTTCTCAGCATGGCTGATTTCTATCAAGTATGTAATAATAATAACAATAAAAAGAATGATAACATCTCACATTTATATATTATTTACTCTATGTAGGTTACATTTAATATGTATTCATGCATTTAATCTTTATACAAATCCTATGAGGTAGGTATCAATTTTATTTGCATTTTACAAATGGAAGAACTAAGACACAAAAGGGTCAAATGCTTTGCCTCACATTGCAAAGCTAGCAAGTGGCCAACTGGGACTTGAACTCAAGCAGTCTGGCTCCAGATATTGGCTCTTATTGTTAATGCTGTACCACTCCCAATTAGAAGTCAGTTCACTCACGTCACATTAATTTAAACTAATATGTGACTGTGCTCTATCATTAATTCAAAGTCTAAGTTCAGTGCTATTGAAGAAAGTCTCTGCAGCTATAAGCTAGGATGATAAAACTCCATATTTTGCTAATATCTCAAGGTGAGAGGGAGTTAAATGCCAGTCATAGTTCAGGATACAGCTAGAGAGGGATCATTAACTGAATGAGGGCAGGGAGATCTAGAAGGGATAAAAGACTGAAATTAATTTCACTGATTAGGGTTGGATGGACGCTAGAGGAAAGGCAGGGCAATAGGAACCTGTAGGAACTCCAGCTCGAGAGGCCAGATGTGATCAACAGTGAGTATCTGTGTGCTTGTCCCGGGGATGAAGTATACATCCATGGGGAACCCAGGAAAGGTGTTCTCAATCACCTTCAGCCTCGATCTCCTCGGTTATGCTTTAATTTTTCCCTTTTTCTGTTTTGTTTTGGTTAGTTTGCTTAATTTCTGTCCCTGGGACCAGGATGAAGGCATTTTTCTAGGCAGGTGAGGAAATGACATATTTTCTTTTCTTGGCTCCTAACTTTCCTTCCCTGAGTTCCCCAAACTCAGCTCAGCCTAAATCTCTTCATCATTTTCCACAGAGAATTACATTTGATCTGGATTCACAGTGGTATTTTATTCAATGTTGCAATTCCCTCTTTGCTGCACCTTACCCCTGCTCATATCTGGGAGTTAGAGGCAGAAGGAATAGAAAATGTTTTGTTTCTTCCTCTTCTGTTGACCTATCTGACCATGAGATATCCCATGAGAATATATCTAGAACCACCTTTTCAAAACTGTTCTGTGGAGCAGAAGGATCCCAAGAAATACTTTTTTTTTTTTTTTTGGTCGAGACAGAGTTTCACTCTTGTTGTCCAGGCTGGAGTGCAATGGTGCGATCTCGGCTCACCACAACCTCTGCCTCCTGGGTTCAAGCAATTCTTCTGCCTCAGCCTCCCCAGTAGCTGGGATTACAGGCATGCACCACCACACCTGGCTAATTTTGTATTTTTAGTAGAGAAGAGGTTTCTCCATGTTGGTCAGGCTGGTTTCGAACTCCCGACCTCACATGATCCACCCACCTTGGCCTCTCAAGGTGCTGGGATTACAGGCATGAGCCACCACGCCTGGCCCCAAGAAATACTTTTTTACCACCATCCCAGTAGAGATGGGATTAAAAAGTATATTTAGAAAACTTTTATTCCAATCTAATTCAACCATTAGTTTTCAAGTCTGTAAGAGCTAGGTGCTGTGTTAGGCCCTGGAATTGTATTAGTTCTCAGATATATTAAAAAAACACTAAGAAAAGCTGCTCATCTTTAATCTCATTTGAAACCATTAAAGGTGCTAAGATTTGCATAAGTGAGGATTCTATTTAACTTTATTTAAACCAGGGATCCCCAAGTCCTGGGCTGCAGATCTGCAGATCTGTACCAGTTCATGGCCTCTTAAGAGCTAGGCAGTACAGCAGTAAGCAGGAGGTAAGCAGTAGGCAAGTGAGCATTACCACCCAAGCTCTGCCTCCTGTTAGATCAGCAGAGGCATTAGCTTCTCAGAAGCATGAACCCTAGTGTAAACTGCACATGCAAGGGACCCAGGTTACACGCTTCTTATGAGAATCTAATGTCTGATAATCTGAGGTGGAACAGTTTAATTCCCAAACCATCCTCCCTACCCCCATCCATGGAAAACTTGTCTTCCACAAAACCAGTCCCTGGTGCCAAAAAGGCTGGGGCTGCTGATTTAAACCATTTTTTCCAAATCTATTTGAATACGTGAAATCTCTCTTCCCTCCACTACTTGGAAACACCATTTGAGAAATGCCCCAATGCTGTGTATGATTTATTCACCATCTCCAAGATCTTGCACACTTAGGAGGAAGAAGATACGTGTACACATAACATATCAAGAATTAAAACATATAGAGAATATTTAGAAGAATAGAAACAAGTGTCAAATTAAGTAAAAGACTTTGAAGTTTACAAACAACTCCAAATATGGTCACTAATTTTTCCATACACATTTATCTCACAGGCCTCTTTTCCATGACATTACTTTGCCACCATTATGGGAACCTCTGTGGGGATGGGGAGCAAAGGAATTCTAACTTTTTGAAAGTATGTGAGAATTTAAAGCCAGTGGAAAGGGAGGAGACATGAAAGCAAAATCAAATTTGAAACATAATCACAATGAAGATTGGTGGAGCTTCTTATCAGTAAAACCACCTCTACACTCACTTTATAAAACTTTTCGCTTACCCTTTATGGTACTTGAAGTTCCACAAATTATTCATTTGGGTAAAAAGGAAGCCTATTCCGAAGAAGGAAAAAAAGTGTTTCCCAAGGGCAATTTGACATCACAGAGAAAATAGGCTTCTAAGTCATAACAGCCACAGTAGGTTTTAACCCTGCGTACTGGCTGCATGAATTGAGCAAGTTATTCACCTATAAAATGACGACGAATTATTCTACTGACAACAGTGTTTGGAGAATAAAATATATCAACAATCCCTACAAAGTCAGCACTTCCTAAATAGCAGTTCTATATTCTATCATTTTGGGTATTAAATGATCATTCTAAAACAGTCATAGAATACCCAGACAGATATCCACTTATCAGAGTCTATTAAGTCACCACAAAACGTTGCTTTCCTTGTAGCAAATGACTAAGTTCAGTCCCTCAAAAAGAACCAGAATTTCCTTTAGTAAAATTAGAGTTATCACTTTGCTTCTATAAGAACTTTCTTTCAGAAATAGGTCCTAGGCTAGGAAAAGGGAAGCAAAGCTTTCTGGGTGAAATGGCTCCACAGAATTTAGTACCTTAGAACCTTTGTTCCGTTACATTAGGAGTTAAGTAGACTTGTAGTTTGGCCTGGAAATCTGACAAATAATCCCTTTTAAAATCAGATAGTGTCTTTTGGACTTCTTTATGAAGACTTGTGGAAAAATATCCTGTTTGTAAATTGGCATTTGTGTAATAGTCACATGCATCTACATTTATACACTGTTAATGTATCTACAAGAAAGCAAAAAAATAAAAATAAAATAAAATAAAATAAAATCTCTGCAAAAGAAGAGACTTGGAGCTTAGAGATAAAATGATAAAAGCATGTGGTTGATCCTGGAGTTGCCTAAGTGGCTGCCTTCAGGGAAAGGCTTTTCAAGGAAAAGTAAGACCCTTGTGAAGTAAAGGGTTTACAATGTCTTTGTCTTGACTCAAGTTGTCTTTGAACTCACATACACAGAAGTTGCCAGCGTACAACTTTGTTACTGAGAAACTGCAATTCCCAGCTCTGATCATTAACAATCCATACTGCTTTGTATATTCTCCAATGAATGTGTCTTTCAGTCTGCAAGATTGCAGAAAGCAAAGTCATGAAATTATTCAAATTATCACCATGTTTTTATTGACAGCATCTTTAGAAAAAAACTGGCATGATTGCATCCTTCTAAATCCCAAATAATCAAACAGAATGAAGGTCTAATGGATTTGGTCTAATTGGATTTCATGGAAATTATAGGTTGTGCTACTCTGAGTAAGGATAATGTGTTACTGTGAATAAGGATCATCTGTACTCTGTGGACTCACATCCATTCGGGCTGTCTGTCCCACAAGGGTCTGCCCCATCTCTTGTTTGGCCAGGTGACCTCCAAAGGTGATGCCTACCTTTGCCTTAGCCAACCAAGGCTCTTCCACCTCACCACGGGCTTCTTCTTGGTCACCATAACATCCCCAAAGACTGCAGAGTGTCAAGTAGTCATAATTAGGGATTACTTTTAGCTTTCTTCCCATTTTAATTTTTAAGAGTTTACTTTGTATTTCCAAAATTACTACCTCAGTAAAATATCCTTTAGTTATTTTTAATTCTAGGCTTATCATAAAATTCCCTTTTCATCAAATAGTTCTCCCTCACCACCCCTACAAAAATGAAAGAATATTTAAATCTCACTTGCTTTCTCTGAAGGCTATAGGTTTCTGTTCATTTTCCTGAAAGTCATAGTATTTTCAGTTATGGCATGCAGAATTCTAAGAAAGCCCCCAAGATTCCCACCCTCCGGTGTACATACCAGAGGGTGTACCAATTATTATTGGTACCGGTACCAATTATTCAGTCAAATACTAATTGGTACCAAAATATTGGTACTGGTACCAATTATTCAGTCAAACACTAATCTGGGTGCTGCTATGAGGACATTTTGCAGATATAATAAAGGTCCCAATAAATCAATTGGCTTGAAGATGGGAGAGTATCCTTGACAGGCCTACCCTAATCGGATGACATTTTTAAAGAGCTCAGGCTTTCCCAATAGAGAGATTCAAAGTGTGAGAGAGATTTGTTGTGAAGGAGATTCTCCACTGCTGGCTTTGAAGATGGAGATGGCCAAGTGACAAGTAATGGATGGCATCTGGGAGCTGAGAGAAGCCTCTGACTCACAGCCAATAAGAGAACAGAGACCTCAGTTCAGCTTCAAGGAACTGAGTTCTGCCTAATACCTAAATCGGCTTGGAGGAGGATCACAAATTTCAGATGAGAAAGCCCCAATCAACACCTTGATTTCATCCATGTGAGATCCTGAGCAGAAAGCCCATCCATGCCACATACAGAGCTGTGAGCTAATAAATAGGTGTTGCTTTGATCTACTAAATTTGTGGTAATTTGTTACAAAGCAATAGAAAATTAATATACCTGTGTTTGTTTTATTAACACAAGCAAAGCATAAAAAAATGCAGGAGCAAAATGGTGCATCTTTAATTTCAAAAAGGTTAGATTCCAAAAGCCTTTACCAAGTGTATTTCTTTTCAAATCTGAAGTAATATTCCAAAAATGACTAATATGACCTCTCCAGAATGGGAAGGTGATGATACTTTTTTTTTTGAGATGGAGTCTTGCTCTGTCACCCAGGCTGGAGTGCAGTGGCACCATCTCGGCTCACTGCAACCTCTGCCTCCTGGGTTCAAGCAATTCTGGTGCCTCAGCCTCCCAAGTAGCTGGAATTACAGGTATACACCACCACACCCAGCTAATTTTTGTATTTTTACTAGAGATGAGGTTTCACCATGTTGGTCAGGAGAGTCTTGAACTCCTGACCTTAAGTGACCTGCCCACCTCAGCCTCCCAAAGTACCAGGATTACAAGCGTGAGCCACCACACCCAGTGGTGATACATTTTTGTTTATATTGATAAAAGTGGGCAGTAAGTTGAAAATTTATTCATATAGGATTTAGTAGCTGCAGCTTTATCCTATGGCTTCTGCAGCTTTTGTAATCTGGCAGTGCACATCTGCTATATTATCTAAATGTTTCCTCAAAAGGAGAAACACTCTTTAACAACTTATCACTCTAATCTGTTGGCCACCATTTTCCCTCAGATGCTCACAGCTCCTTCTGTGGGATTTGAAGATATGACTTCCATGACACTTGATCAGTATGTCAATGGGTATTGAACCACTCTTGAGCTCTGATCCCACGGTTCAGTTCCCATCAGTGTGACTTTATGTGTGCCTTGGTGGTGGGAAATGTGATTCTTTCATCTACTTTCTCCATTTATCTTACTCAGAGGAACCGTGCTCTAATTGGAAAATGGATTGAAAGCTTATAAATTTCCTTGAGTTTTAACTTTTCTCCTTTGGTCTTTTTCTTTTCAAATGACTTGAAGGCGTATTGATAAGCTTCTGTGAGAAAATGAAGGGTTGAACAAATTGAACATGTATGACTGAATGAATAGATTAATACATAAATGATAAATTTATTCAGTAATTTGAATGAAATCAATCAAGAGGCACTGAGAATAAATTTGTGTCCTAGAAGTTACAAGACCTGAGTCTGAGATAACTAGTAGTTCTATTATACGGGAGAAAATACTTAATCATCACTGGACTTCATTTTCCTCATTTGGAAAGTAATTCAATCACACTAAACAGTCTTTAAGCTCTCCTTCACTTATGAATGTATGTTTTAAGCCATTTAAGATGTTAAATAATGTCACATCCCTTGGGACTTCTGTTTGTTGTTCTATTCGAGCATGTTAGCTCGTGTCTATCAGAGTGCCTGCTGCCTTTCCACAGCCAGTTCTCTAGATTATTTTTAATCAGTCAGTGCACACATGGTCAATATTTACTCAATAGCATTCAGGTCTCCCACATTCCACTAGGATTCTTGATTAATTTTATTACTTATGCCAAAACTATTATCTTCTTAACTATTTTAGGTCCAAACAGTTTTACTTTTTATCCTGGCATTTATATATAAAATAAAGTTTCATAAGGCCGGGCGCGGTGGCTCACGCCTGTAATCCCAGCACTTTGGGAGGCTGAGGTGGGCGGATCACGAGGTCAGGAGATGGAGACCATCCTGGCTAACACGATGAAACCCCGTCTCTACTAAAAATACAAAAAATTAGATCGAGACCATCCTGGCTAACACAGTGAAACCCCGTCTCTACTAAAAATACAAAAAAAAAAAAAAACTAGCCGGGCGACTGAGGCAGGAGAATGGCGTAAAGCCGGGAGGCGGAGCGTGCAGTGAGCTGAGATCCGGCCACTGCACTCCAGTCCGGGCGACAGAGCGAGACTCCGTCTCAAAAAAAAAAAAAAAATTAGCAGGGCGTGGTGGCGGGCGCCTGTAGTACCAGCTACTCAGGAGACTGAGAGGCGGAAGAATGGCGTGAACACGGGAGGCGGAGCTTGCAGTGAGCCTTATCGCGCCACTGCACTCCAGCCTGGGTGACAGAGCGAGACTCTGTCTCAAAAAAACAAAACAAAACAAAAAAAAACAAACTGTTTTATAGTCAAAAGAAAAACTTTTTATAAATCAACCGATCCTGTGAAGAAACTATGAAAAATCTCCTCTCTTTCCAAAAAAAAATTAGGCTGTCAATATATACACATAAAGAGATAAACTCCGATAAAATGGGTAAGTAAAATTCGCTATGATAGCAAGTTTTAGAGAACAAGCACGGGAGTTAGTCGACCTGGCCTCTTAAACAGATATCCTCCCTCTCATCCTCTGTTATTTCCTGTATAATGTTAGTATCATTCCTGCCTGACTCTCACAGATTTATATGATTCCTACTCTGTACCAGGTGCCTTATTGGGTCTTAGTGGTAAAAAGATGAACAAGACTAATGCAGCCCATTGAGAAGCTATCTGGAAGTGAACATACATGCAAACTAATATTTGATTTAATGTGATAAGCATTGTTGCTGATCATAGGTGCCAGAAGAACAGCAAAGAGTTATTTTTTCCTCCAAAATTGTGGAAAATGTTTATTCCTGGTGTGATGCAATATAAAATACATAGCATCACCTTTGAAGTATTCTTGCCAAATGAATTTAACCAAAATCTAATCGAGACTTCAGATCTAAAGAAAATCTAAAGGTAATCCAATTTATAGGAAATGAGGGATATAGAAGAACAAGTTAAATAATACCACAGGAAAGCATTCAGACAAGTCCAGAAAGTAAGACGTTCTAAAGGAAAATTAGCTTGATCTCTTCAATGGTCAATGTCATTAAAAACTAAAAAAGAAGCAGGACTCTTTTAGATTAAAAGAGATTAAAAAGGCACTACACGGTCCTCAATTATATTCCGGCTTTTACAGACCATTTGTAATTATAATGAAACCATGGAGAGAATTTGAAGATGAACTGGGTATTAGATGATATGGCAGAAATATTATTAATTTTTTAGGAGTGTTAATAGTATCATGGTTATGTTGGACATATCCTAATTGTTTATAATAATGATTTGGTAAAAAGACATGATGTCTTATTTCACATTAAAATATAGCAGCAGAAAAAAATAAATGAGCCAAATATGGCAAAAGTGTTAACAATTGATGTAATAACATTTTATATATATATATATATAAAATATGGATGTTCAATTATACTATCCTTAGTAATTTTTTATGTCTGAACATTTTCATGATAGTTAAAAATAAAAGATAAAAATAAATGAGATAATAGATTTAAAATCACTTCATAAACTCTAAAGTGATAGATAGATAAAAGAGATAATAAAGTGCTGGAGAAAGGCAGAATGGACCCTTTTCAAGCATATGTGCCACCTTAGACCATGCTGCTAAGAGAAACCATTCCTGACTGCCACAAAGAGGCCATCAAATGCCTCTAGAATAGAAACCAGGAGCAACATTAGGATTCCTAGATCCTGATTTTTTTTTTTTTTAACACATCTTCTCAGGCCAAGATGACGTTGAACAAAATTAAAGACCAACAACTTTTTGCAGGGAAAGGCAGGCTAGAGCAGCTTGAACTTGTCTAAGGAGAGCTGAAAACCTGCAGCATTACTATCTGAGAGTAACCAGTGGGCCCTTCCTTTTTGCAGGACAGTAGGATTTGGCACCCAAAGAAGATATCTGAAGCCATGGATGATTGCCGTTCTCATTGTGTTGTCCCTGACAGTGGTGGCAGTGACCATAGGTCTCCTGGTTCACTTCCTAGTATTTGGTAAGTAAAATTAAGGATTTCACTCTATTTGATTTTATTTTTTGGCAAAGCTTCATTTACATATACGTAAATGTAATTTCATCTAAAAAATTGCACATTTGCCTGCAAATTTTCACAGAGTATGTTTAATTGTTTCAGTCATTTCATCAATAAGCAAGTACTAAATGCTTATTATATGTGACTACTTTTCTGGATACTCAGGATACAGCTTTAAGCAAAGTAGACAGATTTCTAATTTCCTTAGAACTCTCAATCTAGATTTGTGTGAGAATCTACACAAAAAGATCAAAAATTTTAATTGTCTGAAACTTACTAGTAATTATAATAAACAACTCATCACCTATTATATATTAAAATGAAAAGCTATCATAAATTAGTTATTAAAATTGGCTCTTTTACTCATTAACCATCATTTTCTGTCCAACATTTCTAAGGCAAAAGAAGAGCACTTGTCTAATAAAATAAGGAATTTTAAAATGATTGAAAACCTATAGTATGACACAATATTATCATTTGTTTTTAGAGAAAAAAATTTACTCTTTCCAAAACAATATTCGGGGAGTATATTTTTATCAATAAATATATTTGTAATTATACAAATAATGCACTTCAAGATTCTCTTTTTATATTGAGTCTCTTTCTGAGAATACAAGCCATTTACATTTTTTGACAAATCTCTACAATGTCACTCTCACAGGAATGTATGTGATAAAGAACTCAGGCTGCTCACTTTAATGGTCTTATCTGTCGTCACCTTCCACAGACTAAATGGGGGAGCAAAGACTCTATTTGGAGCCTTGAAGGGCTTAAGATCGTAGTCCTAGGCCTTATATGACAACTCCAGCTGTAGTTTATACCATTGGCAAAAGATGCTCAGGTCTGTTTACTTGGTTGCATAAAAGCCCCTTTACAATGAGAGTAAGGTTTAATAACAGTATGACTTATATGGATAAGTAATCAGGACTTCCACAAAAATATTACAAGGTCCAGAGACTTCCCACTTAAGACATATGCCTTCCTGATATCCCTGTTTCTTTCCTTGATTTGTAGTCTAGAAACCCACTGCCTCTTCCCTGAGCCAGGCTTCTCAAGGATTTAGGTTGTCTTGTGTTTTTTCCATTCTCTATCTTTAACTCTGTAGCTTTCCTACCCTCTCTGGGCTTTACTCCTCAGATTACCAAATTCCTTGGGAGTCCCAACTACTTTCCTTTCTTACATTTCCTAATAGATTTATCCCTGTTGCACACTAGTCTCATCTTCAATCTCAAGACAGCTCCTCTCCACAATTTCTTTTCAAGTTTTTCTTAGTGTGCCTGACTGTCTTGTTACAAATCAAAATTCACAAGGATGTTCACTTATCTCTACTTCCACTAGAGCATATGGTGGTACACATTTCAACTCAGCAAGGAGCAATGTAGCAATGAAATGCTCAAGCTCTACAGCTAGACTGTCTGGATTTAAAACTTGGACAGGCCACCTACTAGTTATAGAACAAGTTACTTAAAGCCTCTGTGCCTTAATTTTCTTATCTGTAAAATGAAGGTGATACCAATCTTAGAGAGCTGGTGTGAGGATTAAATGAGCTAATTCATGAAAACTGCACAGGACTGTGCCTGGCATATTGTAGAAACTCAATAAATGGCAGTTACTATAATTAATATAAAACATTAGTTTTTTTTAAACAAAATTCAATTATGAAGGAGCTCAGGGACATATTCAAGACTTTACATTGGCCCCACTGTAATTGGGTTCTGAAATCTTTGTCCAAACCATTTCGTTTCCTATTTTTCATTTCCATTACAGACCAAAAAATGGAGTACTATCGTGGCTCCTTTAAAATTTTAGATCCACAAATTAATAACAACTTTGGGCAAAGCAACACATATCAACTTAAGGACTTACGAGAGACGACTGAAAATTTGGTGAGTCAGGTAAACTTCTTTTTATCACCGAATAATGCAAGTGGAGGGGATTTTGTGAATCATTTCTCCATTTCTAAAAACATGATTTTCAGACCACCCACATTAGAATCATCTTGCAGATTGCTAGGCCCCATCGCAGACTTGCTTAATCAGAGTCTGATGAGATGGGTAGGCAGGGAGAGGGGAGTAAGGGAATCTGCATGTCTAACAAATGGGTGATTCTAATAAGCCCCTCTTTCTAACTCAACTACCTTATTGAAAGGTAAGAGAATTGAGGCCAAGATATCTTAGCCCATTACTTCCCTAATTCCACTAAGTTTCCCCAGTAGAGAAGCCTAATCATACCAAAACTAGTTTTTATAAGTCCACACACTTTTTTGTAAGACTACATTTTAAGATTTTGAGTATTTTCAGAATTTACGTTCATCTTGTAAATATATTGATAAAGACAAAAAACTCAGACTTATTTTGTAGTAATCAAGTCAAATGCTAATAATTTTGTTAAAGCTAAAGTGCAAGACTGCTCCCAAAAAGAAAAAAGCACACTCATTTATATAATCATTCCACTCAGCATGCCCATGAACTCTCACTCGATAACTAGGTTCAAAGTAATTTTTCTGACAAGGAAGCACAGAAGCAGAGAGTTATTTTGAAAAGAAAGAAAGGACAAATATGTTGGTTTGTTTTAGTCAAAGAACCATTTTTAAGACACTTTCTTTCTCAAATCATTTATCATTTCTTCCTGTGATCATTTGCTCCTTGTCCATAGTATACCTAATGGCATCATATTTACAATAATATTGTAGAGTTTATAATCTCTATTTTCAGTTAACATTAAATCATGCACAATTTTTTAATTTTGTGGTTTCATCTTTCCCAACCAATAATTAATATCTACAGATTGACATAGATTCTTCATTCTTTCACATGCAGAGCATCTTATAAAAGAGCATTTGCAATCAATTCTTGAGTTACGCTAGGATGAACTTGGAGCCTGCACCTATACACCCAAATACCGCCTCTACTCCTCCAGTCCTAAGTGACTCCACATAACTTCCTCAATGTAAAAAAAGAAAACTCTTAACTTGCCTTAGTTAAAAAGATAAACACATTCTTTGAATGATGGAAAATGTTACAATTTACTGGGAAATTTTGAAATTTGTTTAATTGATGTTTTATGGCCAACACAACTGTTACTGTTGTTGTTGTAAGTTAACTAAGCAATTCTGTCTTCACTGAAGTAAATGGACAAGAATGCAATAGTTCTAAAAGAAGTGAGAGAAATGCAGAGGTGCATGATGAACAGAAACTCTATTTAAAAATGGACTTTTAAGTTTCAGCTAAGTATGTGCTCCTTCAAAGGCTAAGACTAAGTTAAATAAGGACATATTATCATCATGGTTACCTACAAGGCCCTTCTCTGGTTGTCATTATTTATTTATCCTCCTTTATCACCATAGCATAAGCACTTACCCTCCCCCTTGCAGGCAACCATTCTATGTTTCATGTGGTATTCTTTTGTTTGTATGCATTCTTACAAAAATATGTTTTGTTGTTTTGCATGCACATGCTTTTAACTTATATTTTGTGTTATAAATCACTTGTTTCACCTCTTTTTACTGAGAACTTTTAAAAAGATCTTTGTTACTATATATACCTTTGGTTTATTGCTGTTAACTACTAATTCATAGTGTGTATCTACTATACTTTACTTGCCTGTCATGCCAAGAAATGCCACACTAAACAGATTCCTACTTACCTCATTATAGACCTATGCAAGTACTTCTGGAAGCAGAATTATTAGGTCATTGAATGTACATATACTTAATTTGACCAATTGGCACAGGTTTGCTCTTCAAAATGGCTGAATCAGTGCTCCATCTACAATGCATGAGGATTTCATGTCCCCACATCTAACCAACACTTAGTATCTTAGTATGTTTAGGCTACTACAACAAAAAATACCATAGGCTGGGTATCTTAAACAATGAACACTTATTTCTCATAGTTCTGGAGGCTGAAGATTCCAAGATGAAGATGATCAAGGGTCTAGCAGATGTCTGGTGAGGGCCTGCTTCCTGGTTCATAGAACACCACCTTGCTGTGTCCCTCATGGCAGAAGCCTTAAGAGAACTTTCTTTTGTAAGGCCACTAATGACTTTCATGAGAACTCCACCCTCATGACCTAACCATCCTCCAAAGATCCCATCTCCTCTATCATCACTTTGAGAGTTAGGATCTCAAAATATAAACTTCAGGGGAACATAAAAATTCAGTCCACAGCACTTGATATTATTTGACTTTCTGAATTTGCCACACTAATAGGTATAAAGTAGTATTTTATCTGTGATTTACTTTGCATGTTCTAATTACTAATGAGTCTGTGCATTGTTATGTATAATTATTAACTTTTTGGACTTTCATTTCTATAAATTGCCTGTACATATTCTTTGCCCATTTTTCTGTTAGACTTGCTTTTTTACCTTATTTGTATTGCTTTGCAGAAGTTCTTTACATTTTCTAGATATTGATAGTGTGTTGGTTGTAGACACTGCACTTATCCACTCTGTCTTCTACTAATATTGACGATGTTGTTCTTTTCAAAACAGAAATCTGTGACTGAGGTAATCATTTTTTCACTGTTTTGCCTTATGATTGTATTTTGAAGATTTTCTTTAAGAAGTCCTCCTTCCCTTCTAAGACATAAAAATGTTTTACTATGTTATTTATTAACCTTATAGTTTTATCTTTTACATTAGGTTTCTAATACATGTGAAATCCACGTTTGGATGTGAGGTTAGGTAGATTCAGTTTTTTAATTAATATAGTGAGCCAGTTTTTAAATATAGATAGCTAAAATATCTTGGCTTTTCCTAATATGTGATATGATTATTGAGCTCATTGTATGTGTTTCTTGGCACCTGGGTCTTGCAGAAGAGGAAACATGATCTGTCTCCTCAAATTGCTTCCAATCTTTTTGGAGAGATGTGAGTAACACACATGGAATTGAATATCATGACATGATGTAATTAAGGGCTAAATTATATGTTGAGGACAGTAAGTATAGAAAAACTTCAAAACCAGACAAAGATTCCCATGATCAGAAAAGGCTTTATATTATTTTAACTCTGTTTAAATAAGACAGGTGTTTTTCTCCTCCCATCCCCCACCAGGTTAGCTTTAGAAGAATTACAGGAAGAGTTTATGCCTCATCTTGAGCCACACCTGTTTATTGTTGCTAAATCCCAATGAATACAACCAGATTCTTCTCTCTGTCCTATATGGGTGCTAATTAGACAACCAAGGAAGACAGGTGCAGGTCCTGTTCTTCCTCTCTTTGGGCTTTACTGATTTGAATGCAAATGGAGATGCAAAAGTAAAATGAGTTCATATTTAGATACTGCTATAATCCATCCCTGTTCCCTGAGATAGTGGAGCAGATATATCTCATCTCTCATATCATCCTTCAGAGAAGAGTCCATTAATCAGACATTACTGATGTCTGATTACTGTAGGCTGGTCATCCTGCAGGCAGAGAAGCATGGCATCCAGCAGAAGCTGAGAGCATGCACTTTGAGGGAGGGAAGGATAAGCAAGGAATTTATGCTGAATGAGCTGGCTAAGTATACATGTTCAATAAGTTCTAGTGGAAGTCACAAATACTTATGAAAGGAGAAACATGACCATGTGCAATTGAGCTTTATGCCTCTTACTGTTTTGCATGTTCAAAAAATGGTGGCATTAGCGTGATCCAAGGGTGGAGTTTTCAGCCATTTGATATTAAAAGGTGAAGCAGAGGACATGAAACCCTTACTATGCATCCTCTGTGAGTCAGCCAAAACCAGTCTGGACTGCTAGCTAGATTAACAAAGAAAAAAAGAGAGAGAAGATACAAATAAGCACAATCAGAAATGACAGAGATAACATTACAACCAATCCCACAGAAATACAAAAGATCATGTGAGACTATTATGAACACTTCTATGTAGATAAACTAGAAAATCTAGAGGAAATGGGTACATTCCTGGAAAAACACAATCTTCCAAGATTTAATCCGAAAGAAATTGAAACCCTGAACAGACCAATATTGAGTTCATAATTAAATCAGTAATTTAAAAAACCTACCAACCAAAAGGAAAAAAAGGCCCAAACTAGATGGATTTACAGCCAAATTCTACCAGACGTACAAGAAATAGCTAGGACCAATTCTAATGAAGTTATTCCAAAAAATTGAGAAGAGACTTCTTCCTAAATCATTCTATGAAGTCAGCATTACCCTGATGCCAAAACCTGACAAAGACACAATGAAAAAAGAAAAATTACAGGCCAATATCCCTGATGAACATAGATATAAAAATCCTCAACCAAATACCAGCAAACCAAATCCAGCAGCACATCAAAGAGTGAATTTTCCAAAATCAAGTAGTCTTTATTTCTGTGATGCAAGACTGGTTCAATATATGTAAATCAATAAATGTGATTTACCACATAAACCAAATTACAAACAAAAACCATACAATTAACCAGGCACAGTGGCTCACACCTATAATCCCAGCACTTTGGGAGACTATGGTGGGCAAATTACCTGACGTCAGAAGTTCAAGACCAACATGGTGAAACCCCATCTGTACTAAAAATACAAAAATTAGCCGGGCATAGTGGCATGGTGGCATGGTGGCAGGTGCCTGTAATTCCAGCTACTCGGAAGGCTGAGGCAGGAGAATCACTTGAACCCAAGAGGCAGAGGCTGCAGTGAGCCGAGATCATGCCATTGCACTCCAGCCTGGGTGACAGAGCAAAAATCCATCTAAAAAAAAATTAAAAAATTAAAAATGAAAATCATA
>NW_012115032.1:689828-723157 GCF_000951035.1 Colobus angolensis palliatus
CAAATAGGAAAAGAGGAAGCCAAATTATCTCTCTTTACTGACAATATGATTATATGCCTAGAAAACCCTAAAAGCTTTACAAAAAGATTCCAAAACTGATAAACAACTTCAGTAAAGTTTCAAGATACAAAATCAATGTAAAAAATTCAGTAGCATTTGTAAACAATAATGTCCAAGCTGAGAGCCAAATCAAGAACACAATCCCATTTACAGTAGCCACACACACACAAATGAAATACCTAGGAATACATCTAACCAAGGAGGTAAAAGATCTCTATAAGGAAAATTACAAAACACTGTTGAAAGAAATCAGAGATGACACAAATGAATGGAAAAACACTCCACGCTCATGATTGGAAGAATCAATATTGTTAAAATGGCCCTACTGCACAGAGCAATCTACAGATTCAATGCTATTCCTACAAAACTACCAACATAATTTTCCACACAAAATTAGAAAAAGCTTTTGTAAACTTCATACAGTACCAAAAAAAAAAAAAAAAAAAAAAAGCCTCAATAACCAAAGCACTCCTAATCAAAGAGAACAGAGCCAGAGGTATCACACTACCTGACTTCAAACTATAATTTAAGGCTACAGTAATCAAAACAGAATGGTACTGGTACAAAAACAGACACATAAACCAATGGAACAGAATAGAGAACCCAGAAATAAAGCCACACATCTACAGCCATCTGATATTCAACAAAATTAACAAAAATAAGCAATGGAGAGAGAACTTTCTATTTAATAAATGGTACTGGAATAACTAGCTAGTCAGAAGCAGAAGAATGAAATTGGACCCCTAACTATCACCATATACAAAAACTAACTCAAGATGGAATAAAGAATTCAATGTAAGACCATAAACAATTAATGTAAGAACCCTAGAAGAAAATCTAGGAAACACTGTTGTAGACATCAGTCTTGGCACAGGATTTATGACTAAGACATCAAAAGCAATTTCAACAAAAACAAAAATTGAGAAGTTGGACCTAATTAAACTAAAGAACTACTGTACAATAAAAGAAACTATCAACAGAGTAAACAAACAACCTACAAAATGGGAGAAAGTATTTGCAAACCATGCATATGAAAAGGTCTAATGTCCAGAATCTGTAAAGAACTTAAACAACTCATCAAGCAAAATAAACCAAATAACCCCATTAAAATGTAGGCAAAGAACATGAAAAGACGCTGCTCAAAAGAAGACATACAAAGCAGTCAAGAAACATATGAACAAATGCTCCACATCAGTAATCATCAGAGTAATGCAAATCAAAACTACAGTGAGATACTATCTCATACCAGTTAGAATGGCTATCATTAAAGAGTAAAAAAATAACAGATGCCGATGAGACCATGGAGGAAAGAGAATGCTTAAATACTGTTGGAAATGTAAATTGGTCCAGCCACTGTGGAAAGCAGTTTGGAGACTTCTCAAAGTACCAAATAGAACTACTACTCAACCCAGCAATCCTCTTCCTGGGTTATACCCAAAGGAGAATAAACTTTTCTCCCAAAACGACAGATGCACTGTCACATTAATTACCACAGTATTCACAATATCAAAGATATGGAATCAACCTAGATGCCCATCAGTGGTGGATTGGACAAACAAATTGTGGTATCTGTATACATATACATATTATATATATACATATATATATATATTAATACCATGGAATACTATGTAGCCATAAAAAAAATGAAATCATGTCCTTTGCAGCAACATGGATGTAACACCACAAGGAAGACACTGTTATCTCCTCTTTACAGGTAAGAGAACCAAGCTTCTGAAATTAAAGTCCATAGCTGCAAAATGATGGAGGGGAGATTTGAAGTCATCTAGGTAACTCCATACATGTGCTCTTTCCACTAAATTGTTCTACTGTCAGGAAAGGACTCAGCTAAGATAGAAGATAAAATTGTTAAAATCTAAATCAATTCTTCTCTCATTTAATTTTTTAAATCCATAAAGATTATAAATCCTCTATGCTGTGCTAGCTCACCTTTTCTTGACAGATACATTAGATACACTTACTATAGAAAAATATTCTCGTTCTCATTTCCCTGTATCAGTTTTTGGTGAGGAAGGCAAAGGTAGAAGGAACTGTAATAGAGAGAGATGAAGGAAACTGATGGATATATTGACATAGGTATATATATCTAGTGTGAACAATCTACAGTTGGAAGAAAGATGTGAATGAGTATGCTTTTTGAAGGAAGTTTTTTGAGAAAAGAAGTAATATGAACTATTTCTAAATTTCCTGATAAAGTTATAAATACAGCATAGTCTTCACAGGAGGATCTATTTAGTTCATCATTCATCATTCAGCAAATACAGCATGATGTGATGTTAGGCACTATAAAAGGCTAAGAAAAATGATTCTCTCTCATAAACGAATCAAATTGAGAGATTTAGAAGACAACAAATCTGGAAAGGACATGAACCTTCTAAATAATGACCTTCCCTTGCTTTGGGTATCCTGGTTTTAAATATTTTTAGTACAGCTTTAAATAGATCCAAATGAGATCTTTTCCTCTTTTAAAAAAGCAATTCAAAGATCTAGGTTTTTGTGGTACACCGAAAGTTAATACTTTATTCTTTAAAATCCTTAATTGCAGACTTTTAAATTCTATAAATATTTTGCCCCACAATCTCAGAAATGTAAACCAATTTGAGATATGGATATCTCATATATTGCTACTTGTTACATGTGATTAGTCACAGATGTCTGTCCATTTCCTTCTGACATTCCACAAAGAAACCCTGAAGAAGGGCCAGTGCAATCAAAGAAATGACTGACAGCATCACCAAGTATCACATCTCATTTGATGATCTGATTACCTCTTTGTTTAGGGTGATCTGAAAGTCACAGTTTCATGGCATCCTCCACACCCACACAGCATATATGACACTGGTCAGTTAGACCTGACCCCAAGAAGGCTAATAAGCCTCAAAATTCTGTGAGCATCACTCAGTGTTCAGGTTGACTAACCTCTATCCAGGCTTGAGAGAATGGTTCATAGCTGACTTCTTGGATCAAGAAAACACCTGGAGTTTTATATGGATATGACACACACTTTAAAGGATTGCAGTAAAAACTACCAAGATTATGGTTCTTATTTTTGGGGAGTAAAGGAAATAGGCTGCCTTTGGAGAGGGGCGCAACAGTTTCTGATCCACTTACAAACTGCTTGCTGCCCATCAGTGGGTAGGAGGTCTTAGTGAGAACCTACCTGCATGCTCATCTTGAGGTAGGCACTATGAAGGCATTAACAGGCTCTGAAGCTACATGGCCCTTGTTTCAGTGAGCTCTGTGGCTCACTGCTGTGTCAACTTGGGCAAGTCACTTCCTCTTCTATGAAATGTGGATAATCATAGTACTCACATTAGAGGGTTGATTTGAAAGCAAATGAGTTCAAACACAATGATGTCTGTGCTTGGTGCATATATGGCAGATAACAGTGATTCCTACTATTATAATTATTACAGTCTTACCAAGGAGGACCCTACCACAAATAATCAATTACCTGAAAATGTCCACAAACAGGGAAAAAATCCCTTCCAATAATTCATGTGCAATTTTCTTTTTTTTCTAGGAGCATTGATCTCAACCTGATGTAAAGCAAACACTTTAAAGTCTTGTAAAATTGTCCCGGTAAATGCAAAACTTTCTGATAAATAAATTCTCACCTTTTTATTCATTTGTTTATTCAACAAAAATATACTTCAAACCAACAGCATGCAAACAGTATGCTGTTTTCTAGAATATGAAAAGATAAATTGCCAGCTCTATGCATAAAGGGTTTGCCATTTAATAAAAGAGACTATATTTGAATAAATATATAGTGAATATATTGCATAAATATATAATGAATATCTACATTAAAGAATAGAAGGTGTAAGAGGAATTAGAAAAATTGAGACAGAAGGAAGACAGATTAGTTTGAGATTAATGAATATCCCCAAAGAAGGTATTATCTGAGATTGGCCTTGAAGGATAGTTGTGATTCAGGAATACAGAACTTGCAGAATGAGAAGATTGCTACAGACCAAAGGAACAGTCTGAGAAGGGCGAGTATGCAGGAAAATGAGGGCCATGCCTGAAAGTACTGGTAGTGTTGAAGATGGGGCTGGGCAGGTTTGTCACAGAGGGAGAGGACCCTGAATGTCTGATATTGTGAACAGAGGCTCCAAGGCTCAAATTCTCTATTTCTACCTTGAGTTCAATCCTTGTGGCAATGAAACTTCAGTGAAGCTTTATTTAAGGTGAAAAGTGTTTTTTAAAAGCCCTCTTACATAATATACTTTGCATGTTACTCCTGTTATAATTAGGAGAAAGCAATAGGATGTAAAGTTTTTTTCACAGCATAGTTTTGGTTTCTTTAATGCTAAGGAGCTCATCTGGTGTTATGTTGGAAAAAACAGCTTTTATATTTCATTTGCATTCCATATGCCAGTCTTTGGTGACATATGTACCTGCGGTTTGCAGTGTTAGCCACAAAACACTCCCTAAGTGAATACATAGACTGCTGTAAGGGGAGCCAGCCAGGAAGCATCTGCAGAGAAAAGCAGGCAACATGTACAAACAGAGCTAATTCAGGAATGAGAGCTGAAAGGCTGGGTGAGTCTGTTTTCTTGAGTTGACAGCCTCTCCCTCACTCTTTCATTAAACACCCAACTAATCTTCAATTGCCCTCTTGGAACTTAATCTCAGTGTAATTTCTAGCATGTCAAAATCATCAAGCAGAAAGAGATACTACCCTGAAAGAGGGTTTTTTGTTCAATGCTAGGAGACCAGCTCCAACTACAAAATTCTAGAAATGCCCTAAAGAAGGAGGTAGGATAGATTTACAAATTGTTAATGCTATTAGGTTGCATAGATAATAATAGATTTATAACAAGCTGGCACACAGCTTTAAATGTATAAGTTTCTCTGAAACTTCTGGGAACTTGGAATGCCAGAATGTTGGCGGAAAGAATGCTTCTAATAATGAAAGCCATCATCTGCCATGGAAACAATTTCCAGGTCTTTAGAAAGCTAGTTTATACATAAGCTCCATTCAGCAATAAAACTTATGCTCATGTTTTCTCTGATTTTCCTCCTGTTGTAAATTCATTTTATAAGAATTCTTTTTACCACTCCCTCTACCCCATTTCTCAAAGCGCTGTCCTCAGACTACCTGTATCACCTAAAGATTCCAAGGCCTCCTCTGATCTAGTAAATGAGACTTTTCTATAGAGAGAGAGTCCTAGAATTTTATAAAGAAGAATCCTTTTTATTATTGTGATCACCAAAGTTTCTTCTGCCTAGATTCTTCCTATGTTATTTTTTCAGCTCCTATCTTCCCAGACAACCTAACCATTCAAAGATAAAATTGATGCTTGGTTTAGATATTCATAGCAGGCACCTTGCCAGATTGATGATGTTATCCAGAGTCAAAGACTTAATCCAATGCCTTCACCAACAAGTTACAAATGACCAGGAATCAATTGTGGTTGAACTTATTCAGAGGGTAATTACAAAACAAACTTCGTTAAATACCCAACTGCTATTTACTCTTCTTCTTTCTAAATTGTATCACTTTTCTCCCTATTCCATTTTGTTTGCCTTTTTTTTTTTGTGGCGGGGGAGACTCGTCTGCCTTCATACTGAGTAGTAGAATTGGCTGTGGGTGATGAGAGAGAAATTATTATAACAAAGTCATCCTTTTGAAAACATGTCTTCCAAAAGAATTTTGTTTCTAGCATATAAGCCCCACACCACCTCAGCCCATTTAGGCTTTCTTTCTTTAAGTACCAATAAAGACATATTTTGGATACTAGCAATTTATTTTCTAAATGCTATCTTTGATCTTAAGTTTAAGGCTATTACCAAATCTATATCTCTAAAAGTTTTATACTTTAGGTTAGTAAATTATTTGATAACTTATTACTATGTGTTCTATGAAAGAAACTGAAGTAAAATTTACATCACATTTAACAAGGTGGTTGTGTGATTGAGTGGGAAGAGGAGCACCCTACAGATAGAAGACCTGGGTTTCAGTTCCAGCTTACTAGTATCTGCATGATGCCAGGCAAATTCACATAATGCCTCTGAGTCACAGATTTCGAATAGGAATGAAAATATTTCTTATTTCACGGAATTGTCATAAGAGTTAAAGAAGAAAACAAATAATTCAGTTCTTGATGAAGTATTTATGAATTCTTGAGTGTGCTAAGGAAGTTATAACTTGTTTCTTGATCCCTGAAACAGCTTTCCCTATATTTGTGTGTGTGTGTGTGTGTGTGTGTGTGTGTGTGTGTGTTTCAGTCATGAGAGTTGGTTTTTCTTCTCATTCCTTGAGAATTTAGGATATTTTGTGTGCACATTTGGTTCCTCTGTCCAACATGAACTGTAGTTCCTTACCCCACATTGAGATGACGCTATTTCCACCAAGTGAGTGCTAGGGGATACTGCAAGCCAAATGCCAGGTGTAATAGACTACAGCATCACAATACTGTGGCAGTAGATTTAAGCCAGGCATATGGACTAAAAGCAGTGGCTTTGCTTCTCCTACTTTGGTGACATAAACTGAGTGAAAAATTTGAGCTAATACTGGAATATCACCTAATCCTTTCCTCCCTGATTTACCCTAGGGTCCACAATCAACAATAATTTTAAAAGTTTGGCTCTCTCCTAAATCCCTAATGCCTCCTCCTTACCCTTTATAAGTGAAGACCTGCAGAGCTAAGACCTATAATGCCAGGATGGAGGCCAGAGGACCATCAGCAATTAACTACCAAATCTTATCCAGCATTTTATATGTGTTTAACTTTCATAGCCTTATGAGTAGCAGACCAATATCTTTGTTTTACAGGTTCGAAAACTGAGGCTCAA
Source organism: Colobus angolensis palliatus (assembly GCF_000951035.1). Lineage (NCBI taxonomy): Eukaryota > Metazoa > Chordata > Mammalia > Primates > Cercopithecidae > Colobus > Colobus angolensis. The sequence goes on from NW_012115032.1 coordinate 696,714, forward strand.
ATTGATTCAGTAACTTTGCCAAGGTTGCCCAGTTTGTGAGCAGTAGCATAGCCTCAAATCCAGGACTGAGGCAGGAATTTCTTTGTCACCACTCAAAGCCTCCCTGAATATCCCATCTCTGCTCTGTATCTCTCTGCTACTCCTTCTATGGTGTTTTAGCAAGATATCTTCTACTCCAGAAACCTACTCTAGCACAGTAGAATTACTTGTGTAGGTTTTTTAAAAATATGAGTGCCTAGGTCCCCTCTAGACCAATCAAAATCAAAATTATTGGAGAGGGTCTCTGGCATCCATAAATTTTTTTTTTTTTTTTTTTTTTTTTTTTGAGACAGAGTCTCACTTTGTCGCCCAGGCTGGAGTGCAGTGGCGCAATCTTCGCTCACTGCAAGCTCCGCCTCCTGGATTCACGCCATTCTCCTGCCTCAGCCTCTGAGTAGCTGGGACTACAGGCGAGCACCACCACGCCCGGCTAATTTTTTGTATTTTTAGTAGAGATGGAGTTTCACCGTGTTAGCCAGGATGGTCTGGATCTCCTGACCTCGTGCTCTGCCCGCCTTGGCCTCCCAAAGTGCTGGGATTACAGGCGTGAGCCACTGGGCCCGGCCATAAATTTTTTTAATTCAGCAAATGATTCTGTTGCACTGTGAAGGCTAAGATCCACCAATTTAAATAAAGATATTAGTTCTGTTAAAAAATTTTCCATTGCTTTAACATTTAATCAAGGATATATTCTTATTATAAAAGATATTACTAACACATAGCTTCCCTCTTGTTATATAACAGGTGGATGAGATATTTATAGATTCAGCCTGGAAGAAGAACTATATCAAGAACCAAGTAGTCAGACTGACGTATGTATGGTTGGGCAAAAGTGGAATCACAAGACTGGAGGGAAAAGGAACAAAGGAGACAGGGAGCCTCATGTATTGTATGTCTCTATGGACTAGGCTTTTGGCTACAATTTTTCATAAACATTATCTTTAAAGCAGTCTTGGAGTATAAGGCTGACCACCATTTTGTCAACAAAAAGACTAAGATTCAGGGAGGGTAAGAAATATGTTCAAAGTTCCCCAACTGACAGTTTCCTAAAGTGACAGAACCAGGAATCAAACCCCATCAACTTATTGTGAGGCCTGGAACCTACCAGAACCCGTGACCTGGGGAAAACCCAGCGCTTGTCATTGCATGCACCAAGTTGTATTCTTTTGACAACTATATTATTTCAAACATGTTAAGCAGGCAAACTTGGCTACAAAATGGGATCACAAATTTCACCTGTAATGCAACCTAACGACATGAGGCATGCCTAAACAAAAATATATTCCTGTTGTAATAAATTTTCTTTTTGCTCTGGGAGGGGGAAGACTCATATCAGTTGTAGATATTGCTCAGAAGTTTCAATTGTGTTATTTTGAAAAATTACATAGTAGAACATACATGTCATATACATAAATGCATGAACCTGTATGACTCATATTTCTTAAAGAAAAATAATATATTCAGATTTTGATTTATTTGAAGAAAATAATTATCACTTTCTTACCAATAGACTAATAATGCTTTGTTGGCAGGTGTACTCCAAAGTTCTCTATGTCTTTACTGAGTAGTGACTTCCGTAAGGATTTTATAATATAAATTGGGTACTTTCTAAAATACTTAGGAGAGAAAAAGCATATAAATACTAGAACTTTCTATATTTCATGTTTTCTGTTTTAAAATTCTCATTTACCATATTATTGTAGCAACATTATCATACTCTCGTGAAGTCCTTTCGATGGTAGCCATCATCACTATATAATACTTGGTAAAAATGTTAATTCCTCAGATTTAAGAAGTAAAATTAGTCATCTGTTTGCCAATTTGATAGAAAGTTCTAGTTATTCAGATCTTTATATTCCAGAGCCTAAATGAACAAAACTACATAAATTGTCTCAGAATTTCCTTTTAGTCAAAAGATTCAGGGAGATGGGCCTCTAGTGTTTTTAGCAGTTTTTTTTTTTTATTTGTTTGTTTAAAAAAAATAGGAGAGACAACAGATCAATATGTATTAGTTTCAGGGTTTTTTTTTAAACCTGTAATTGGTTTTCCTGTTTTAAGAGTATTTAAAAGTTTAGTTCCTCAGGTAACAGAACTTGAACCTGTTTATATTATAAAAGTTCAAGAAATTGGGCATGTTTAATTTGGAGAAGACTCGGGGACCACAATATTGTTGTCTTCAAATATTTTGGCTAGAGGAGGAAATTATTTTACGTATGTTCCAACTGGTAGACCTAGGCCTTATGGAACGGGAGATATAGGGAGACATATTTCCACTCAAAACGATGAACTCAGAGCTGACCAAAGAGAAACAAGCCTCTTTAGAAAATTAAACTTACTATCTTTTTAATTATTGCACTGTCATTAGAGGGCCATTTGTCATAGACCCTGTAGAAGTGATTCAGGTATCAAATATACAATTGATTAGCCTAAGAAAACACGAAGGCTTCTTCTACACTCTCAAAGCTTACAATTTTGGTGATGTTTTTTACGTCTGTCATTCCTAGCTTCTGTAATAATCCTTCAAATTAATTGGGGGAAATGCACTGAAAACATAATGAAAGCTAGAAGAGGGAACATATGAAATGACCTTGGGTCAGAATGACATGAGACAATCAGCACTTGACACTCTCAGCAACTGAGGGATCATTCAAGGGAGGAAGATACAGGAAACACTGAAGGACAATTCCAGGTGTATTCTTTGAAAATGTACCTTTCTTTTGTGTGGCATAGTCCAGAGGAAGATGGTGTGAAAGCAGATGTCATTATGGTGTTCCAGTTCCCCTCTACTGAGCAAAGGGCAGTAAGAGAGAAGAAAATTCAAAGCTTCTTAAATCAGAAGATGAGGAATTTAAGAGCCTTGCCAATAAATGCCTCATCAGTTCAAGTTAATGGTAAGGAGGTCCCCTTCTGTGTGATATGAAGTTCTCTATTAGGTTGATGTTTTGACTAATCTCAAATTTATTTGTCATTATTTCCATTCCAAACAATAGCTAGAATTCAGATGAAAAAATTCAAGTTAAAGATGTGACATTTCAAGGTGTATTAGTCTCTAATGTAAGCACATCTGAGGTTAGTCATCCAGTGGTTTTCCCAACAGTAACTGATTGGCACTCATCCCAAAATAAAGGCAAGGATTCACAACTAACAGAGGGTTAATCTCACTTAGGCACTGCCTCCGTGACTCAGCAATTGAAAATACTAAGGGTTTGGCAATAATTGTTTTTCTGGGTGGGACCTTCCTAAAACACAAATTCATTTGTTGCCATACTTTTATTGATAGTTTCTATATATGGTGTCATAAAATTTTTGTTAGCTTTTTTTACTATGGGCATTTGGGAAAATGGCAAGTCAACATTGTAGCTGTTAGAGTTATTTTACCATTAATGCTTTAAAAATCACAGTCTAGGACAACATCACTGAAACTATGTGTACATTGTTCCACTTTTCTCTTTTTTTTCTTGTTCACCCTTAGCCCATTATACCGTTATCAATTCCGTCATTTAAGGAGAACGAATCTTTACCAAGGTCTGTCTCTATTGCCTTTACCAGAAGTAACTAATTTCTTTTTATATTCCAGTGACATATGCAAATTTACCCTTATAGAAGTGAAATTCATGCAAAAAGGGTTGAGGAATTCAGTAATTAAAAGGAGCTAAGAATCAAATTTAAATCTCTAATTTCTTAAAAGGCTCCAATTAAAAAAGCTTTCTATAGTCAAACACATCTTAAAAATTCTGGCTATGATATTCATTTCTCGGAAACTCTTCCTTATGGTACCATATTAAAGATTCTAAGGCAGCCAGCTAGAGAGAAACTTGTTTACCCTCATCCACTAAGCTGTTTTCACAGCATCTTCTTCCAGCAGACAAGTACAGATTTCCCCTACAAATTTCAATGGATACTAGACCTAAGAGAGTTACAGAAGAGATTCCGGGTAAGCGATTTTTATCAGACATGAAACAGGACACTCTACCCTTGTAAGGGTCTAGCTGACTCTTCAAGAGAAAATCAAATAAGGAAGTAAAAAATGTGAGGTAATGGAATGGGCAGATGTTTGCTGATGTGACGAGTCAGCTACTTAGAGAATAAAGCTGAGGACCTCTCCCAGCCAGAAGGGAGGAAACTGACAAGTGCTTAATCCATCTTCTTTGTTAGATGGGGAAGCAAATGAACAGAAATTGTAAAACAATGGCCATTCTGATAACTTACATGATGCGTTCTGTGTAATTTCCAATAAATAGTTCATTTGTCAGGAATGTAAAAGCCTGAACTATCTGAAATCAGAGTGAAGCATAACTTGTTCATTGGCTGCCTGGTCTTTTTGTTTTTTATAGGCGCAGCTTCTGAACTTCAGCTTATTTTAATAATTGTACTAAATTAAAAGGCAGGATATGCTAATGGAGAAACTGATTTGAGAGTTACCTGAGGCTGGCGCGGTGGCTCACGCCTGTAATCCCAGCACTTTGGGAGGCCGAGGCGGGTGGATCACCTGAGGTCGGGAGTTCAAGACCAGCCTGGCCAACATGGTGAAACCCTGTCTCTCCTAAAAATACCAAAAATTAGTCAGGCCTGGTGGCGGGCACCTGTAATCCCAGCCGCTTGGGAGACTGAGGGGGAAGAATCATTTGAACCCAGGTGGCAGAGGTTGCAGTGAGCCAAGATTGTGCCACTGCACTCAAGCCTGGGTGTGACAAAGCAAGATTCCATCTCCAAAAAAAAAAAAAAGGGGGGAAGAGAGTTACCTGACCAATTCTGACTCCACTAAGTCACTTCAGGACCACCCAAATAATTGGCTCATGCCTTTGTCTTCATTTTCTCATCTGTAAAATTCCAATGATAATGTTTGTTCTTTCTGAAATCACAGAGAGATTATAAGAATATACAAGGAAATAGAAAACTCAATGTGGAATAAAGAGGCTGTTACTACTGAGAAAGCTATTACGTTGTGCACACGCTTTGGAAACCTGAAATAATTAATTTGAGTGATTGACTAGTAGCAGATAGATCCTTGAAAGTTTCAGAATTTTCAAATGTAAAAAGAACAGTGTTTATTAGTGATATGGGATCCTAGGGGGTGTTGCTTTTCTGGCCAAAAACCTCTGTGGCCAGTGGTTGGTGCCTTTGCCCAGGTTTTGCTCTGGCCCACTGGGCTCATTCTGCCCACTTGACCTGGCAGACTGCCCACCTCCTGCTACCGGCCTGGATCCCATGCCCACCAAGGCCAACCCAGGCATGGAGCTGTGAGGGTTGTGTAAGTGAGCATGGGGTCTGGCCACTGCCCACAGCCAGGCACACTGGCTGCAGCATGATGGGCAGCTCCAGGCGCTGGCACAGGTGTGCTGGCTCTCTGTGAGGCTGTGGTTGGACAAAGATCACTGCAAGCAGCTTCTCTGGCTGGCACCTGGGAATGTGGTGGCACCCAGGAAGCCTGAAGATGGCAGGAACCGCAGGGTCCCAAAGAGGGAGTCACAGCTCTGGCTTGGGGAGCTCCCAGGTCTGGGATCCCTAAAAGGCTGCAGCTTTTCTCTCTTTTTGCCTACAATGTGGCCAGCAAGGGGTATGTTTCATTCCTGTTTGTGTTACAGCTCTTTTAGTCTTGCTATTTGGCAGGTCCTGAGTTCTTGTCCTGAGACCAAGAAGAATGAGGTACACAGACAAGTGGAGGGTGAGCAAGGCGAGAAAGAGGTTTACTGAGCAAGAGAACAGCTCAAAGGAGACCCACAGTGGGCAGCTCCTCTTCGTAGCCGGGGAGTCCAAGCAAGTGTTCAGCTCCTAGCAGAGAGGAGGCCCTGGAGTTAGAAGCTTCTCTCTGAAGGCAAGTTGTCCCATTGAATGTTCAGTTTTCAGCAGACAGTAGGCCCTAGAGTGGTCTAGCTCCTCTATGCAGGCAGGTAGTCCCACGATCTCCTAGTCACCTACCTCTCCATCTGCAAGGGCCCAGTGCTGTCTGCGGCACCTCTCTGCCCACCCCTCCGTGCCTGACCTCACTGCTCTCAGACCAGTGGGCAACTTGGCCCAGTCCCATTGTGGTAGCTAGGGTGGCAAGCTCTGGAGGGCTCCCAGGGATGGGCTCCATGGATTATCCACTTTCTCCTCGCACCCTCCCTGCAGTGGCCATGGTCGAGAATGGCAACGTGGGGCCAGGTTCCAGAGTAGGAGAGGCTCCAGGCCTGGGACCGGGTCCTGCCTGGTCACATGAGGTTGACGGCGGCACAGCCGGCTGCCTCGGGGACATGGGGCACAGGGGACCTACCACCGTCACTGCTGCTCCCGCGTCCGCTCTTGCTGACACTGCTCCAGACAGCCTGTAACTGCCATCACTAGCACTTAAGAAAGGCACATTCAGTGGACAGCTCAGGAGAATCTTTAAGGCAATTTTTATAGACAAAAACATTGCTTCCTGGGAACACATAATTTTTTGACTACCAATAAACAGAAAACTGTAGAGATTCTAGATTAAGTCTAGAAATAACCCTGTAGCCCAAGATTTATTTATAATTTGTCAAGAATCTGTATTTTGTTTTGACAAAAAAACTGTGTGGTGTGGGTCCTTTAGGAGGCACAGTGTGACAAAGCAAAGCTAAAATCAACTTCTTTGCATTGCAAACGCCAAGGCTGTAGTCAAGCAGCTCACTGCCTATGTGTCAGATGACTTTGCTTCATTTTTCATCATGATACTTGTAGCCTGTAGAGCCCTGAATATTAACTAGCTTTCTCCCACCCAGAACCGTGTTAGGAGGTGGTCGCTTTCAAAACTAAAGTGTTAATGTTTATTTCCATTTCTGTATCTGGAAAGTAAAAATCTTTGGTCAAAATTAGAAACTAGTTACTTGTGTATTGACAGTTTGTTTCCAGGTGTAGTCATTCTACCTAAAAATCTGGTTATACTCATGACCATTATTACTTACCCTGGTATCATTCCTGGAAATGGATAACTTGCATCCTACTCAGGCTAAGTTGACAAAGTTTTAACTGAAGAGTTCTAACTTTATGCTGTTTTCCACTTTATTGCATTACTAAGGACAAAATATATAGTTTTATTAAAAATGAAATAAATTTGCTGCCTTAAACTACATTTGATGGTAAACTGAATTCCTTCCATAGAGTAAGCACCAAGAGCAATTGATGGTCCTGGGCAATTGATGCTCCTAAGCAAGTGATTCTTCACCATACAATGATTTGGGATGCCTTTAAGGGTATACTTGAATTGGATATTTTCAAAAGCGCCCACTTTGTAGAGTTTATCATCACCAGTTTCCCCAGTGGAATTTGTAGAAAGTTAATAGAATGAAACAATCTTATTTTGTATAATGGGGAATAGAATACTGAGAATGTGTCTGAGAAACATGGCACTGGTAGGAAAAAGTAAAGCAGTTTATTCTCATCTGCTCAGTGAGCTAAGTCATTTTAACTTGAAAATCATCACAATTTTCATGAAAACTTCCACCAACTTTATTTTTCCCCAGCTTTAGTAAGATATAATTGACAAATGAAAATTGTATAATTGTATATATTTACTGTATACAACATGGTTTTTTGATACATGTATACAAGTTAAATCTTTGTGTTTCCTTAATCAAATTCCTCACTTTTTTGGAAGTTGACAGAATTTAATCTTGAATTGTGTCCAATAACTAGCTTTTACCAATATTCAGTATATTTTGGATAAGAAATGCGTAACAGTTTATTGTTTAAAAAAAAGCAATTTTAGTATGTAGGAACTGTGTTTAAAAAGCATTTAAAATATCATTTATGCTAGAGTTTTCAAGGTTTTTTCGTCCTAAACCCTTTAACCAAAAAAAAAAAAAAAAGGTTTATGTGAAATTCGAAGTAAATAAAAGAGAAAAAGCAGATCTGTTCTGGCTGAGGCTGAGTTTGAGGCCTGTAAGACAGTCTACCTGCAATATGGTTTTGCTGTGTCCCACCCAAATCTCATCTCAAATTGTAGCCCCCATAATTCCCGCATGTTGTGAGAGGCACCTGGTGGGAGATAAATTAAATCATGGGTGCAGTTTCCTCCATACTGTTCTATGGTAAAAATGAGATCTGCTGGTTTTTTAAGAGGCTTCCCCTTTCACTTGGCTCACATTCTCTGACTTGCCTGCCACCATGTAAGACATGCCTTTTGCCTTCCTCCATAATTGTGAGGCCTCCCCAGTCACATGGAACTCTGAGCCCATTAAATCTCTTTTTCTTTATAAATTACCCAGTCTCAGATATGTCTTTACCAGCAGTGTGAAAATGAACTAATATAGCCTGTTTCCTCTGTCCCATTTACCCATTTTCTGAAGTGGAATACAAAGAAGCTTTACCCTGAACTGCTGGAAAACCATAGTTCTCTATTAATACAAACTATTTGTGGGCTGTAGTCATCCACTATTTGTGCCTTACTCACCCATTGCTTGTGATAGTATCCACCTAATTAGAGGCTGCCTATAAGTCTCTACAAAAATTGTGCACAGATGTTGTATCAGATAGCCATTTTCCTAATTAATCTATATGTTCAACTGTCTAGAATCCATATATGGTCAATATCCTCTGATTATTCCTGGTCATTGAGACCAACCAGGAAAATATCAAATTATCACTACTTGTTTTGTCTTGTTTTTCAGCAATGAGCTCATCAACAGGGGAGTTAACTGTCCAAGCAAGTAAGTTGAGTTAGCTTATATAAACAAGTAATTTTCACATCAGAAAGGACATTTTCAAATATTTGCTCATATTTGCCCATCTGTGCTTCAAATTTTCTTTGAGAGATAATAACTATTTGTACAATAGATTTAAATACTATTTTTTTCTAACTCATGGACTGATCTTTTAGTCATGTTCAAGAAAAAAATTGCCATGGTAACCTTTTGAGGAAATTTGAAGAAAGTATATATTTCTGATTGGGAATACTGGACTTGTTTTTCTAATTTTTAAATATTCCATAAAATGTACTTTCTGCTACAAAATAACATATTGAGAAAGTAATTAATAGGGAGGACATAAAACCCATTGCTTGTGACTGACAGGTTATCTATGAAATATGCTGAGGTCAGGAGTTCAAGACCAGTCTGACCAACATGGAGAAGAAGCCCCATCTCTATTAAAAATAAAAAAATTAGCCGGGTGTGGTGACAGGCGCCTGTAGTCCCAGCTGCTTGAGAGGCTGAGGCAGGAGAATCGCTTGAACCCGGGAGGCAGAGGTTGCAGTGAGCCAAGATCGCACCACTGCACTCTAGCCTTGGTGACAGAGTGAGACTCCACCTCAAAAAAAAAAAAAAAAGAAGAAGAAAAAAAGAAATATGCTTAATATATTCATCTTAATCGCTAACAGTGGCTTCATTAAATCACTTCAAATCACTGTGGCCTGTATTTCAAAAGATTTTACAAAAACAATGATGAATTTGAGCAGTGATGTTCATGCATTTGCCTCTGTGTCTTGCAAACACTCTAAGTCTTTTTATTCATGTATTTATTCATTCAACAAATATCTTTTAACATCTACCAAGTGCCAGAAATTAGACCAGGAGTTGGTGGTACCATTGTAAATAAAACATGATCCCTGCTCTAAAATTAGAATTCCAAAGTAGAGAAAGATATAAATAAATCAGGAAGTATGAAAATAGTGTGATAAATGCTATGGCAGAGGAAGTGCATAGTGCTATGAGAGTCCACCAGAGAGTCAGCTAACCTGGTCTCACAGAGTAAGAAAGTGAACTCTGAAATGCGAGAGAGAAGAGGCCATGAATCCAGTGACAGGTAGGGTGAGTGTCCTGGGTAGGAGGAGTAGTATAGAAAAATGTCTTCAGGCAAGTAAGAATGGGGTCATTTCTTGTAATTACAAGATGTTTCTTATAACTTAATGATCTCATCTTTTTCAGGTTGTGGTAAACGAGTTGTTCCATTACACGTCAACAGAATAGCATCTGGAGTCATTGCACCCAAGGCGGCCTGGCCTTGGCAAGCTTCCCTTCAGTATGATAACATCCATCAGTGTGGGGCCACCTTAATTAGTAATACATGGCTTGTCACTGCAGCACACTGCTTCCAGAAGTAAGTTATTGACCTTAAGTTAGAACCCACTTCTGCTAAAAATCCCTGAGTTTTGTCATGTTCTTGGTAACAATTAATGTCCCAAATATTACTGAAGTAAAATAAGAAAAAGTTATTTCAGGTTCTTCTCTAAAATAATGTTACACTTGCATACTTAATCAGAAATTTGATGGGAATAAAGGAAGTAACAGTCATTATCCTAGTATTCATCAATTATTTCCTCAAAGTTTTTAATAAGGAAACTGTGTAAGGAATCAGAACTATTTTGTGACATCCTAACACAAAATATTCACTAATAACATACACCATTAATCTTTTGTGAAACAATGCTCTCCACTTAAAACTAGTGTCTGTTTCTGCCAAACACTTGGGCCAGTCTCTTACTCATCGTAAATAATCAAACTAATTCCAAAGTAAAATGGAAATTTTCAGTAAATGCAGGAAGTTAGTAACTGTAATGATGGAGAACCAGAACCACAGATCAAATGTAGAGCGCTGACATATGAAGATCTGGGGAATTAGAACAGTTTACAACCAAAATGAGAGCTTGCTAGCATGATAAAGACAGGCAGTTCAAAAGAGATTCCTGGAGTATCAAAGAATTCAGAGAGGCCCTTGGGCTACTCAATGTGACCTTCCCATAATAGAGCACTTCTTCACAATAGTGCCACAAAAGACAAAGCTGAAGTAAAGCATAGCAAATTGTGCTATCATCTAATTGCTTCTGAATGCATATATTTTATTAATGTATATTAAATTATAAAGTCATTTATAAGATAAAATGACTTTTTATAGCTTTTAGTTTTACTTTTCAAGATAATAACCAGTCATTTTTATCACTATTACATTTAAAATTTTAGATTTTTTTCTAAGTAGATTAACTGTATTGCCTTTCTTCTTCATTACCAATTATTATGGTAATAACAAAAACTTCTCGAGTATCTCTATATAATAGGTGGCAGCAGAATTTAGTGGGAAAAATATGTCCCAGGCAGTTGGAGAGCTGGGCAAATTATTGAACCTTAGTGTATTAGGTAATAGACTAGATCTTTTCACATTCTTTTTGACCTGTAAAATTCTAACTTTTGTTACTATAATAAATTTTATCTGCCTAAGAGCATAAATCTTTATAGACACTCTTAATATTCTGAAGAAAATATGTATTAAGAATCTAGGCTGGGCATGGTGGCTCATCCCTGTAATCCCAGAATTTTGGGAGTCCGAGGCGAGAGGACCACTTAAGCTCAGGAGTTCAAGACCAGCCTGGGCAAGATAGTGAAACCCCATTGGAAATAGTGGTGCATGCCTATCATCCCAGCTTCTTGGGAGGCTAAGGCAGCAGGATCCCTTAAGCCCAGGAGTTTGAGGCTACAGCAAGCTATGATTGCACCACTGCACTCCAGCCTGGGTGACAATGCAAGACCCCATCTTAAACAATAGTAATCTATTTTTTAAAAGAATCTACATAAATTCTTAATGTTTGAAAGCTGTGAGAGCTCAGTAAGCTGATATATTAGAAAGCCAGAAATCCCCTATGCTGGTGTCTGGTTTTTCAAAGTAATGGGAAACTTACTTTGCCAAAGTTAGCCATTTTTGTGCTAGATAGTTCTATTTTTGCAAATACCTTTATAGCATTGAACACCAAACCTGCACTCTATTAACTTCCACCATCAATATTTGTTTTTGTTTTTGTTTTTCTCATCTGGAACAACAGGAACTAATTTTATCTCTTCATTCGTGTAACAGCTATTCTTTAGTTTCTCTTTTTTAGACCAAACATAAAATGAGTGAGAATATCCAAACCATGAGTGAAAATAAATATCATTACTGTGTGCTTTAGTTTGCTAAGGATAATGACCTCCAGCCCTATCCATGTCCTTGCAAAGGACATGATTTTGTTCTTTTTATGGCTGCATAGCATTCCATGGTCTATGTATACCACGTTTTCTTCATCCAGTCTATCACTAATGGGCATTTAGGTTGATTCCATGTCTTTGCCATACTGAAGAGTGCTAGAGGGAGAGGATCAGGAACAATAACCAATGGGTACTAGGCTTAATACCTGGGTGATGAAATAATATGTACAACAAAACCCCATGACACAAGTTTATCTGTGTAACAAACCTGCACATGTAACCCTGAATTTCTAAAAATGTATATATGTACATATATATGCATATATATGGGTGTGAAAAAATATATATATATTTACCTCATTTTTGCAGAACCAACTTCCAGATGCCCTACTACATTTGTTCTTATTCTCTGAACATTCAAGACTTTGTCAGTGTCTTCCTTAAAATATGCTTCCAATAACTAAATACACCAAGACAGATGTATAGCTAGTGTCACACATAATAAAATAAAGCAGGAAGTCTTCTGAAAAATACAAATAATACAAATTGGTGGGAGACAGTATTTTATAAAGTGAAGAGCAGAGAGAGGCAGGCAGACATGTGACGTGAATCAAATAGTTTAACCTATCCAGGCTTTATTTTCCTTAAGTATAAAGCACAGTCTTTACTAGATCATCTTCCATTGCTACTAAATGATTTTTCTGATCCCTGTATATACCACAGTCTACCCACTGCCCAAGCCCACAAGTCAACCACATTTACCACATTTGATCATCTCTCAAAGGACTATGCAGTCATCTAATAGACTTTACCACATCCATTCTTGACCTTCAAGAATCTACTCTCCAGAAAGAACCAACATGATTTTTAAAAATGTAAACGAGACTACATTATTCTCTGGCTTAATTATCCAGTAGATTCCCGTATCACTTGAATAAAATGTAAGCATTTTATCATGACCTATGAAACTCTCTAAAATCTAGTCCCTGCTTACCTCTCCAAGCTCACCCCCAACCATTCTTTCCCTTGTGTTTTGACTGCAGCCCATCTAATGCAAGACCTTGGGATTTTTGCCTGGAAACTTGTCTCCCTCATCTCCTCACACTGACCCTCATTTACTATGTCTTAGCCCAAATGTGTTCTTAAAATAGTCATAATGACCTGTTAGTACTCTATTCCATTACCCTATTGTATTTTGTTCATAGCCTTTATCAATGTTTAAGGTTATTTATCTACTTGGCTGCTTGTTTTGATCCTTTTCCTTCTCTAGAATCTTATACTCCTGTGAGCAGGCACCTTAGGTCTTGTTCATCACTTTATCTCCAGCAATTCAGATAAGGCTCAGCACATAGATGCTCAGTAAATATTTGTGGAAGGGATAAATGAATGATATTTTATGTGTATTACAGTTCCAAAAGTCAATAGCTTTGTATTAAATATCAGTTCTAATATGGTGTTTATGTATGTTTTATCTTTCAAGACATTAGCAATAGATTATATTTAAATGATCAAAGAAAACTATAACCAAAGCCAAGTATTCTCAGGATTGTATTTCTCTTATAATAGCCTAAATGCAATTAATGTAGTTCATATACTTTAGCTTAGATATATTCTGTTAATTTCTAACCTTTTCCAGGTATAAAAATCCACATCAATGGACTGTTAGTTTTGGAACAAAAATCAACACTCCCTTAATGAAAAGAAATGTCAAAAGATTTATTATCCATGAGAACTATCACTCCACAGCAAGAGAGTATGACATTGCTGTCGTGCAGGTCTCTTACAGAGTCACTTTTTCAGATGACATACGCCGGATATGTTTGCCAGAAGCCTCTGCATCCTTCCAACCAAATTCAACTGTCTACATCACAGGATTTGGAGCACTTTACTATGATGGTGGGTATCTCAGGATAGCTAACAGAGCACTAAGCCCTGTCTAGGGCAATGTGATTTCATCTCCATCAATATTGTACTGACAGCCATTTCCACACAGTCTGATTGGATTAGTTAAGGTTCTTATTTTGCAAGTGACAGAAATTCAATTCACATTAACCGGTGCACAATAAAAAACAAAGAAACAAAAACTTCAACAAATTTGGCTCATGTAATTTAGAAGTCAAAAAAGCATAATAAGTGTCACTTCAGACACAGGAGTTTATATGATGTCATCTGGCTCTGCATCTCTGAATCTGAATTTTTTGCCCCTGCTTTTCTCTGTGTTGGCTTCATTCAGAGGGATGCTAGCTTCACCTAGTGTCAGAGGTGGCTAACGACACCTCAACACTTACATCATCCTCAACCAAGAAAAAAATACACAGAAAGGAACATTTACTTCTTTTCTTTGCCAGAATTCACATTAATTTCTATTGTTCCAGCTGTGTCTAGGAGGACTCAGATTGAGTGGCTAACTCAAATATTCTTTATGCCTATGTTGCAAAATTTGCTTCAGTACTGAAGAGGCTAATTTAAGTGTGATGGGGAATAAGAATCGTGTAGAGATAAATTGTCAAATTATTTGCCCTCTCTAAAAGGATTCAACTTGATATACTGAACTTAGTCTCGTAAGAAATAATGATGATTTAGTTATTGAATTTTTTAGGCAATCTTAGTGAGACACGCTCTGCATTCTACCATGTGGTCCAGGTACATATGTATAACAATAGCTAGAGAGTTTCTTTAACAGTGGGCTTGAGAAAATGCAAAAGAGCTTTCTGAGAATGACTAAATCTATTTGCAGGATTCTATACAATTTATTTATATACAAGAAATTATAAAGAATAAGCTTTTGATTGTCAGTCTCCCATTAAGGAACTAGGAATAAACTTTCACTCATATAGGCAGGAATAGCTTTTAGGGTCTCTAGATTTTCTCCAGATGTCCCATGTGGTTTGCTGTTTTCTTTTTCATCTTATACAGACTGAAACATGTATTGCTTTCTTTAACGTTCTATTATCAATCACAGAAAATATTACCGATAGTTTACTAATTCCAGTGGATTAGTGCTGCTGTAAACTTGACACCTCCCTAGGTCTGCACTCTCTTGGATGAATCTTCCCTGAAGATAGGGCTTGCATTCTCTGCTTCATAGTCATGGGAAAAAGACATCACAAATCCCCTTTGGCTTCGTGGGAAAAATCATTGCCTTTCAGGAGTTTGAGATTGACACGGAAAAATACCTGTCATAATGCTTTGTGAGTGGCAACAGAATCTGACACTTATAGAGCACTCCACCCTGCTGGAATATGGCTTCTCTTGGTGAGTGACCCACAGGTGCTTTTAATCTATTAAATAGATTAAATTATCCTAAGTACATTAATAGATTAAAAGCGTCCATTCGTTACTCACCAAGAGAGGCCATATTCAAGCCTGTAAAGCAAACCTTAAGAAGTTTTTTAAAATTGAACTCATACAAAGTATATTCTCTGATCATAATAGAATCTAACTAAACATCAGTAACAGAAAGATAATGTAAAAATCCCCAAATGCTTACCAATTAAAAAATATATATGTAAATAAAGGGAAAACCTCAAAGAAATTTGTAAAAACACATAGAACTAAATGAAAACAACAATATATAAATGTATGCCGGATGCAGCTAAAATAGTGTACAAAGGGAAATTTATAGAAAATGCATATTATAAGGAAAGATATCAAATCAATAAGTTCTCACTTCAAGAAACTAGAAAAAGAAAAAATAAACCTAAAACAAATGTAAGGAAGGAAATAATAAGGATAAGAATAGAAATGATTAAAATTAAAAATTTTAAAATAAAGAAAATTAATAAACAAAAAGCTGATTATTTGATAAAATCAATATTTTGCAAGAAGTGTCATTAAACATTTTCACAGAAGATGAGATATAGTTCAGGGATGTCCAGAATTTATGGGCTATGCTTTTCATAACTTGGAATACATTTTACCAACTGGTTTACTGAAGAAGTTGTGGATTTGCACTGTCACCTACTTACAATATATAGATTGTCAGTTTCACCTTACTCTTCTCAGCATCGGGCATGAATTTATTTATTTATTTATTTATTTATTTATTTATTTGACAGAGTCTCACTCTGTCGCCCAGGCTGGAGTGTTGTGGTGTGATCTTGGCTCACTACAGGCTCCACCTCCCTGGTTCACGCCATTCTCCTGCCTCAGTCTCCCGAGTAGCTGGGACTACAGGCACCCACCACCACGCCTGGCTAATTTTCTTTGTAGTTTTAGTAGAGATGGGGTTTCACCGTGTTAGCCAGGATGGTCTCGATCTCCCGACCTCGTGATCCGCCAGCCTTGGCCACCCAAAGTGCTGGGATTACAGGCGTGAGCCACCGTGCCAGGCCATGAATGTTTTTAATTGATGAAATAGTAGGCTCTCTCTCTATATATATATATACACACACATACACACACATATTTGTGTGTGTGTATAATGTATATAAACCAATTGTATTCAAATAACAGGGTAATTTGAAAAATCTCTTAGCATATTTCTGAGATACACACTTAAATCTTCTGAGCACTTTTAAAAATGTGTTTACAAACATTTCTTCAGAAATAAATCTTGGAAATGGTCTTCTAAAGAAACTGGTGTTTGTATAGAGTTTTTTCAAATGTACTTAGTTATTTTTTTAAATTGATGTATAAAATTGCATGTACTTACCATGTACAACATGGTATGTTGAAGTATAGTATATGTACATTGTGAGTGTTAAATCTAGCTAATTAACAAATGTCTTATTTTACATAATTATCATTTTTGTGGCAAGAACACTTAATATCTACTCTTGTAGCATTTCTCAAGAATATAATATATCACCAGTAGGCAACCAGAAGCTGGGGGTCTTTACAAGGGAAAGGGTTGGGGAGATACAGGTCAACAAATTCATATTTGCGGTTAGATAGGAGGAATAAGTTCAAGAGATCTCTCATACATCATGGTGACTATAGCTGATGATATATTGTATTCTTGTATTAGTTTTTTATAACTGTATAACAAATAACCACAAACAGTTTAAAACAGCACTTATTTATTTTTATCTCACTGTTTTCATGAGTCAGACATTCAGACACAGCTTAGTTGACTCCTCTTCTCAGCGTCTCACCAAACTGTAACCAAGATGTCAGCTGGGGTTGTGGTCGCATCTGTGGGTCCTTTGAGGGTTTGCTCAAGGTTGCTGGCAGAATTCCATTACTTGCATCTGTAGAATGCATGACAGCGTGTTGCTTTAACTGTTTAGGAAAGAGGCTCTGAACTCCGGGAAGGCTCGCCCTTTTTGAAATGGCTCAGCAGATTAGGTCAGGCCCACCTTTGATAATCTCCATTTGATTAATTCAAAGTCAAACTCATTAGAGGTCTTAATCGCATCTGTAAAATTCCCTCGTCTTTGCCGTATAACATAACCTAATCATAAGAATCGCATCCATCACATTCACAGATCCTGCCTATATGTGGGAGGAGGGGAATCACACGGGAATCTTGGGGACCATCCCAGAATTCTGCCAACTGCAGGGTCTTGGTTTCACAATCAATATATGGTTTAGTATAAAGAATCCCTGAATGCTTGTGCTACTCTTAGTTTTCTACATAGCCTGCCATAAATACTGGTTTCTAAAACTCAGAATCTAGCTTATAGTCTGCAGCCACCAACTTGTAATACATTAGAAGTGAAATCATTGCCATTTAACGCATCTATATATATGTGTGATATATAACATATATACCTCACATATATTTTATATTTATGAAAGCTCATCATAAACTTTAAATAATAAAATAAATGTACAGGGTATTAAAGGCATTTTATCAAGCCAAAGGAGAAAACTATCTAGGCATGCAAAGTTTCTGGGAACAATCTGGAACCCACAAATAAGAGCTTTAAAAAAGATAAAAGGCCTTCCTGAAATATATGAACTGATTATTTTTAAGGTTAAATTTTCCAGAAAAAAGAATCCAAATGGCTTTCTTGCTTTCAAAAATCTTTATAAAAATGTGATTGGACAATAATTATCATTTGATGTGCCAGATTTAACCAGAAATTCTTTTCTCTAGAAACTGCTTATATTAACCTCATTCTGTATTGACAATTTTACTATGAAAAACATATTAGGAAAGTCTGCTCACTTCACTCTAGCCAAAGATGTTGATTGTAAATACTAAAATAACTTTATTTTTTCTTAAGGGGAATCCCAAAATGAACTTAGAGAAGCCAGAGTAAAAATCATAAGTGATGATGTCTGCAAGCAACCACAGGTATATGGCAATGATATAAAATCTGGAATGTTCTGTGCCGGATGTATGGAAGGAATTTATGATGCCTGCAGGGTAAGTTGGAGGGTTTTTTTTATATTATTAACTCAAAATTTTTTATCTGGCTCAGGATATATTATACGTTCTTTACATAAGGACAAAACATAAGTATCGTGTTAGCTCAAAAAAGTTACAAATGCAAATTTCACAGCACAAAATACTTTTAAATGTTTTATTAAGATAATTGAAGTAAGAGTTTCTGTCATGCTATCAAACAAACAAAATTAGAATTTCTTAACCAGAAATCCAAAGATTAATAAAGTAGTTTATTTTTTCAAGGGGCTCACATTCAAGAAAGAAAAAATCATAAACAGAGAAGTATAAAGTGATGTTATAAGTAATATAATGAAAAGCAAATATTTTCCTTGAAGGAAACATTTTTTGGAACACGTATCAGAGATGAGATGTAAATAAGGCCTGAAGAATAAATAACACTTATCCAATTTCAGAAGAAAATAGTGTTATAGAAAAGACAAAAAGCATAGCCAAAATTATGAAGGTGTGAAATTACAATTCATATCTAAGGGAACTCCAGGTAATTGGTTGGGTCTCAGCATGAGAAGGATGAGAGGAGAAACAAGTAGATAACCATAAGAAGGTGGATTAGGCCATGCTGTGATTCCATGGGTCTTCCCCAGTGCCCTCCTCTGCCTTCTAACATGTATGTTTTCCAATGAAGGTACGAGTGTGTTTCTTCCTGGAGACACTTGCTTTTTAACATGAGATTCTTTAGAACTCTAAGGAGGCTACTCTATGTGGAAATGATGGAATGGTATTGATATCAGGTGGCAGAACGTCCTGTCCAGTCCCACAAACTATACCACATGTGCGACCTCTATCAGAAAAGGAGCAGGGAGCTATGTAGCATAGAGGCTGGGCAAAAGCAGGATCTGGTTCGCAGCCAGCCTCAGTTGCTGAGAATGTGAAGGAAGGCAGGCAGAATTCAGAGATTCCAGCAAAAGGCCATATCATGGGAAACAGGTGGAAAGTGCAGGAGTCTTGGAGCAGACAGGACCGGGGAATTCAGGTGAACCATGAGATTACTGAAAAGCTTTAGGAGGGATTGGTGGTCATAGAGAGGCTTCACTGGATTGGGGGGCAGAGGTAAGCTTTCTGCCTAACTATGCAAAGTAAGTGATAAAACAAGACTCTAGTCACAAAAAATAGGGTAAGTTATCAGGGCAGCGGTGCAGGTACGAGGATCCAAGACAGGAATACAGTGATTATAATTGGGGCATATGGTGAGGGACCTAGTCTGATACAACAGAAGTGCAAGCACCACCATCAGCTAGTCTTTGTCCAGTTTACAAATTATTGATATATCACTCAATAAATCCCATCCTGTATATACAAGATTGGTCCTAAAGCATGTTTTGAGGGGAAAGGAGAGAGAAAGAGCCACTAATTTTTCAACCAGAGGTCTAGCCAAGCAAGACCCAAACACAACTGAGAAGAGGATCAGAATTGCTTATAGGAAAGCCAGAAATGAAAGGCTTTGACAACTTGATCAAGATTTGTGATTCCGCTGTTGTTTCCAGTTCAGTTAAGCGTTTACAAAAGAATCCCTAGTTGTAATTACCACATAGGCAGCTGCTACACTGATTAGAGAACTCTGTCAAGGTGGCACTGAAAATCATTTTAGAAAATGATAGGTGGATGTTTGCAACATTTTCTGAAAACCTATAATTTAAAATCAGGTTGCTGGGAACCTGCTGTATGGGAAAATTAGTCAAGAACTCTCCCTGGTCATTTTTCCGTTTATTCTAACTCTCTTCACTTATTCACTAAAAAAAAAGTTTGAGTGCTCTACTCTTTACTATACATCGTACATATACCGAAGGTAGTCTCCCAATCAAAAACCTTCCTGGAACCTGCTTTCAGGAAAACTACTGTCTAGTGGATCAGATATGAATGAATCAAAAAATTATGCCAATGATAAAGAAAACTTGGAAGGAGAAGGTCATTGTTCTATGAGTATATTTTTAAGAAATGAACATGACTAGCTAGGGTGGTGAAGCTAAGTGGTGAATGGAGTGAACTAGTATCTAGGAAGATTTCAAATGATGATAGAGGCAGGGAGAATTCTAGGAGCTGAAACATCACATGGTGGAACACAGAACGCACAAGACCCAGTGGTACAGGAAGAGGTAGAAGAATTTGTTTGAAGTCAGACTTTGCAGGACCTTGTGAGCCACATTATTTTTTCCCTGTTTTGTAAGGACAATAGAAAGCCACTAAACAGGTTTAACCAAGAGATTTATATTAAATTAGTTAATACCTGTAAAGCTCCCCAAACACTGCCTGGTATATTGTGAGTACTATTTAGACATTTGCTAAATTAAAAGGGTAGAATGATGAAATTTGAATATTGTGAGAAGCGTTCTGGTCAAAGTAAGGAAAAAATCTGGGAAAGGGCAATTGAGGATCAATCAGCAGGTACTGCAAAAATCCAGGTGAAATATGTTAGTTTGGACGAATATGGTGACATGGAGACAAAGATATTTAGAGGTAACGGTGGCAAATGAAGTAATGGATTTCATATGGTTGGAGAGAAGGGGTGGGGCAAAGAATGATATATCAATTCATGGCTTAAAAAACAAAAATAAAATAAACTCCTGGCTTGAGAGGCTGCAGGGATTGTAGTAATAATCAACGAGTTAGGAAAGAGTGACGAAGGTCCAGACCTAGAAAGACAGCATGGGTCCAGCATCAACCACATGGAATTGGAGGTGCTTTTGAGACACACAAGTAAGGAAGTGAGGACCTCCACCCATGCCAGTTCCTTATCTAGAAAAATGTCCCCTGTCTTCCTACCAATTAATAGCCCAAGTTTTAGCTTAATTCTCTTTTCATGTGTGAAACTCCTAAGTCTGTTACCACTGTATCCCCTGTCATTTTGTGTTAGTAGCTGGCACAAGATTCACCTGACACTCAATATGGCTTCTTGCTGCCTTTGTGCCCTGCCTCTTCAAATAGATAGTAAGGACTGTGGAGACTCCTTGCTGATTGAATTTTCCTTGAGTGATTGATTATTTAAGGAAGAGGAAATGAGAATTAGTGAAAGGAAAGAGAGAAAAAAGGGGAAAGTAATACTATTTGAACTATCATCTGTCTAAATTTACGATTTAAAAGTGCACTGCAGCTGGCCTGAAGACAAATCAGTGGGGATGTTTGTTAAAAGTGCAGGCCTAGGATCCCACCCTGGTTCAACAGAATCTTTAGAGGTGGGCATTAGAGATCTGCATTTAAGAACTTCCCTTCATAACGTTTATTCAGAATGAAGTCTGAGAAACACTGATAAACTGATGTCAGTTATAAATCCCAGGATGCTCATGGTAATATAATTATCTTTTCTCATCTACAGGTAGCCCAATGCCTTTTTAATGCTCTGAAAAGGATTTTGAATAATTCCACCTGTCTGTTTCCATACCCTTCATAGTGTATGGAATGTTTCTTGTTATACTTAATAAATTCCATTATATCTTATCTCAGCTGATCTTTTGAGGGTTTTTTCTTTTTTTTTAAATCTTGCACCTTCTAACTTAAGGAAATGGTGAAAAGATCATTATACCGTTTTTTTAAACTGATTTAATCCGTATCACATTAACTAGAAAACTCTATTAAAAAAGTGCTCCAAAGGGAGGCAGAAGCTGACCATCCAAGAATGTCAAGAAACCATGGTGCTATTAGAAGACACTTAAGAAAAGTCCATTTCTAGAACATAAACTAAGTCCATTATAGCTTCAAAAAATGTTCATGTACAGTACAGTAATCATGGATGTTCCTGATGAAAGCCCAAAGAAACATTTGAATGTATAAAGAAAGATTAAATTATGTTTAGCATTTTCGGATAAAAGCCCAAACGAACATGTGAATGTATAAAGAAAGATTAAATTATGTTTGTCATTTTATTAGTCTTGGGTGGGTTTTAATTTGCCCTCATTTGGATACTAGACAAGAAGTTGGACTTCCTATTTTTTTTCTCTATCCCACTGCACCCTTAGCTATGATTTTGTATTAGCCAGATTTTCTAGGTTTCTTCTTTGTTCATCTTTAAAATGTGTAGATTGAAATATCTAAGCATGGAGATTTTACATTCAAATTCATCTCTGCTCTTGCCCCAAACCCATCAAAATGACCATAAAGGCAGATAAGGTCAGGTGTAGTGGCTCATGCCTATAATCCTAGCACTTTGGAAGGGACAAGGAGAGAGGTTTGCTTGAGCCCAGGTGTTCAAGACTAGCCTAGACAACAAAGTGAGACCCAATCTCTACAAAAAATGTGAAAATTAGCTGGGTGTGGTGGTCCACGCCTGTAGTCCCAGCTACTCAGAAGGCTGAGGTGAGAGGATTGCGAGAGCCCAAGAGTTTGAGACTATAGTGAGCTGTGATTGCGCCAGCACACTTCCACCTGGGAGACAAAGAGCAGCTCAAAAAAACAAAACAGAAAAACCCCCTAACAATCATTTTGAAAAACTTCTTGGCATCATCTACAAAATATAATCTTCTATATATCTACAAATTGTGCTTAAAAAAAGCTGTCAACTAATAAAAACCAAAAGAGAGAAAACTGAAAAAACTCCAACAAAATTTTGAAAGAGAAAAAGATGGAGGAGTTTTAACTGACTTAGTAAAGAAGAGGTTAAAACATAAATGTCTTGGGTGGAGAGGGGAGTGAAATACCAATTTTAAGTGAAACCAGTATTTTGGGAGATATGGGTGCAGAAATGTAAAGACTTCACAGAGAGTACTTGGAACACCCCATTTCTCCCTATCCTAAATAATCAGTCTAATCCATACCACATCTCTACTTTCCCCACCTCTACCACCTCTCTCCAAGCATCTAAACTCCAGAGATGGGAAGTTTGTACTCTGTAGCAATTGAATCTGAGGCCCTTTAACTCAGTGACACTAAATATAGTAGAAAGCAGAGGGGACCTGTAAAGGTGGGATTATGTGAAAGCAGGCCTCAACCTCTTCCCATGCTTTCTCCCAAAGTGCTGCAGGCAGATATACATAATGCCTCCAACTTTCTCCCTGCAAGAAATTGCAAGATTCTTCTCTAGAGAAGCCCACAGTCTAGAGGGAAAAAAAAATACCTCCATATACTGATATTTAAGAGGTCCCTACTAGAATACAGAGTATCAGCCCAGAAGCCTTCCTACCTACCTGTATTAGTTCATTCTGTGCTGCTGTAACAGAATGCTGAAGACTAAGTACATATAAGGAACAGAGATGTATTTCTTACAGTTCTAGAAACTGGAAAGTCCAAGGTTGAGGGTCCCACATCTGGACTTCATCTTGCCCCACATCTTGCCTCATCATCCCATGCAGAAAGGTGGAAGGCCAAAGAAAGCACAAGATGGGTGGAGGGAGAGAAGGTCAAACTCATTCTTCTATCAGGAACTTACTCCTGTGATAACAAACCCATCCCTATGGCAATAATATGAATTCACTCACAAGAGCAGAGGCCTCATGACCTGATCACCTCTTCTTAGGTCCCACCTCTCAACACTGTTGCATTGGGGATTAAGTTTCTGCAACATACGAACTCCTGGGCACACATTCAAACCATAGCACCACCCAGCACAAAAGCACAGAGCTTACAATCTGCTTTCTAGCACCACACCCTAGAACCAAACAGTAAGAATCATCTCCAGAAATGTAGCAACCATATAATCATAAATTTAAAATCCAGTGGAAGGATTGGAAGATAAAATCAAGGAAATCTCTCAGAAAGAACAACAACAAAAAAAAGACACAGAGGAGAAAAATAACCAGAAAAATTAAGAAGATTAGAGGATAAACTCAGGAGGTCCAACATTAAATGAATAAGAGTTCTGAAAACATAAAACATGAGTATACAATATAAAAAAATAGTAATAAAGACGACTCCTAGTTCTGAAGCTTACATACATCCTATTGAAGAAAAAGTCCAAGTAGTGCTGGGCACCATAAATGAAGTAGTTCTTTCCAAGACATGCCATCATAAAGGATCAGAAGCTAGGGATAAGGAGAACAATCTTAACACTCTGAAGGAAGAAGCATCAGAACACATAGAACTCCTCAACGGTAACTCTAGAAGGTAGAAGATGGTGGAAAACACATTCAAATTTCAAAGGGAAGATTATTTCAACCTAGAATCCTGCCCATGCTAACTAAATATCAATTATGAGGGTGGAATTAAGAATTTTAGACAAACAATGACAGAAAAAAATGTACTTCTGATACCCTCTTTCTTAGAAAACTACTTGAGGGGGTACCTCAGCAAAATTAGGGAATAAATCAAGAAAGTGGAAGACATAAGACCTGAAACTGAAACCTAAACCAACACTAAGGAGTGGTATCATATAATCCCAACATCATAGCTCTGCACCGGTCTTAAAATAACCAGCTCAAATTTGAGCAGAAGTAAGAAAAGATTGTGTGTGTGTGTGTGTGTGTGTGTGTGTGTGTGTGTTGATATGATGAAACTGTTTCAGAGGAAGCAAAAGAACTAACAAGCTATCTGATGTCCTTGAACATTAGTAAACATTATTATGAGGTGTTGGTAGATCTTTTGGAGCATTCAACAGTGAATAGGTACATAGAAAACTATCCACATGAAAAAAGAGTTGTGTTATTAATTCTAGGAAAGCCAAAAAAGATTTCTGTAATGCAAATATGTTACTTGACTCTTCCATTAATAAGATTTTCCAACTGGTATTAAACATAGGCTGTTAATTTAACCAAAAATAGAGATACTATAATGTAAAGACGTGGTGTGGAAAAGTTGCAAAGAAGTTGTAAAACAACTAAATCCCTAACTGTGTAAGAAAAAAATAAATATTTACTGTCTAAATCTAGAAACTGTAATTTGAGCATATTATCTAATGATAAGGAGTTAGACACTGTAAGAAATTATTAAACAAGCATGAAGTGGCTACCTCTTGGAGAACAGCCTGCATGAGGAAACATGGGACATAATTGCTTTTCAAGCCTCTTCATGTTCTTTCGTTTTTGTCTTTTTTAACTAAGTGCTGTTTACTCTAACAAAATAAACTTTATTTTTTAAATGTGAAAGTTAAACCTTAAGGCTCTTTGTAATTTTAAAATCCATGTCTCAATTAATTATTCTGTGTTGATAATCTATACATGTACTGTCTAGTAACAAAATATGTGATTCATCAAAATATCTTAAATAATGAGCTTTATGTTTAGCTAATTTTCTTTCTCTTTTCTTACGTTTTTATTTTCAGGGTGATTCTGGGGGACCTTTAGTCACAAGGGATCTGAAAGACACCTGGTATCTCATTGGAATTGTGAGCTGGGGAGATAACTGTGGTCAAAAGGACAAGCCTGGAGTCTACACACAAGTGACTTATTACCGAAACTGGATTGCTTCAAAAACAGGCCTCTAATTCGCCATAGAAGTTAAACAAAGAAAGCTGTATGCAGGTCATATATGCATGAGAATTCAACTATTTAGTGGGTGTAGTACACAAAGTGATATTAAATTACTGGATCTAGCAACATGAAACACACAACGTAAGTTATTTAGAATCACTTTAATCAACCAATAATCCTTAGCCAATTTTTTTTTTTTTTTTTTTTTTTTTGAGACAGAGTCTCGCTCTGTCGCCCGGGCTGGAGTGCAGTGGCCGGATCTCAGCTCACTGCAAGCTTCGCCTCCCGGGTTTACACCATTCTCCTGCCTCAGCCTCCGGAGTAGCTGGGACTACAGGCACCCACCACCTGCCCGGCTAGTGTTTTTGTATTTTTTAGTAGAGATGGGGTTTCACCGTGTTAGCCAGGATAGTCTTGATCTCCTGACCTCGTGATCCGCCCATCTTGGCCTCCCAAAGTGCTGGGATTACAGGCTTGAGCCACCGCGCCCAGCCTCCTTAGCCAATTTATAAGGGACTTTTATTTGTAAAGTAATAGATCTGGCTTGAAAAATACAGTAGAGATACCTAGCTCTTTAAATCATGAATGTTGAAGTACAAATGAGACTCAATACATATTTTTGAAGTTAGTCCATGAAATTTTTAAAATGTCTTTATCAAGGAGATCTCCTTTTAACTGAGACATTTTTGAACTCACAAAGTGTTCAAGAAACCCTTGTATAATTCCCTACGTTTCTCTAGAGCTCACAAATCTTTTTTTCTTTTTCCTTATTCAATCAGATTTTCCAAAGCACCTTTCCACCATAAGAAATGAATTTTTGGCCGT
>NW_012115032.1:723517-761949 GCF_000951035.1 Colobus angolensis palliatus
CACACACACACACACACACACACACAAGCACACTCACATAGATATTCCTATCCTACATATATAACCAGAAAAATCCAGATTAATGAATGATATATAGATAGAGTGATTAGTTGATCAAAACTATATATTCGTTAAAAATTTGGGAGAAGGTGATGGTAATTTCATAAGTCCCAAAACACAGGCACGAGAAATTTGACATTTCATAGATGCACTTACACATTTTGACCACAAGGGGGAAATTTTGTACATTATTATTGTATGGTTAAATGCCTGAAAAAAATAAGAATTCACTAATACTTTGAAAAATCAAAGAACATTGTCTTCCTCTGTAGCAAGAAAAATTTTATGCCCTTGCATTTCTACAGCCAAATAGCTTATAAGGCTTATGGCAATGTCCCAACTATTGCAACCATAAAACCCTAGTTTTAGAAAAATTTGAAAATAAATATAAAATTTGAGCACCTACTGCATATAACACATGTGGTTATAACATATAGCATATAGGATGTTTTCTCTTTTGGACCACATGAACAAAGTGGTTCAAAAGAGAAAACATACTCCATAAGCAATGTGTCTCCTGAAGTCATTGGGAGAGTAAGGCCAATATCAGGAATCTTTCAATTGTCATTAAAATTACATTTCTTTTAAATAACTAGTTTGGATCACTCTGAAGCTGAGTTCACAAACTTGGCACTATTTATATTTTGATCTGGATAATGTTTTATTGTATTTTGTAATACAATTAAATTAAGGCTTTGTGGAAGCAGTTATTCTGCTTAGCAATGCTTGTGAAACATTGTGGTCTGCAGACTGGGGAGTCATTTACTCATGTAGTCCAAATATAAGACAAATCATTGGAATGATGAACTTGCTTTATAATAATTTCCCTCATGTACTATTGAGAAGTCATGAAAATAATCCTACAATATCTGAAAGAGATGCACAGTTCATTCATAAAACACTTGATTCATAATTTAGACTCATAGAATTTTAGAGCTTAGAAGAGATTGCATGTCATGTAGGCCAATACACTTATGTTATGTTTAAGAGATCTAAAGCCAGAAAACATAAATGACTCAATGAAGCAATAGGTAGTCTGCATCACCAATGGGCCTAGAACACAGGTACCAGTTTCACCTTCCCTTTTTCTTGTAAAGTATCTTTATTATTGCCTATTTTTGTTGAATCAACAGATCTGTAAAATTTTAAGTCAGAGCTATTAAACCTGTGTTAAGGTAGAAAACTCTTAAGAATTTTAAATGATGAGATTCATTTAGACAGCTGGCTGCCAATTCTCTGAATTCACTTCAAGACAAAGTTTCTTCTTCATATATAAATATACATAGGCATCTAAATTATTCTATATTATGGTGGTAAAATTTAATGCTGACTTCGGATGTTCAGATTCAGGAAATGATCTTAGAATTATAAACTTTGTATTTTTAAAGTATTTGGTGCAACATTTCATTTTGGGTCACATGTAAGCAGATATTGATTGATATGTCATTTTTAATCTAATAAAGTTGGTGATCAGAGCATTCTACAAACAATATGACTGAGTTTGTTTTAGGCCAATATCATGAATCTTTCAGCTGTCATTAAAATCACATTTCTTTTAAATAACTAGTTGGGATCACTCTGAAGCTGAGTTCACAAATTTGGCACTATTAATATTTTGGTCTAGATAATGTTTTATTGTGAAGGGCTATCCTGTTCATTGTAGAATACTTAGCAGCATCCCACTAGATGCCTGTAGCATACCCATTTTCTCAAATTACTATAATCAAAAATATCTCCCAATTTGACAAAGGTTCCCTAAGGTATAAAATTATCCACTATTGAGAACCACTATTCTGGATTCATTTGGTCATTTTTAGAAATGTGAGAGATGACTCAAAGTTATGACACCAAATATTCAGAAACTATAGTTTTCTGATCAAGCTGAACATTCACTAGCATGTTCTTAAAAGAAATGACAGAATACATGACTGGTGCTTCAGTCTGTGGCTGTTTCAAATACAGACTGATCTCCCCAAACATAATGTGCTCAAAGAATTTGTCTAATGCTTCTGCCTGAACTAGAGTATAGTCATAGAATACCATTAAACTTTTCCATGAAAACAGGGCTTTATGAAAAACATCCTCTAGCAGTTTCTCTACCTTGACCACAATTCACAGTAGGAAATATGTTATACATCACAGCTCCATACATATACAACCAAATACATACAAAAATTGAAACAGAAGTTTCATAAAACATTCATACTTACCATTACAAAATAATGAAATCTAATATTTTCTACTTTATTGTACTCTATGCTATACAATTCTATTCCACTTTAAAAAAAAATTTACCCCATCTCCTAAATTGATTTCACAATCTAATCAATCGTCATTGGCAATGCCAATAAAATGTTCTCAAATAATAATTTTCTATTATATTTTTATTTGTATAAATTTAAGAGGTACAAAGTACAGTTTTGTTACATGAATATATGTACAACGGTGAAGTCTGACCATTTAGTGTATTATTAACATTAATTTGGGGAGGATTGGACCAAGATAACAGAATAGAAGCCTCCCCGATTGTCCGCCTCCCCAAAGGACACCAATTTAACAACTATCTACACAAAATGATCACCTTCATAAGAACCAAAAATAACGTGAGAACTCACAGTATCTGGTTTTAACTTTATATCGCTGAAAGAAGCACTGAAAAGGTAGGAGAAACAGACCTGAATCACTGGCACCATGGCTCCCCCATACCCGGAAGCAGCGGTGTGGTGCAAAGAATATTTTGGTGTGCTGGGCAGAGAGATATGACGGTATTTTTGAGGCACTAAACTCAGTGCTGCCCTATTATAACAGAAAAGAAACATAGACTAAACTTAGCTGACATGGAGGGAGCATATAAAACAGCCATAATCAGAGGAGAATAATCCATCCCAGTGGTCCAACCTTGTGTTCCTGCGAACCTCAACACCGTGGGCTAAAGTGCACTGTGGCTCCAAATAAACTTGACAGGCAGGCTAGGCAACAAGGATTGAAACACTTAGGTGAGTCCCAGTGCTGAACTGGGCACAGAGAGAGTGGATTGGAGGGGACATGTAACCTACTGAGACACCAACTGAGCGAGTGCTCGCATCACCTCTCCCCTAAGCCCAGGCTGCACAACTCATAGCCCCAAAAGAGAACCATTCCCTCCATTTGAGGAGAGAGGACAGAATAGTGGGAAGGACTTTGTCTTGCATCTTGGATACAAGCTCAGCCACAGCAGGATAGGGCACTGGTCAGAGTCATGAGACCCTCTTTCCAGGTCCTAGTTCCTGGATGATATTTCTAAACACACCCTGGGCCAGAAGGGATCCTCCCTGCTTCCTTGAAGGGAAGGACCCAGTTCTGGCAGGATTCATCACCTGCTAACGAAAGAGCCCTTGGGCCCTGAAGAACCAGCAGCAATACCTAGGTACTATGTTGAAGGGTTTGGGTGAGACTCTAAGATGTGCTGGGCTCAGATGAGACTCAGCATATTCCCAGCTGTGGTGGCTACGAGACTCCTTTCCTTTAAGAAAAGCAGAGGGAAAAGCAAAAGGGACTTTGTCCTGCACTTTAGGTACTAGTTTGGCCAAAGGGGGATAGAGTACCAAGTGGGCCCTTGGGGTCTCCAACTAGGACTTGACCCTTGGATGGCATTTCTGGACCTTCCCTGGACCAAAAGGGAGCCTATTCACCCTAAAGGGTGAATCTCAGGCCAGGCAAAATCCACTGCATGCTGACGAAAGAGGCCTTGGGCCTTAGGCGAACATCAATGGTAGTCTGGCAGTACTTCCATGGGCCTGTGGCAATGATGGCCATGGGGTGAGTCTCCTCTGCCTTTGGAAAAGGGAAGGACTGCATGTTTTGGTTTCAGTGCCAGCTCAGGCACAGTACAATAGAAAGTCAGGTAGACTTCTAAAGTTTTTGACTCCAGTCCCTGGCTCCCAGAAGGCACCTTGGACATGCCCAGGGGTGGGGGGAACTTACCACCCTGAAGGGAAGGATACCGGCCTGGCTGGCTTTGCCACTTGCTGATAGTAGAGTCCTATGGCCTTGAAGGGACATAGGTCATAGCCAGGGAGTGGTTACAGCAGGCCTTGGGTGAGACCCAGAGCTGTGCTGGCTTTGGGTCTGACCCAGCACTGTTCTAGTAGTATTGGCCATAGAGATGCTTGTGTTACACCATCCCCACTTTCAAGTGTTTTAGAAAAGAGAGAGAGAGAGAGAGAGAGACTTCATTCACGTTGGAGAAAGTAAGGAAAGAGAACAAGAGTCTGTCTAGTAAACCAGAGAATTCTTCCAGATCTTGTCCAAGACCATCAAGGTGGTACTCTATGAATCTGCAAGACCCACAGTGTTACTGGGCCTTGGGTGCCCCCTTGAAGCAGATAGAGCTTGGATCACAACACTCAAGTCCTTTTGAATATCTGGAAAGTCTTCCCAAGAAGGATGGGTACAAATAAGCCCATATTGAGAAAACTATAATAAATACCTAACTCTTTAAAGCTCAGACACTGAAGAACATCTGCAAATATTAACAACATCCAGGAAAAATGTGACCTCATCAAATGAACAAAATAAGGCACCAGGGACCAATCCTGGACAAAGAAAGATATGTGAACTTTAAAACAGGTAATTCAAAATACCTATGTTGAAGAAATTCAAAGAAATTCAAGACAAGACAGAGAAGGAATACAGAATGCAATCAGGTAAATTTAACACAGAGATAGAAATAATTAGAAAGAATTATGCAGAAATTCTGGAGTTGAAAAATGCAATTGGCATACTGAAGAATGCATCAGAGTTTTTTTAATAGCAGAAGTAATCAAAAAGAAAAAATTAGTGAGTCTGAAGATAGCATATTTGAAAATTCACAGTCAGATGAAACAAAAGAAGAAAGAATAAGAAAAAAATGAAGCACACCTACAAGATTTAGAAAATAGCCTAAACAGGGCAAATTAAGAGTTATGGGCCTTAAAGAGGAAATAGAGAAAGAGATAGAGGTAAAAGAGTTTCATTCAAGGGACAATAATGGAGAACTTTCCAAACCTAAAGGAAGATATCAATATCTAAGTACAAGAAGGTAAAAGAACACCAAGCCAATTTAACCCAATGAAGACTACCTCAAGGCATTTGATATTCAAACTCCCAAAGGTCAAAAATAAAGAAAAGATCCTAAAAGCAACAAGAGAAAAGAAACAAATGACACACATTGGAGCTCCAATACATCTGGCAGCAGACTTTTCATTGGAAAACTTACTGGTCAGGAAAGAGTAGTATGACATATTTAAATTGCTGAAGGAAAAAATATTTACCCCAGAATAGTACATCCAGCAAATATGTATTTCAAACATGAAGGAGAAATGAAGACTTTCTCAGACAAACAAAAGCTGAGAGATTTCACAACACCAGACCTGTCCTACAAGGAATGCTACAGGGAGTACTTCAATCAGAAAGAAAATGATGTTAATAAAATAAGAGATAAGAAGATACAAAACTCACTGATAATAGGAAATACATAGAAAAACACAGAATATTATAACACAGTAAATGTGGTGTGTAAACTACTCTTATCTTAAGTAGAAAGACTAAATGATGAACCAATCAAAAACAACAACTACAATAACTATTCAAGACAAAGACAATACAATAAGATATAAATAGAAACAATAAAAAGTTAAAAAGCAGGGGATCTAAATTAAGGCATAAAGTCTTTGTTAGTTTTGTGTTGGCTAGTTTGTTTGTTTATGCAAACAGTATTAAATTGTTATCAGCTTAAAATAATGGGTTATAAGATAGTATTTGCAAGCCTCATGGTAACCTCAAACCAAAAAAAAAAAACATACAACAGATACACAAAAAATAAAAAGCAAAAAACTAAATTGTATCACCAGAGAAAATCACCTTCACTAAAAGGAGGACAGGAGAAAAAGAAATAAGGAAGAGAAGATCACAAAACCATCAGGAAACAAATAACAAAATGGCTCAAATATACCCCTACTTATCAATAATAACATTGATTGTAAATGGACTAAGTTCTTCAATCAAAAGATATAGAGTGGTTGAATGGATTTTTTTTTTAAAAAAAAAGACCCAATGGTCTGTTGCCTACAAGAAACACACTTTACCTATAAAAGCACAGGGATGTAAAAAGGTATTCCATGCCAGTGGAAACCAAAAAAAGAGCAAGAGTAGCTATACTTATATCAGACAAAATAGATTTCAAGAAAAAAACTATATGAAGAGACAAACAAGGTCACTATATTAATATAAAGGGGTCAATTCAGCAAGAGATATAACAATTTTAAATGTATATGCACCCAACACTGGAGCACCCAGATATATAAGGCAAATATGATCAGAGATAAAGAAAGAGATAGGTCCAGTATAATAATAGCTGGAGACTTCAACATCTGACTCTCAGCAAAAGATAGATCTTCTAGACAGAAAATCGATAAAGAAACATCAGACTTAATCACCATAGACCAAATGGACCTAATAGATATTTACAGAATATCTCATTCCATGGCTGCAGAATACACATTCTCTTTTTGAGCAAAGAATCATTCCCAAGGATAGACCACAGATTAGGTCACAAAACAAGACTTAAAACATTTTTAAAAATTGAAATAGTATCCAGCATCTTGTCTGGCCACAATAGAATAGAACTAAAAATCAATAACAAGAGGAATTTGGGAAACTACACAAATACATGTAAATTGAATAATATGCTCCTGAATGACCAGTGGGTCATTGAAGAAATTAAAAAGGAAATTAAAAATTTCTTGAAACAAATAATAATGGAAACACAACACACTAAAACCTAGGAAATACAGCAAAAGTGGTACTAAGAGAGAAGTTTAGAGCTATAAGTATCTACATCAAAAAAAAAAAGAAAAAAACAACTTCATAATCTTATATTTGGAAAAACCTAAAGACTCCACCAAAAAACCATTCAAACTGATAAATAAAATCAGTTAAGTTGCAGGATACAAAAATCAACACAAAAGCATTAGTAGCATTTCCATGTGCCAACAGCAAACAATCTGAAAAAGAAATTAAAAACATAATTCCATTTACAATAGTTGCAAATAAAATTAAATACCTAGGAATTAACTCAACTGAAGAAGTGAAAGATCTATATAATGAAATCTATAAAACACTAATAAAAAAAATTGAAGAAGTCACCAAAAATGGAAAGATATCCCATGTTCATGGATTGGAAGGGTCAATATTGTTAAAATGTCCATACAATCCAAAACAATCTACAGATTCAATGCAATCCCTATCAGAAGACCAATGATATTCTCCACAAAAATAGAAAAAATAATCCTAAAATTTATATGGAATCCCAAAAGACCTGGAATAGCCAAAGCTACACTAAGTAATAAGAACAAAACTGGAGGAATCACATTACTTGACTTGAAATTATACTACAGAGCTATTGTAACCAAAACAGCATAGTACTGGCATAGAAACAGACACATAGAACAATGGAACAGAATAGAGAATCCAGAAACAAATTCACACACCTAAAGTAAACTCATTTTTTTCAAAGGTACCAAGAACAAACACTGGGGAAAAGACAGTCTCTTCAATAAATGATGCTAGGAAAACTGGATATCCATATGCAGAAGAATGAAACTATATCCCTATCTCTCATCATATATAAAAATCAAATCAGAATGGATGAAAGACTTAAATTTAAAACTTTAAAGTATGAAACTACTACAAGAAAATTTGTGGAAACTCTCCGGGACATTGGTCTGGACAAAAAGTTCTTTTTTTTTTTTAAACAGAGTCTTTCTCTGTCACCCAGGCTGGTGTGCAATGCATGATCTCAGCTCACTGCAATCTCTGCCTCCAGGGTTCAAGCAATTATCCTGTCTCAGCTTCCCCAGTAGCTGGGACTACAGGTGCACACCACATGCCTGGCTGATTTTTGTATTCTTAGTAGAGATGGAGTTTCACCATATTGGTAAGGGTGGTCTCGAAATCCTGACCTCAGGTGATCCACCTGCCTCAGCCTCTCAAAGTACTGAGATTACAGGCGTGAGCCACAGCACTCAGTGACAAAAAATTCTTGAGCAACTATACCCCACAAGCACAGGCAACCAAAGCAAAAAATTAAATGGGATCACATCAAGTTGAAAATCCTCTGCACCGCAAAGGAAACAATCCAAAAAGAGAAAAGACAACCCACAGAATGGGAGAAAACATCTGCAAACTGCCCATATGGGATTTAATTGGTAAACTAACTTTTTAAACTGTTTTGATATCTTCTAAGCTCAGGAGACTCCTCCTACACCAGAAGTCACTAAATAAAATAAAGCAGAAAAATACTAAATGTCACACTGTAATTCAAAAAATATACCAGTGGAAGTGATCTGGGGCTCATGACTGGAAAACAATGAGTGAGAGTATCAACACTCTCCACATAAGGAGGTACCTGAAACATCCAAACTCAGAGAAAGACTCGGTAACTAAAAACCACTTGTATACGAACTAATGTAGTATTAGTATTTTGAGCTAGCATTAACTTAGTATTTTGAGCTAATGTTAAAATTTCTGAGGTCAAGTTTTGGAGAGAAGACAAATCAAAAGCCATTTTACACATTTTTAATCTGAAGATTGTAACTGGTAGGGAAGGGAATCTGGATCCAAACCTACTTAGAGAATAGGTTCAAAAAAATGTGGACATTTAAAGCCTAATTCTTAGCCCAACAAACGGTAAAATCAGGCATATTATAATAAAGTAACAATATTGTTGGCAAAAATAAGGATGGAAAATTAAAGATACTACCTTAAGTTTATTCATTAGAAGAACCAAAATGTGTCTGCTACATTTCTGAGGTAGGAAGTGAGTTACTACAGTGACTTCTCCCTCCAGCCCATATGCTTCCAAGTATGCAGAAACAGTAGTTAGCTGAGAACCTAACACTTGGATTTTCTGCCTCTGGTTCATGTTTCTGAGATAGGTAGATAAAGTTAGAGTGAGTTCTTAGTGAACTGGGCATAGGTGAGAATTGTGAAAGAATGAATAGATGTAAATGGAGTGGAAACTGAAGCTCCAAATTACAAGAGAAATATTAATAGTTGCCAACACTTCAGAGGGAACCATTCAGCAGACCTCTAGACCCTGGCAATGGCCAGAGGAACCCTCAAAGAATATACTCTACACATACCCTACACAGCAGTCTTCCCTAAGGTTACACACTATTGTTGCACCTGATCTTGGTATCCCAGAGACTATGCTGGTGGCACTCCTGCATTGGGCTATAGATTTCCCAAGCGCTTTAAAAAAAAAGCTATCAAGGGAATGTGTAACAGTATAGCCACTTTGGAAGAAAGTTTGGCAGTTTCTTACAAAACTAAACATACTCCTTGTTTGTTTGTTTGTTTTAAGACGGAGTCTCACTCTGTTGCCCAGGCTGGAGTGCAATGGCAGTCTCGGCTCGCTACAACCTCCACCCCCCAGGTTCAAGTGATTCTCCTGCCTCAGCCTCCCAAGTAGCTGGGATAACAGGCACCCACCACCATGCCCAGCTAATTTTTGTACTTTTAGTAGAGACTGGATTTCACCATGTTGATTAGGCTGGTCTCGCACTCCTGACCTCGTGATCCTCCCGCCTTGGCCTCCCAAAGTGCTGGGATTACAGGCGCGAACCACTGCGCCCGGCCAACATACTGTTATATATGATCCATCAATCATTCTCTTTGGTATTTACTTAAATGAGTTGAAAGTTTATGTCCATACAAAAACCTGCACATAGTTGTTTATAGCCATTATAATTATCAAAACTTGTAATCAAGTTGTCCTTTAGAAGGATAGTGAATTAAAAAAATAACTGTGGCACATCCATACAATGGAAACCTTAAATGTATACTACTAAGTGAAAGAAGACAATTTTAAAGGAATCAATGGTTGTCAGGGGTTGCTGGGTGGGGAAGGATAAATACATGGAGCACAGGGATTTTTAGAGAAGTGAAACTACTCTGTACCATACTATAATGGTGGATACATGTTATTGTACACAAGTCAAAACCCATAGAATGTACACCACCAAGAGTGAACTCTAATGTAAACTATAGATTTTAGTTGATAATGATATCAGGGTAGCTTTATCGGTTATAACAAATGTACCACTCTGGTTCAAAATGTTGATAGTAGGGGAGGCTGTGCACGTGATGTGGTAAGAAGATATATGGAAACTCTCTGTAATTTCCATTTAATTTTTCTACATACATAAAATTGCTCTGAAAAATAAAATCTATCTTTTATGTATTATTATTATTATTATTATTATTATTATTATTATTATTTTTGAGAGACGAAGTCTCACTCTGTCACCAGGCTGGAGTGCAGTGGCACGATCTCGGCTCACTGCAACCTCTGCCTCTCAGATTCAAGCGATTCTCCTATCTCAGCCTCGTGAGTAGCTAGGACTACAGGTGTGCACCACCACACCTGGCTAATTTTTGTATGTTTAGTGGAGACAGGGTTTCATCAGATTGGTTAGGATAGTCTTGATCTCTTGACCTCAGGATCCACCCACCTTGGCAACCCAAAGTGCTGTGATTACAGGCGTGAGCCACCACACCAGACAAAATCTTTTCTTTTAAAAAAGCTACCAGATCCTCAAAGGCCCTTTGAGATGTGGTGGAATATAGAAGAGTATAAAAGGAGAATATAGAGTTCTGGATGAAGGAGTGCAGGGAGTTAGAATAAGGGAATTACTTAGCTAAAGAATTCTGTGGCTGAATTTTATTGTTGAGAGAAAACATAAAATCAGAAATTTTTGTAATAATCAAATTGAAACTCTTGATCAATGGGTATAAGCAGAGAATAGGAACCAAAACTATTTTTCTTAAACAATTGAAGAGCTGAATATCATGTAACTTAAAGTTCTGTGGAAACTGATGGTGATGATGCAGACAGAGGGTCAGTGCAGTAGCTAATAGCCTCGTGAGGATATTGGAGACCTCCTTGTTAATGTCATACCAATGTTAGTGGGAAAAATCAAAGGTAACAAGTAGCTTCCACAGTCAGGAAAAGAAAGTGATTTCTCAGATTACCCTCATCTGTCCTTAGCCTTCACATAAGCATTATTGGTTTGGGCATATTAGATGATATTATGTGGTATTTTCAAAATTTTTGCATAACTTACTGCATATTTTGCATGGGCTGTATTGATAAACTATGGTAGCATCGTAGCACAGAAAAAGTCATAGGTTGAGTCACTCCCTGACTTACTGTCCTCGTGAAGTAAACCACCTCTGAATTCTGGGCCCTCCAGGGCCATCTCAGGAGGTTCTGGCATTCTGTTAGACACTATTATCCACAGCAATTCTCCAGTTATCTTTGAGGGATCATCTATATTAGTTGGAGCCTGGGAGCTAAATGACTCAAATTCTCCAGTTGGTTAGATATCCTAGAGAAAAGTTTCCCTGACAAATCCCTGATAACCTAATTTCGCCAGTGTCAAGCCTATGAATGTGTTATGCTACCTGACAAAAGGAAATTTGCAGATGTAAATAAAGCTACCAAGTATTAGCATGTAGTTAAGATAATTCTAAGTCATCTGAGTGGATCCAATGTAATATCATGAAACCTTAAAAACAGGGAGAGCTAAGCAAAATTTCGCCAACTTTGAAAGGTGCTGTTGAAACGGTCTGCCTTAACATACTTAATAAAATTTCCCTTGAGGATTCCCAGAGCCAAATCAGGAAAAAATCCAAGTTCAATGACAGGTTCGTGTGACTAAAGATCTAGTAGGACATGTTATGTTTATTACAAGTAAAACAAAAACAACGGCAGCATTTTCAAATACAAACCCTAACTTGATCATAAGAACAAATATTTTGAATTGCACTGTTTGACTTGAAGTCCACTTAAGCAACCCTACATACCTTGATCTAGAGAAAATACTTAATTCTGAGGAATTATTAACTGTACATAATTAAATATAATTACTAACTGTACATGTTTAAATAACTGTATATACTTAAATACAGTTAATAATTCCTCAGAGCCACATTAGTCTATTTATGAGTGTTCTAACAAGATTTTTATTAAGCAAGATAATGTGAACATTATGAAATCAACTGAAAAGATTTCTGCATGTTCTAGTCTTAAAAATGGTTAACATAGGAAATAATTATTTCTTGAAACATTATGAGTCCAGATCATTTTAGGAAAAAAAATTGTATATAATGTTTTCCATTCTTCCATGGTTATTTTTTACTTCAAGTTTTCTACTTCTTCAGTGAATTTCAATAATTTTCATGTTTCATAAAATTATTTTCTTATGATTCAATATTTGTATCATAGTTTCATATAATGTTAGCATTTCTCATCTCTTCTGTGTCTGTTGTATTATTTTTCTCATTTTTAAAATGTTACATTTTTGTGTACTTTTTATCAATACAAATTATACTTCTTATCTGTGTTAATATTGTTGCTCTGGACTTCTACCTATACTGTGTCTGTGTAGTAATCTGCTGTTTTTGTTCTTCCTCTTTAACTTTTTTTGTTTGTTTTAGTTATGTATCTACTAATGCATTGGTTTCTGCTAACTGCATCTTCTTTTAAAAACCATTAGAAGAATCATTGTCTTTTACTATTTCTTTTGAAACAATTCATATATATTGGCATAATCAACATTACATTTCTATCACATTTCTTTCTACCATTTATTTCTTATATTTTCTTAAGAACTTCCTAATCATCTATATTTTATTCCCCCAATACACACCCATCCCCAGAGCAACTGAGACCTTAGTAAATATTTCCAGGTACTTCCCTCCCTTGGTGGGAGACTTTTTACTATTATTTGCTATTATTATTTGTTATAGTCTAATCGTTCCATTTTAAACAGATAAATGTTGTTCCCTTTATTTATTTATTTATTTTTTTTATTTTTGAGACGAGTCTCACTGTGTAGCCAGGCTGGAGTGCAGTGGCGTGATCTCTGCTCACTGCAGCCTCCGCCTCCAGGTTCAAGCGATTCTCCTGCCTCAGCCTCCCAAGTGGCTGGGACTACAGGTGTGCACCACCACGCCCAGCTAATTTTTATATTTTTAGTAGAAACAGGGTTTCATCATGTTAGCTCAGGATGGTCTCAATCTCTTGACCTCATGATCTGCCCGCCTCGGCCTTTCAAAGTGACGGTATTACAGGCATGAGCCACCATGCCCAGCTTATGTTGTTCCCTTTAAAGCATCTAAAACCAAAAATCAACAAAACAGTTTTTATGTCAAAACTTAATGTAACTTTATTTTCCACAACACTTCTGCTTGTTCTTCCTCTCCAGTGAAGCCGCATCTTTGCCAGAGGCCTGGTTTGTGTTCGTGCAGAGGCCTGGTGTGTGTTCTTATTAGGTTCTTAAAAAGAGCGCTCACCACAGGAATTCATACCATGGGTTCTAAGGCCCTTAAATTACAACACTGCACAGCTATAGATATATTTTTCCAAAATAACTACTTTAAAATATTATCATATATCTACATCAATACATAATAAGACAATGTCTCTGGCTTTTAAAAGATTATAATTGATTTCCTTCTATATTATACAGGCTTATTACTGCTCAAGAATTCCTTTAAGATGAAAAGATAGATATAAATGTCATGATACTGGAAAAAAATCAACTCTACGTCACACTCAAATTATACTTAGTCACAACCTGAAAAGAACATATTTCATAGCACAAAACAAAGCAAAACAAAACAAACAACCTGTGACTTCTTTGGAATTTGTCTCTACATGTTAAAAAAGTGAAAATAATTTATTTATTCCACTTCCAAATGAGCAGGACAATACAACATATTTTAATGACTTATAACAATCACAATGAAATCAGTTATTTAAAAAAAAATCTCTGGGAGACAGGAGAGGCTCCCTTTAATTATAAGGTATCTATGCAGTTAGAATGTTTCCAACAACCCAGATAGTGCTTTTGGCTACGGCCCTCTAGGCAGGCAAGACAAACTCATATCTGGCATAGATTTCCATTCCTGTGAGAAGAAATGGCTGGTCCTTCCAGGATAGAAGGCATTCAATACAGCTAACTTGCCACTGACTGCCCAGTTGGCTCCCTTGAGTAACAGAGTTATCCAGTGGGTGTAGTTATTATCTAGGTTGATGGCAGGTTGGCATTCTGAGGAGGCATTTGTTACACTGTTGTTGGTAAGTGGGAGTCCTTGCTGCTGGGTAGGCAGGACCTCCATCTTGCCCACTGCAGCCATGTCATTTTTGTGTCCATCCTGCCAACACTTAATGATATTGATCTAAGATGACCAATCATGCCAGTTTGCCTAGGATTGAGGAGGTTTCCAGGATGCTATACTTCCCATTTCAAAGCCTAGATTGTCCCAGGCAAAATGAGACAAATTGATCCTCTCCTAGTGCATATTCCACCAGCTCCTCTCACCAGCATATTCCTAACGGTCTTCATTTATTATCTGGACTTTCCCAGGGAATATAATTTTCTAATGGGTCTTCTGGCTTCACATAAGGTTATACATTACATCATGTCCGGTTCTCTGAGTCCTTTAATCCCCTCCCCTACTGTCTTCCATAATAATCCTAGCATTTCAACCTTGCTCAGGATGGGCCATCACTTTTTCCAGACTCCTAAGAGCCACTCCAACAGCAAGTTTACACCATTCCCTGGGTACCTTGTCAGGTGTTAAATCCTGTATACTGAGAGATTACTCCCAAATTAACAAAACTTTCCTCATCCAGCCTTATGCTGCAATCTCCTTGACCAAGCACCGTCAGGATCCTGTCACACAGAAGGCACTCCCACGGTCTCTGCTGCCGCCTGCTGGCTACTTTATG
The DNA here is from genome assembly GCF_000951035.1 of Colobus angolensis palliatus. NCBI lineage: Eukaryota > Metazoa > Chordata > Mammalia > Primates > Cercopithecidae > Colobus > Colobus angolensis. The sequence goes on from NW_012115032.1 coordinate 738,396, forward strand.
CAGCACGTTTGGGGTGAAGATTGTTTCCTCCCTCTTCAGGCCTGACACATTCCCAGCTGGTTATGATAATAATCAGCTTAACTTTGATAGGCCCGGTAACCAGGAGAGGAGAGGCCCACAGCTCCTAATTTATGAGCTATTGCCTTGTGGGGAAAAGGCCTGCCCAGTATCTCTTCACAGTGCCAGCTGTCATTGAAAAAAGTGGGGCCACTTCCGCAAGGCCACAGGTTCAAAAGAAGTCTGCACAGTCAAAACCTTCAAGGCCATCTAGCTAGATGTCCAAGTCCCATGCATCAGGTCCCAGGTTTTCTTAATAGACCCTTGACTTCAGAAGAGCAGATCTATTTCAACTGAGCATTTAACCATCATTGAAATTCAGCCACTCTATCCAATTCTGTGCTTGGTATTCATCTTTTCCTGCTCACCCACCAAGGTTAGGGCTTCTTAATAATCTACCAAAAGGAGTCTCTGGAACACGTACTCAGCTTTTTCAATTACGTTCATTGCCCTCAACTTTTCATCATCTGCCTATTGGGCATAAAAGCAACCAAGTAGCAACCATGCAATTTCACTCTCGTTATGTTTATCACCCCAGTCCCCCATGCCTTTTAATACGTGAATCATCACACTAGCTTGTGTATTCACTAGCTTGCTGGCCTACCTCACTACTAATGAAAATTTCAACAGACTACCACCTCTTGTTAGAGGTTGCCAGCTTGCCACCTACCACCAAGTCCTCATTACCAGCTGGGTAGTGAATAATAAGTCTCATCTTGATGCCTATTTTCTTGGAGTTATCTCGGTATCAGCTATTACAAGTTGGGTTTCAGCACAGCAAATACTTACACAAAGTTAAAGTACAAAAATGTATTGAAAAGTAACACCTGTTAAAGGAGACGGAAAGAAGCAGGACTGGGCAGGGGTAGCTGTCAGAAAGCAGTGACAATCTGACAACATTTCTCCCAGGTCAACAGCGAACTTTGTAATAAATATTACTTGTTAGAGAAATCCATATTGAGTGGAAATAGCTAGACTCTTGTTTCATCACCTTGCTCAATCACTGGCTTGGGGGCCACTGGGAAAAGAACATGTTCTTGGCTTGAAAGCTGAGGAAGGCCCTGACAAACCTATTAGTTAGACTGTCATGTTGTACTAAGCATGTCCTTTTTTTCTGATGCTTTCACATCTGCATGTCCTTATTGACCCTGGAGGGACTGCCCCACCCAGGGCTAACTAATTCCCAAAGATAGCAAATGACTCCTTAGGACTAGCCTGTCATATGCAAGCCAACCCTTCCCACCTGTCTTATGGAGCTCTTATACTCCAAGCCACTATTAGGGCGTTGCCCTAATTACTCCAGGGCCAGGTATCATGCAACTAATGACACCCCCTATACCTGAGAGCCCCCTGAAATTATTCAAACTAGCCAATCCGAAGCCTGCTTACCTTGTCCCACCTGTTCCTTACCACAGAAACAATAATAAAAGTTCTTCCTTACAGTACCTCTTTCACCCCTTTCCTTCTGAGTGACTCTCATGCTTCACTGTGTGGCATGGTGTGCACCCTCCTCTTGGGAAGTGTGAGTAACAAGCTATCTTTTCAGTGGCAATCTTCTTCTGATCACTTAGCCTCACCATACCTAAATAAAAAACAAATCTACAATTAAAAGACAGATACTCATACTCTTTGCAGTTAAGCACCAAGCTTTGTCTTGAAGAAGGATCTGAAAAATAGCTCCACGTCTGCTCTAAGAGTGAACAGCTGAAACACAGTTACAGTATGCAGAAAGCAGTGAAGTTTTATTTACTCACTCAATAATTCAAAAATTATTCAAATAAATTAGTTGAGTAATTTATATAAATTATTGAACTTATTAAATGAATGATTAACCCCATGCCCTGTAGGGGTAACAGGCTCTGAGAACATAGCAATCCTTTCTTTTGTGGACTCCACTGTGTAGGCAAATTTCAAAAAAAGTATGCTGAGGCCAGGCCCAGTGGCTCACTCCTATAATCCCAGCACTTTGGGAAGTGAAGGCAGGAGGATTGCTTGAGGCCAAAAGTTTAAGACCAACTTGGGAAATCTAGCAAGACCCTCATCTCTACAAAAAAATTAAGATATTAGCTGAGCATGGTTGTGCACACCTGTAGTCCCAGCTACTAGGGAGGCCAAGGTGGGAAGATTGCTTGAGTCCAGGAGTTCAAGGCTGTGAGACACAATCATGCCAATGCATTCCAGCATAGTCTATGGAAGAGTGAGATTCTGTTTCAAAATAAAATAAAAAAGTATACTGAGTGTTGTAAGGAGTATACGAGGAGAAGTAAACTGATGATGGATCACACTTCTGAGGAACCAACCTACCAAAAGAGAAAAAGCCTATAAGTAGACCTTAATGATTATTCTGATTTGGGAACTAAGAAAAAAGTTTATTGAAAGAGGTAGAAAAAGATAATCCAAGCTAAAAGAACAGAACTGGAAGAGATAGAGGGGTAGCATATTGAAGTAATTAAAAGAAATTCAATGGATAGAGTGTGGAGTATTAGAGGTATGGTGGGAATGAGCATGAAACGTGGGCAAGGGCCAGATACTACAGGGCATTGCCACCCATGTTAAGGAGACCAGATTCTATCTTAAGTGTACGGGAAGCTATTGAAGAGTTTTTAAAAGAATAGTGACATAATTCAATTTGTAATCATCATTCTTATAGCTGAGTAAACCAGAGTGGGAAAAGGATTAGAGGCAGAAGGGCCAATTAGAAGGCTGTGACAGTGATCAAGCTGATGATTACCATGGCCTGGAGTCACGTAGTGGCAGTGGGGATGAGAGGGAAAGAAATTGGTTCAATAAATATTTATGTACATAGGGCACCAAGAAAAGAGATAGAGTCAAGGATAACACCTTAGTTTGTTAGGTTTCTGGAGTTCAAAACTGGGTGGATGGGAGTGGACTTGTGGAAATAGGGAATAGTGGAGAAACAGGTTTAGAAAAAGGAGAGAAGAAGACATGAATACAGAGCACGATGAAAAGATTAGCCTCCCAAGGGATGAGGAAACCTCTTCTGCTATAACAGGAAGAACATGGGCAGATGGGTACAGATCTGTAAACATGATAGCAGGAAGTGAAGGGAGTGTCCATCTGAAGGCTTCTCTTTTGTTTTTCCAATAGTGGAAAGGTAAGTCATCTGCTGAAAGCAAGTGCAGTGAATAAGGAATGGAGCATACATACTGGGGAAGAGTAGAAATATTTGAAGTGGTTTTAATAAACCCTAGCTTGACATTGACCAGGGAAACCTAGCTGTATTGTTAGGCAATATTGAAGGGCCAGCTAAGACCAATAGTCATAAATTTATAATGTACTAATTCTTAAAATAGATACTATGTAATATTTTAATACATACTAGTATCTCTTTAATAACAGAGTTTATCAGTCAGACTATCCAGTATGTGAAATGATGTATGATGTTGCATGCTAAATGAAATTAGATTTATTTGCTCTGATTGCTTTTCTCAATGTCGAGAAAAATTACAAGAGTAAAATTTGTGAATGCATGCAGGAAAGTGAAATTTACTCTCCATATAAGAAAACAACTCTATGCAGCTTAAAGGGGACGATGCAGAAAACTTAGGAGAGGGGTAAAGGATACATACGTCTTCCTTTAACAAGATGAAAGAATGCCTCTAGTCAAGATGTTTCTTTGGCCTCCTATGGTTAAGTGCAGGTAAAAAAAAAAAAATTACTTGTGGAAAACACAAGAAAATAACTGACTGTCAACATGAAAGCCATCACAGTTTGTAATGAGTGTTGGATTTCTTAAACCACGTTTGCATGAATGCTTTAGGAATAAGACTGATTTGTAGAAGCAAAAGAACATGCCAATCTAAGCAGGGGCAGTATTTTGGAAACATCCAGGACCAGTTTCAAATTGAATGAGGTCTCCACTCCTTAGAGATTATGACCCCTACACACACACACACACACACACACACACACACACACACACACTGCCATGAGAACAAGTACCCTGCGAACTGAACATGACAAGTGCTTTACATTTATTAGTTCATTTGATTTGATTTGACTAAATTTAGTTTTCGCAACTCTATGAGAATGGTATTTTAACCCAATTTTCACATGTTAAAAAAACTCTGAGGCTTACAGAGATAAATAACTTTTCCTGACCTTGTGGGGTAGTAAAGAGAAGAGTCAATGTTTTATTTAAAGTGTATTCTAACTCCAAAGAGAATACTGTTTCCATTACATCATGCCTTCTAAATAGACAAATGCCTTTGAAACATGGTAGAATGTACTTGTACCTTTGCCTCCAACTACCTGGAAGTCATAAGCCACAAAATTACATTTAGCCACACTAGCAAAATCCAATTATTACCCAATTTTAAAATTTACATTTATAACAAATATAAATACTTGTATTTAAATAACATTTATAGCTTTTGTATGGTGAGCACATCCATTCTTTTTTCTTTTTCTACAATAACTCTGTGAGGGAGGTCATGACAAATATATAACCTACCATAGCCATATGACTGTGCTTTTCTGGACTTGATGACTAAACAAACTTCAAATTCAAAAAATCACTACTGGCCCACACCTTCTTAGGTCATCTGCTTTTTGGTTGTTTTTTTTCTGCTAATATTGTTATGACGGTCCCATTGAATGATTCATACTTCCTTCTAAACCAAGTGTGTTAATAGACATTTGTAGGGAAATATGTCCAGAGTTCAAGATTTCATGGGTCTCTTAACCACACTGTCCCCCTATCAGCAGGCAAAATAACCAGTCTTAATAGTTCTTACATAGCATAGTTCATCTTCCAGAAATATAAATGATCTCTACTATATCCCTGAAAACTGTTCCTGTCATTCCTTCTCAGTCTAGCTGCCTTGGTTTTGTGACTGTTCAACCAGAAGAATAAAATCAGCCTGTAACCAGAAGGCAGACGACTTTTATATTTTTTGTATAATGTGATTCTTCATTTCTCATTCACGCAATCTCTTAAAAAGAGAATAGGTCAAGGCCTATCCTGCCACTCCCTGAGGATCTAAAGATGAAGAGTCAACATCTTTAAACTGGTCCCTGTTATGAACAATTCCTTTGCCACACAAACCATAATTTCCTGCCCCACCTCCCTTTCTGTGTTGAGCTCATCATGCGGGAAGTCACTTTCAGACTGAATCCAATTTTCCCCATACCTTTCCCCCGACTCATCCCCAAGTTCTGTTGTGAATAGTAATAGAGCACTGGGATTTGCGCTAATATGTTAATTACGAGACATCTAAACAACATGTTCAGTAAGTACCTTTGGTAAAAAGGTCTTTGCTGCTGAGCATTCCAGGAAATAAAAAGACATACAAGAAACAGCATGCATAATTAGAGAAATTTTCTGTAAACATAAAACAGAAGATAACACTTTAAATCCTGGTAAAGTTATTAAACCAAAAGTAAAATTTTATAAGCCATTAAAATATTTAAATTACTTGGCTCAATAAGCCTCTTCAGTTTATTCTGAAGAAAAATTCAACTGTAGGATGACAAAGAAAAACGATGTTTGTGAAGGTAGTCATTCAAAGACTCATCTACAATTAAAAAAAATAGAAAATATCTAAATACTTCACATTAGAAGATAACTTTGGTACTTTATGATGAGTCCATTCAATGTAATATGATTTACCTTTTAAAGTGCAGCCATTAAAACTGCTAATAATGGGTGAATCTTGTGAGTTTTAAATTATATAAAACTACAAAGTTATAAATATATAGCTACTAAAAATAAAAATTAGTAATACCAATATGTTTGTGAAATAATATTAAGTATAAAAAGCATAACACAAAATTATATACCATGATATAACTATATTTAAAGGTACTTGAAGTTAAAATGTAAAATTTAAAAATGTTTTGTTTATATAAGTTTATTTTTTAAACTTTTAAACCTTGTTATATTTATTTATTTATTGTTAAAAATAATGGCAGAATGTCAGGCATGAGATACAGTATGTAAAAAATATATTTGGGAAGGGTAGAGAGTAACCACTCATTCCTGTCTCTGTTGTTTGCTTTGCACATTATATTTTAAAAAGTCAAGTAATTGAACACATCTGAAGTTGCAGTACTGGAGTAAATTTAATCATTAGTGATCAGTGCTTTACAAGATGAAGTCAAAGAACTTTATAATTGAAAGAGTCCTTTAAGACCTCCTGATTCAACTTCCCATTTTCTTAGTAGATACATGTGACTAGTGGAGAAATAAGTAAATTTTTCCCTTAAGCTACACAATTAGTTGGTGAAAAAGCTAAGACTAGAATTCATATTGTAATAATAATAATATTGTAATAATTCTATTACAAGTTCCAATTATTTAGCATTCATTAGTTCTCATAAAGTAACCCCAGTATAACCTTCCAAATTTATATCCTGCTTTGCGATGTTAGACAGGAATGCCCTTTTTCCCCTCCATGCTACTCTTGCCTGCTTTCTTGAGCTCTCCACCCTTACCCTAACACCCTACACACTCATACTGTCTTCTTCTGTCTGCTCCTCTTCTAGTAGTAGTGTGTTAGAATGCCTTTTTCAAATGATCATATTTGGAAAAAGACAAAGTGGATTTTAGTTCCAACTATTCTGTTTGCTAGTCTTACTTTGTGCACCTACTCAATTACTGCTCTATTTCATATATTATGAGAAAAACAGCATTTAATCATAGAGATGAGGGAATTCAGAGGTAGTCCCCATTAATGTATGGAAAGTATATTCTGATAGTTCTTGGCTGGCTGTGGCAAGGTATGAGGTATATGACAGTATTATAACACGAGCAAAAGAAGTGTCAAATCCTCTTGAACTAAAAGTGATTCTACAATTGTGAAGTAGTCACAGGCTTTCACAAAATACCTGTCAACTGTAATTGTGTTTAATCTCAATTTACCAGAATAAACTTTTTACTAATTTGTGAAATTCCTGTCTATTTTTAATTATCTTCCACAAGTCATACTATTGGTTTGCTGATTCCCTCAAACTTGTTTAACAAGTTGTATTTTAATTACATGAGATTTCCTCCTTTGTCCTCAACTATAGATCACACGTAACACATGAGAGTCATTCATTTGAGTGGGAATCTCAAAGCAGTTGAGTAGGCAGAAAAAGGAACCTCTTCATTAAGGATTAAAATGTATAGGTAAGTCCTGTTTTTGTCTTTGCAGCTTTAAAAGTTTTACTATATCTTACAGTATGGGAAAAATATAAAAAAGCTTTGGAAATGTTGACTGTGTCTAGCAATCTTCTAGTTACTTCTCTGAAAACTTCATTGAAATTCTTAGATATTGTTAAGATAATATGCTTGATATTATTTCCATAAGGTACATAGTTGCTTAACTGAATTTTTTATAAAACAAATAACCACAAAAATTCAGCTTAGCGTTATGACAACATATCTTTAAATAAGGAAGTGGTTTTGTTTCTCATGTGCAATGTTTTAAAAAGTGGTGTGTGGATTTTAAAATTGCAATCTGTAAATAATTCTTCTGTTGTTTAGAACTTTTTGAGAATTCTGTATTTTGACTTCTATTACAGTTTTATTGCTAGTTATTAAATAAATATGCCATAAATCCTAAAGTACACTTTTAAAAAGTAAAGACGGTATTTTTCTACTTTTTATGTAGTTGTGGAATTATTTTCAGGAAAGTTCTTGCTAATATTTAAGAAAAAATAATATCTCTCTGGTTTTCTTTTTAGTTAATGAATAGGTATTTTCATATACTTTCACATAAAGAAAGCAAAAAGTTGTGGGATAATCAAGTCACACGTTAAAAATCTCAAAACAATGAAATAATTATATAACTTGGTATGCTTATATGTGCACTTAAGTGTATATATATGAATATTATTTTTCTATGACTACAGAAAAACATGATACTGTTAAGTCATGCTGAAAGGATCAACAAAAATGTGAACAATGTATTGGCTATAAGTGTAGTTGAATTTATTTTAAATCTCCTGAACACCAGAAAATTCAATCAAAAGTCAAACCATTTTAAATAATAAAAATATATATACAATTATATGCATTTGAATATATATATGAGTGAAAAGTGGATAGCTGTCTAAGCTTCCAATGATAGAAGAAATAAAATTATTTCATATTCATGTAATAGATACAAGACATTTATTAAAGTAGCTTAAAAAAACCTATGAAGTAATTTGCATACTGAGTTTGTTCTCATTTTATGTGGAAAAAAAAACAAATCACAAAATAATATTTACTCATCAACTACTACTTTGTAAAGCTGTACATGGGAGAAAGTCTAATAAAGAACATAGAATATTTATCAGGTTTGTTATACTAAAGCAGTGAGTTTATGAATTATATTTTTTATTATTCTTAAATCATCTATAACAGTGTAATATTATTTGGGTAATATAGTGCATTTTAAAATGTATTTTGTGGAAATATTTTAATTTTAAAGAAATTGCTCTGATTTTAAAATATTGCTCTTATAAGCAGCCAAGTGTATATCAAAACATCATTCAGTGGAAAATAATAAAAGAAGACATGTGAATAACACAAATCCTGAAAGAGTTGTACAGTTTCAGAAGGCTTTGAATCAATCAAATTTCTAAGTTGATCCATCGTACAGGAAATTTGCCACTCGATCAGAGCCAACCTTGCCAATTACAAAGAACTCTCCCGTGGAATTTTGGTTTCTAAGGATCACACTTTTTGGAATATTTTATCTCTTTAATAGTCTGTGCCTACTACTAAAAAATAGTAGCTAGGTGTTTATATTATATAATGGAAGGGAAATTAAATTGTACAAGATACTTTTTAAGGTAATTCTGGGTAATTTTGGCATAATTTTAGATAAGTCTTCAGGTAATTCTGAAATACTTTTGGTTGAAAATGGGCTGCCTCGGATGGTTTGATTGCTTTTTTATAAAAATTAAACTCCTAGCTCTCTTCCACGCTGCTGCAAGATGAAATGCTATCCAATCCAATTTCGTAAAAGGTATTGCTCCCATTTGAAGGATCCCATTCTTTTGAGCAAAGAAGACTTGACATGATTTCACAGTTTGGGGGAGTATTCTTTCTCTAGCTTTAGTGTGTGCTCATAACATGTAAAATAAAAGCACCATCCCAAGTCTAAAGTCATTAATTGGATAACTGCCTAAGATAGTTGTAAATAAAATGGACTTTGGAAAAGTTTATACTGATGAGTCATTCAGCAGAAAGTAAAAGCAGATTCTATCGAATATTTACAATATCCATTTGCCAGAGGTTTTAACAAGTGTATCAGTGATGAATAAAGTAATACATGCACTCAGAGTTCAAGGCAGTGGAGCAATAAGTCATTGACGGCCATGGTGGTGCTTGTATTCCGTGTATTCCCTGAAGGCTGAGGTAGGAGGATCACTTGAGTCCAGAACTTCAGTGTTGCAGTGAGCCATGATCGTGCCACTGCACTCCAGCTGGGGTGATGGAGCAAAAACCTATCTCAAGAAAAAGATTAAAAATTATAAATAAATAAAAGCCGTCAAGTATATTTTTTCTAAATTAGACAAGTTTTTATTCTGACAAGCTTTCTTCTTAGCCAAGATATCTACCTGAGTTTAATAGTGCAAGAATAAATTAAGATGTAATGTTTCCTTCTCTGCTGAATATTTGTCAGCATAAAGACATGCCATACTATCCCTAATTTTTAAAAAATCTCTCCCTTGGCCCATACCCCCTGTCCAGCTATTGCCTCATTTCTCATCTCCTGCTCTTAAAAGCAAAACTATTCTAAAGGTCTGTCTAAACCTATTGCCTCTATTTTTATTTTCTTCCTCCATTATCTCCTTTTGCTTTTTAACTTTTTATCATTAAACATATCACATATAAATTCTAATTTTTAAAAAATGAACCTCTGGGTATGAGACATCTATTAATAAAAATAGCATCACCAGTATCTTAGAAGACCCCGTGGGCACCTCCTGTCTACTAACTGACCTTTCCCCACTTTTCACGATGTAACTGTTAAGTGGCATGGTATCTTAATTTCTTTCATTTTCTTCATGATTTTACCATTCATAGATATATTCCTAAAAAACTTATGGTTTAAATCTACCTGCCTTTGAAAATCATATAAATAAGAACAATATTATATACAATAAAGTGTGCATAGCTTATTCGTGTTCATAGCTATATAATATTTCGTTGTAAGACTGTCCTATAACTTAAATATTTACTTTTCTAGTATATTGCCATTATAGATAATGTAGCACTGAATATTCTTACACAGATCCGATGGTACAAACATGCAAGAGTTTCTCTTGGATATGTTCCTAGAAATGGATTTTCTGAGTCAAATGGTGTATGCATTTTTATCTTTAATGCATCCTCCCTTTTCCCAGTGCAATAGTTTCTGATCTTCACAGCTCTGAAACAGCTCTTGTCTTGCTCCACATTGCAAAATCCAGTGGTCAGATCTCAGTGAGTTTACATTATCACTCCACCAGAGATCATTCTTTTCTTGAAATGTGATCTTCACAGAGCTTCCAAAACACCATTCTCTTCTTCTTTTTTTTTTTTTTTTTTTTTTTTGCCTATCCCATGGGTCAAATTTTCTCTGTTTCTGTTACTAGAATCTACTCATTTTCCTGTCCCCCAGAGTTTAAGTGCTTTTCTTCTTACATTCTGTGTGATTCCATCAGTCTCATGGTTTTCAATATTACATAAGCTAATGATTCCCTAGGATAGATAATGATCCCTAAAGTCCACTATCATTCACTGGAAAACACAAAATGCTGTTACCTCAAAGCAACTTTTGATATCATATGGCAAAATAAACCATTTTGAATCCTAAATACCTTAGTGCTTTATTTATACATCTTTTATGATATGTACAATTACTCCATACATATATATATATATATATATATGTTTTGAGACAGAGTCTCCCTCTGTCGCCAAGGCTGGAGTGCAGTGATGCAATCTCGGCTCACTGCAACCTCTGCCTCCCGGATTCAAGTGATTCTCCTTCCTCAGCCTCCTTATAGCTGGAATGATTGGCACGTGCCACCACACCTGGCCAATTTTTGTATTTTTAGTAGAGACGAGGTTTCACCATGTTGGTCAGGCTGGTCTCAAACTCTTGACCTCATCATCTACCTGCCTCGGCCTCCCAAAGTGCTAGGATTACAGGCATGAGCCACTGCTCCCAGCCAATTACTCCTTATATTATAATTCATTTATTCATTCATTCATTGAGTGCTAGGTATACAGCACTGGAACAAAAAGGCCCAGACCTTGTTCTCATGGTGCTTGCTGAGAAGACAGACACTAAAATACACTAGGCAAGCAAATACTTATCTAATTATAGTTTTGGTGGTGCTATCAAGAAAAGTTTAAGGACTTTGGGTAATTAAGACAAATGGAAACAACCATCATTGAAAACATTTACTCTGTGGAAATCTCAGTAGGGCAAAATGTAGTCTTTACTGAAAACCGCAGACCTTCCCATTCAAAAGATAACTGTTCCAGTGATTAACATGGAAATATATAATTTCATTATGATTTGTTTAATACGACGACACTGAAGTAAGTATTATAACAGTGAAAACTAAACTAGTCTAGAAGCTCATGGAAGACTTCTCTGAGGAAGCATTGTTTAAGTAGAAACTTAAAGGCAGGCAAGAAACAGATCCTGCTGCTTTTTGAAGACCATGTTTAGGATTTGGGATTATACCCTCAGAGAAACACAAAATTGTTAAAGATGTAGCAGGGCAGATATGTTATTACATTAGAATCTTTTTTCTTTATAAATTACCCAGTTTTAGGTCTTTTTTTTTATTATGCTTTAAGTTCTGGGGTACATGTGCAGGTTTGTTACAAAGGTATACATATGCCATAATGATTTTTAAAAGATGGTTTTAGCTTCATATAGAGAATGATCTCTGTGGAGAAAGGAGATATCTTTTGATGAAGGGAGACTAGTTGGAGGCTCGTTCAGTATTTCGGAAAAAGGATAAACATGGCTTGGATAAAGTGGTGGGAGTGGCAATACAACTTGAGATATGTCTAAGAAGTCAAAAGAACCAGATTTGACATTCAATTGGATGTGAGGGATGAGAGAGGTGTCAAGTATGATTTTTCAGGTTTTTCACATGAGTAACTTGGTGAATTTTGGCATCATTTACTGAGAAAGAAAATGCCAGAAAAGAGTCTATTTGACGGGGCAAAAGAAGGTTTTGAAAATCAGAAAGATGATGATCAGTTCAGCTTTGCAAATGCTGAATTCTAAGCACCGAATAGAGATATGTGAAAGATGCAGCTGGATATTGTAGTCTGGAAATCATGTACAGATCAATGTTTCTCAGGTGTAATTTTTGGTTTATCTCTTTCTGAATCCCCCATGCTACTTGTATAAAATGCAGAACTCTGAGACGCAAGACCAGACCTACTGAAATAGTCTGGGTGGGTATTGGATTCAGTACAGGAATGTGCATTTTTCCAAGTTTTCAAGTAATTCTTATTCACAAAAATTCAAGAACCATTGGCTTAGATGGTAATTGAAACTGACTGAATGAGATCAACTAGAGAGAAAGGAGAACACCCAGGACAGAGCATGGAGCAACACCAGATACTTAGGTTGACTAGAGGAGATGCAACTAGCAAAAGATTTTAAAAAAAACAAACAAACTTTTTATTGTAGAATATTTTAAAGATATACCGAAGTACAGCGAACAACAGAATGAATTCTCACACCTATGGCCAGTTTCAAGTTACCACACTCCAGCAGCCAGTATTGTTTCCTCCATACCCTACTCACAACCAAAAGATATTTAAAGAGGAGATGGGGCCAGAAAGAAAAAAGAGTATGAAATCATGGAAATCAAAAGAAAAAGAGTGTTTCAGTAAAAAAGGATATTCAAGGGTGGGAAATGCTGCTAAGGGGCTATGTAATATCCTTCTTCAGTAAGACATGAGTACTTTAAGGGAAGGACAATTATTTGGCCATTTAAAAAAATGTCCTAAGTGCTTGGCAGAATATTGCAATAAGTACTCAGTAGCTATTAGTTTTTCCAACATTCATTCAATAAGCACTGTACCTATAGAGCACCCACCATGTCTTGGGTTGCAAAAAACAATAAGGCTTCAGAAAAAAAGCACAGACAAAAAAGTCAAGAGGTTTAAATGCTGGCCTCTCTGTGATACCACTTAATCTCACTGCAGATCAGTATATTTATCTGCATAATAGCAAAATCAGAGTGGATATTTTTGAAACTCTCTTCCATTGCTAACATTCTATGATTCCGCAAAATGCTATCAATCTTATAAAATGTTATTATAAAAATATATCATGTCGTACACCTTGAATATACAAAATTGTATTTGTCAATTAAATATTTTAAAATAAAATAAAATGTATATATTCTATTGCATGTTTTCAAAAAATGTATTATTTTTAGCGAAAGTTAGGTTCTACATATAGAAAGACTAACAAATTTATAATTTATTGAACATACAACAGAATCTAAGTACTTTATTAACAGCATCTCAGTTATTCTTCACAACCCTCTGAGGCACGTGGCTATCTCCATTTTATGAATGAGGAAACTAAGGCTCAGAGAGGTTTTATTACTCCCCAGTGATCACATGGGTCTGTCTGATTATAAAACTCATGGTTATTACTATTGTAATATATTACCTTTCTGCATTGCCTGTGTAGTAATTAAAAACACAGGCCTGGCCGGGCGCGGTGGCTCAAGCCTGTAATCCCAGCACTTTGGGAGGCCGAGACGGGCGGATCACGAGGTCAGGAGATCGAGACCATCCTGGCTAACGCGGTGAAACCCCGTCTCTACTAAAAATACAAAAAACTAGCCGGGCGAGGTGGCGGGCGCCTGTAGTCCCAGCTACGCGGGAGGCTGAGGCAGGAGAATGGCGTAAACCCGGGAGGCAGAGCTTGCAGTGAGCTGAGATCCGCCACTGTGCTCTAGCCTGGGCGACAGCGAGACTCCGTCTCAAAAAAAAAAAAACAGGCCTCTTGACAGGACTAGTGTTTCATAGTAATCTTTAATCTTTATATAAAAAGAGAAGAAAAAGAATAAACAAGTACATTTGTTCAGGAGACAGAAAAAAATCCCTTTTTTATGTGACTCTTTGTGCCAGTATTAGATTCCATGGTGAGATTCACAAAGTAGACAGAGCCTTCCTTCCATCATCTAACCTATCCTTTTACTGTACAGATTCACTTAATGAACAGATTATTAAATACTTCGGGAGATATAGCAGAAAAGAAATCACAGTCTGTGCTTGCTTTCGTTTATTTGATTTACCAAGCACTGACATAGGGCTAAATGCCAGACATTATTTGAGTTGTGTTAAAACATTTTTAATTCATTGTGCTCATAACAACAAGGAGGTAGGTACTACTGTCACTTCCGTTTTGCAAACAAGGAAATTGAGGAGTTAGGTGACTTCCTAGGTTCACACAGCAAATAAATAGCAGAAATGGGATTTGAACCCAATTAGTCCAGTCTCAGGGTCTGTGCCCTCAGCTGTTATCCTGTGCTGTCTCTCTCACGGGGCAGTTTATTTGTAGGGACAGGTTGTGTATGCAGAGACAGGTAATAAATATATGAGCAAACAGACCTTCCAGGGGAATAAAGTACTTGCAAAGATTGAGAGTGTGTAGGAGTGGTGGGAGGATCTATCCATGGGCTAGCCATGGGAAGGAAGAAGGAACCTTCTTGTTAAGAAGGGAGGATAAAGAGAACAGTGTGGGCCGGGCGCGGTGGCTCAAGCCTGTAATCCCAGCACTTTGGGAGGCCGAGGCGGGTGGATCATGAGGTCAGGAGATCGAGACCATGCTGGCTAACACAGTGAAACCCCGTCTCTACTAAAAAAAAAATTCAGAAAACTAGCCGGGTGTGGTGGCGGGCGCCTGTAGTCCCAGCTACTCGGGAGGCTGAGGCAGGAGAATGGCGTAAACCCGGGAGGCGGAGCTTGCAGTGAGCTGAGATCCGGCCACTGCACTCCCGGGCTACAGAGCGAGACTCCGTCTCAAAAAAAAAAAAAAGAGAGAACAGTGTGAAGGTGATGAAGAAACTTGCTGATTCTTCATTCAATGACAAGGAAGAAAACTGAAATCCAAAGAAGGGATTTGCCTCCTGTCGAGCAGCTTTTTCTGATTACAACAGCTTTCCCTCTCACCCTGCCAGTATGCATACTCCTTCCCTGGATAAGAGAATATATGCGCAGCATTTTTCATAAGCTCTGAGGAACACATTGTATGGGCATCAAAAGTATTCATTCCATAGACCGTGGAACTCTGTTCATTTCATTGTAACACAAAATCATCCTTGGAAAATAAAACTAAGAAGCTTGATTCTTTCCTCTGCTTCTGAAGACAATCTAGGCAAGAAGCCAGTAGGATTAAATTCAGAAGGGATTGAATGCAAGATGTTGTTTTTAAAAATATATTGATGCAACTAAATATTACTCAAGCACATTTCAAAGAACTAATCTAGGGTTTGGTCCATGATTCACTAAAAGTCACCTTTTTTTTTCCTGTGGAAACAATTATGATTTAGTAGATATGGTTAAATAGAATGAACCGTGATGAATACAAATGAGGCTCTGATTCCAGCATCCACTCCTCTCTACTAAATGACCCTCAACCAGTTGCTGTGAGAAAATAATTTCAGTAAATTTCTGGATTCCCTACTCTATCATCTTCTCTGACTTATTTCACCCAATATATGTTGAAATGTCATCTTTCTTTCTTTACACTCTTCATTAATAGATTTTTATTTATTTAACCTGTGCGTTTAATGATATATGTCTTTCCTATTTATTCTACTCCGTCATTCGCAGTGCCTCCCTTCTCACCAACTCACTCCCATCCCCAACATTTTTAACATTGCAACCAATGTTATGGTTTAGGTCTATCTACAAAAATAAAATCAAACATTAGAGGATGCCCACATTTGGAGCAAAAACACTGCCATGAACTCCTTTAGAGTGTAATGTACCACATTTCTCACCTCTTTGGGACACATTTTGTAGAGATAATGATGGGTGGAGAATATCTTGACATTTTCTATTGAACATTACAAATCAGATCACACTGAGCTATGTATAGGAACTTCTAAATCCTTCACTTATTTATATCCTACAGGAAGCAAACATGGATCCACCAGTCATGCGTTACTTGACAGGGAGACATTCTGGGAAATACATCGTTAGGCGATTTAGTCCTGATGCAAACATTGTAGAGTATACTTAGATACACCTAGATGATATAACCTACTAAACACCTAGGCTATGCAGTCTATTACTCCTTGGCTACAGACCTGTATAGCACATTACTGTACTGAATACCATAGGCAATTGTAACACAGTAGTAAATATTTGTGTATCTACTCATATCTAAACATAAAAGAGGTACAGTAAAAATGTGTATAACAATTGTATGGGACCACTGTCATACATGTGATCTGTGATTGACAAAGATATTGTTATATGTTTCATGACTGTAGTTCTATAATAGGGTCAGTATATTTTGATGAAGCAATAAGTTAAGGCTTTGAACATTTCATAATAATCCTATAGCAAAGAGGATTGCCTATTTACTTGGGCTTTAGGAAATAGAGAAGGATCTATTATGCCTTCAGTACAATCACTCCACTTTTCTCTGATCTTTTCTGATGTAATTGTATCTAGAACCCTTGCTACACAAAACAGCCTTTGGACCAATAGCATTTACGTCTCCTGGGAGCTTGTTGGAAATGCAGACTCAGGTTCAACTCAGATTCACTAATTTAAAATTTGCATTTTAATTGACAATTCACATATCCACTAAAAATTGAGAAGTGCTGGACTAAACAACTTATTTCACCCAATATGTGCTGAAATGTCATCTTTCTTTCTTTAGGCTCTTTATTAATAGATTTTTATTTATTTAACCTGTACATTTAATGACATATTTCTTTCTTATTTATTCTACTCCATCATTCATGCTACAAGCTACATGTTACAAGCTTAGTCTCCCAGATTCCCAAAATGGAAGAGAGGGGTACAGTAAGACATTTCCTTGTGTATTTAAATACGAATAAACATGTATCTAACCTGAGTGTGCAATAGATTTCCCCATTCCTCTCCTGCGGAAACACTGAATGCCTTGGCAAGTTAGAATTCACAGAGCAGCACATTGCTGAGTTCCAGGAATACTGTGCTCCTCAAAATGCTAGGTATTTCCAAAATAAATGTTTCTGTGCTTTGATAAGTTCAGGAAACACTGCTGTTTCATCAGTTCAGGCTACAGAAGGAAAAGAAGAAATAGAACTGGAAATGTGCAAAGAGCAATTGACTTTTTGTCATTTGGCATCTTGAGGTTAAACATGAACTTTTCTCTAGGCTTTCTCAGTCCTTTTTCCACTCTGACATATGACATTGATGAAAATATGTGACACATCTCCATGGGTCCAACCAGGTTTAAAGCAATTCCCAATGCACTATTTGTAATTCCACCCAGAAAACAAAAACAAACAAAAAAAAATGCACATGAGTGGGAAGAACATTATCCTAGAATTAAGTAGTTTAAATTGCCTAAGAAGTAAATCATTTCAAAGCTCTGATGCGTTTTAACCATTATGTGTAACAAATTGCTTGTCATTAATACTAACAGACTCCTGTATTCCAATGTCTCATTAACAATTGCTACCTAGGAAAGAGCATTGAAACCTGAGCTGAATGGGCTATTGAGTCTTTTTCTGTTCTGGAAGTTTAAGTCCACCCTCATTGTCAACTGAACACAGGAAACTTGGTAATTTTGTTATTCCACTAAGTTAATAATTATTAAAAGATAAATTTAATTTTAACCACTTTATTGAAATAAAATTACAAAACAGCAACTTCACGTGTTTAAGGTGTTAAGGTTCAATGATTGCTAGTATATGTACAGAGATGTGCAACCATCACCAAAATCCAATTTCAAAATACTTTCATCATCCCCAAAGATATTCAGATACATGTGATATTCAAGTACTCATTTCCCAAAGGCATTTTTACAATAAAATATCACATATTTAAACTGTCATGAATATTTCTTTATAATTTGTGGTAGCTGGCAAAATTATTTTGTGCCAATAAAGGTTAGAAGACATCTTTAGTTAAAAATAAAGGGGGGAAAAGGAAAGAAAATGAAAACAAAGAATGAAAGAAAGGAGGAAGAAAACATATCTATTTGGAAACTAAATCCAAACAGGGAAAAATTTTATTTTGGCCAGTTTAGGGGCAAATAGGCAAGGAAGCAAACAAGTCTATAAATAGTTTTTTCTTGTTTTGAAACTGGTATGGTCTTCATGGCTCTGTCAGTGACTACACTTTGTAGAACTCAGAAAAAAATATTAACATTGAACAGCAGTGCCCTCTACAGTATATATTGGGCTATCCCTAACTAGCATTAATCAGTAAGGAGATAGCTAACCCATCAGGGCTCTCTCTGTTGTGGTTCTTGGTAACAGGTTACAAACACTCAGTGCATGTTCTTAAACACCAGTAGAGTCAATAAAGTATTGCTCCCATCACTTCGCAAATCTGGTGACTCCTAGAGAAATTTACTTAAAATCTTAGCATCACAAAGTTCCAGAAAAAAATATTTCCATTTGTTCTGTTGTTTTCAAATCATTTTGTCAGACTCACCTTTGTAGGTGGTGCCACCCCTACCATAATATCACCATGCTCATTTGCAGACAGAAAAGGCTTCATAATCTCAATTATAGAAGCAAGAATCCACACTTTGGACAGATGTAAAATGCCAGAAAAGATTACTTTCCTTAGCAAAGTAAGTGTATATTAAGTTTAAGAGAGCAATAATCAGAATATGTTTTTAAGTCTTCAACTGATTCTTCACAGAAATGTCGAGTAGTCTTCAGACATTTATTAATAATCATGCAAAGCTGACCCTATTATTAAATATGGGGATAGATTCTGAGTGAAGGAAAATATGGCAAACTTTCCTGACTTGTGTCAGCAGCATTCTCGAAACCCTACTCAGCAGTCTATACCATCCTCCTAGCTATACCATTGCTTGAAGAAGATGAGGTATAAGAGTGACAATACAGATATACCATCTCCTTCCTCAGTTTAAAATAAGATATATAGCACATGAGGATCAGAAACAGCATCTGAAAATTCTTGCCTTGCAAATTATGAGTGCAGAGCTGTATCACAGCTCTGACTTGAAAGGGAAACACTCTGAATTTCTTTAAATAAGTCTTCTGCAGTCAAGAAGTTCTTTCCTTGGAAAGGCTACAAATTAGTCTGACTAATGAATAAAGACTCTTTGCTTTGGTATTCGTCGCCTTCCTTCATAGACTTTTCAATACCAGAATCAATTCCTGCTTCTAGCCAATGCCTTCCTAGGACCAGTTCTTAAATGTATTAAATATACAGAAGCCAGAGTAATGAGATCACCGTCTTTTAAAATAAAGGCATTATCAATGAATTGCTAGGAAGAAAGAAAGGAAGGAACATAAAAATCCTCACCTTTTTGGAGCTTCTTAACTGGTGGAGGGAGACAGTTAACAACAAAACAAGTAAATTGTAGGGTATATTGGAAAGTTATAAGTGTACTGCAAAATAATAAAGCAAATAATAATAATAAAGCAGAGAGAGGAGGTGCAATTTTAAATAGGTTACTTAGCAAGGTCTCACTGAGAAGACAACAATTGAGCAAAGCCATACGAGAGGCCAGGGAGCAAGGCCTGTGAAAACCTGAGGTTAGAGTGTTCCAGGCAGCAGGAAGAGCAAGCACAAAGTCCCAGAGGTAGAGAGGTCCTACTGTGCTTGAGGAGCAGCAGAGAGGCCAGGATGTCTGGAAGAGGATATGGAGGCAGAGTGAAGTTAGAGATAAAGTCAGAGACTTAATTAAGGACATATGGAACCACATTAGAAATTCCTGGAAGTAGTGTCTTGATGCAGCACAAAGAAATTAAAAGGCAAAACAGTACAAGATAAATACCCATGGCTATCCTGGATGTCTAATAAACATGTCCACTATGAAAATTTTATTTTAAATATTCTAGAAAATCTTAAAATATACAAAAACGATATTGCCACACACAAGAAAAGCATATGACGCTCGGCATGAAGTCCTTAATGGGTGATCAGTGTAGCACCACAGATGGGGTAGCTTGTGCCAAGACCATCTTTTTTAATTAGAGACTTTCTTCCATTTTTGGCAGGAGTGTTTGCTAAAAAAAAAAAAAAGGAACACAAATTTGCAAAATAGCAAATAAGAATAAGGGTTGAGCCTATATCTGTGAACTAATTGGAACAATCTATATAAAATTAAACCTCTGACCTTGGTCTCATTATACCATACCCTAAGTACCTAAAATAACCAGCTACTGATTGATGGCTTAATGTGGTAGGTGTGGTCCTTCTACCAAGTTATTAAATAACCACACACTCAAGCAGCCGGCATGAGTAATTATTTATGTTGTTTTCATTCATTACCAGTAACTCTTTAAGAATTAGCATGTACTAGTAAATGAAGTACAGACCAAATTTAATATTTATTTCTTTTCTATTTGTAAGCCACAGTTTACAAATATGAAACAAATGAAACAAAAGTTTCATTTTCCCTGGGTCATAAATCACTCTCTGTGTTTTTAGCCTCACATGTAAAATTATTTCACTTATGGCAATGGTATGATCATATGATTATAAATATTAATTGATAGGTTCCTAAATTATATACATGTAATATTGCATATATAGTAAGCTACATACATTATTATAAATTATATGTCATATATGTAATCATAATTGCCAATTGTTTCCTCTTATTATTAGATACCTAAGGCAATAGTAACGGGAAATTCTTTATTATATCAAATTCATGTGTGTCTACATATATGCCTACAGATTTATATTGAAGGTCTGTATTTTTTAATCCAAAGGCAGTGAAATAAGTGGTTTCCAATACTCTTTTTCAGAGCTTCAAATACTACCTGTAAGGTAATGACTTCAAAAAATATACTTCCAGTCCCAAGACCTTTGCTCAGCCGAGACCCATCTTAACAGCTGACTGCTAGGAATTAACACAAAAATATTAACAGTTACTGAAGTCTCAAAACAACTCAAATTGTCTAGTCATGTGACCAGTATAACTAAATCCCCAGTCACACAAGCTCAATCTTCAAAGTTTCATCTTGGACTTCCACTCTTGCCCCTGGCACTGAATTCTCTATGAGGGAGTGGTCCTAATTCTTCCTCTTCCACATTTTCCTCAACCCTTTCTTTTCCACACACATAGCCTCTACATGACCCTTGGCACTTCATATCCCATTAATGGATTAATAAATTTGTCTGTGCGATGAGACCTCCTGCCTCATAACTCCTGCCTCTTGCAGCCCAACAGGGTCACCAGATTAACCTTTCTAAAACACTGCTGCTTTTCTTTAACTTCTCATTTCAAAAAGCTCATTGATACCCTCAGACCAAGAAAGAGTCCAAACCCATTACTCATAAAGTCTTCCATAATCTTGATCAGCCTTATTTTTCTAGATTATTTTCCATCTGCTTTCCTATAAGCACCAGACTGGGCCAATTACTTTTCACCAAACACACTTTGCACTTCTACCTCTTCTGTTCCCATTTCTTCATTTACCCAGAAGGCCTACCCATCTTTCAAGGCATAGCTCACATGTCACATGTTCTATGAAGATTGGTGGTATTTCCTCCTCCCTCCTCTGAGTGAAGGAATTTTTATAATGGTTTTAAGGGGTAGAAGTGCAGTTTTGTTACATGGATGTATTGCATTGTTATGAAATCTGGGCTTTTAGTATAGCCTTCCCCTGAATAGGGTACCCTGTACACATTAAGTAATTTCTCATCCTTCATTCCCCTCCCATCCTTCCATGTCTCCATTATTCTACTCTCTCTGTCCATGGGTACACATTATTTAGCTACCGTGTATAAGGGAGATCATGCAATCTTTGACTTTTTAAAAATCTTTTTGGTTTTATTATACTTTAAGTTCTGGGACACATGTGCAGAACGTGCAGGTTTGTTACACAGGTATACACGTGCCATGGTGGTTTGCTGCACCCATCAACCCATCATCTGCATTAAGTATTTCTCCTAATGCTATCCCTCCCCTAGCCCCCTAGTTCCCAATAGGCCCTGGTGTGTGACATTCTCCTCCTTGTGTCCATGTGTTCTCATTGTTCAACTCCCACTTATGAATGAGAACATGTGGTGTCTGGTTTTCTGTTCCTGTGATAGTTTGCTGAGAATGATGGTTTCCAGCTTCATCCACGTCCCTGCAAAGGACATGAACTCATTCTTTTTATGGCGGCATAGTATTCCATGGTGTATATGTGTCCCATTTCCTTTTTCTTTTTTTTTTTTCCAGTAAGAACTTTTTTTATTGTTTACTTTTTAGTTTCAGTAGTTTTAGGGGTACAGGTGGTTTTTGGTTACATGAATGAGTTCTTTAGTAGTAAATTCTGAGATATCGGCACAACCATCACCCAAGCAAGTATACACTGTACCCAACATTTAGTCTTCTATCCCTCATCCACCTCCCAGCCTCCTCCTGCTCAGGCCCCACAGTCCACTATCACTGTGTATTTTTGTGTCCTCCTAGCTTAGGTCCCACTTATAAGTAAGAACACACAGTATTTGATTTTCCATTCCTGAGTTACTCAGGTAAGAAAATTCTTAATACAAGGCTAATCAACCCATGTTGCCTTTTTTTCTTGCTCTCTCAAAGTTATAACCCAAATCTGAAAATACAAGCTCTTCTGCAGAAAGGTGGACTGATCCCTAGACAGGGGCTAAGAGGCCCGTCTTGACTCCTCTCTCCTTTCTGTGTTCCAGTTCACCAGCCATGCTCCCGTAGGCCTGAGCCGCTCTTGTCTGCTACGAGTCACCCCGCTGCAGCTTTCCTCCCCAAGGCCCTGATTCTTGCTTCCTGAGTGTGAACTTCCTCCTGTCATTTACAACTGGCTGTGCTTCACACTGCACACCTGGCCGGGGGCAAGGAGGGCCTGGTGCTTGGAAATCTCAGACAATGTATATCAGGACAGTGACTGTAACAATTTTGGCAGATGGTAGGGAAGTGTCTTGTGGGAACCTTTTTATAATTTGCACCAAGTCTCCATTTGGGATAGTGTTGGGGCTGCTCAAATCTTTCTTTTTTTATTATTATACTTTAAGTTCTAGGGTACATACACACAACATGCGAGTTTGTTACACATGTATACATGTGCCATGTTGGTTTGCTGCACCCATTAACTCGTCATTTACATTAGGTATATCTCCTAATGGTATCCCTCCCCCCTCGCCCCACCCCACAACAGGCCCTAGTGTGTGATGTTCTCCTTCCTGTGTCAAGTGTTCTCATTGTTCAGTTCCCACCTATAAGTGAGAATATGCTGTGTTCAGTTTTTCATCCCTGCGATAGTTTGCTGAGAATGATGGTTTCCAGCTTCATCCATGTCCCTACAAAGGACATGAACTCATCCTTTTTTATGGCTGCATAGTATT
>NW_012115032.1:764151-764501 GCF_000951035.1 Colobus angolensis palliatus
AATAGTTTCAGAAGGAATGGTACCAGCTGCTCCTTGTATCTCTGGTAGAATTCGGCTGTGAATCCGTCTGGTTCTGGACTATTGTTGGTTGGTAGGCTATTAATGATTGCCTCAATTTCAGAACCTGCTACTGGTCTTTTCAGAGGTTCAGCTTCTTCCTGGTTTAGTCTTGGGAGGGTGTATGTGTCCAGGAATTTATCCATTTCTTCTAGATTTTCTAGTTTTTTTTGCACAGAGGTGTTTATAGTATTCTTTGATGGTAGTTTATATTTCTGTGGGATTGGTGGTGAAATCCCATTTATCATTTTTTATTGCATCTATTGGATTCTTCTCTCTTTTCTTCTTTATTA
>NW_012115032.1:765758-772505 GCF_000951035.1 Colobus angolensis palliatus
TTAGGGTTGGAGTGACCCGTTTTTCCAGGTGCCATCTGTCACAGCTTGCCTTGGCTAGGAAAGGGATTTCCCTGACGCCTTGCGCCTCCCAGGTGAGACAATGCCTTGCCCTGCTTCGGCTCATGCTTGGTGGACTGCACCCACTGTCCTGCACCCACTGTCCGACAAGCCCCTGTAAGATGAGCCTGGTACCTCAGTTGGAAATGCAGAAATCACCCGTCTCTTGTGTCACTCACGCTGGGAGCTGTAGACTGGAGCTCTTCCTGTTCGGCCATCTTGTGCCACAATATTTGACTTTTTGTTTCTCAGTTGTTTCACTTAAGATAGTAGCCTCCAGTTCCATCCATATTGCTGTAAATGACATGATTTTATTCCTTTTATGGTTGAGTAGTATTCTGATATATACATATATATATATATAATTTCTCTAATGATCTGTTGATAGACACTTAGGTTTAATGCACATCTTTGCTATTATAAATAGTGTTGCAATAAACATATGAGTACAGGTAATTTTTTATATAATTTCTTTTCCTTCAGGTAGATACCCAATAGTTGGATTGCTGGATCAAATGGTAGTTCTATTTTTAATTCTTTGAGAAGTCTCCATATTGTTTTTCATAGAGGTTTTACTAATTTACTTTTCCACCAAAGTG
The DNA here is from genome assembly GCF_000951035.1 of Colobus angolensis palliatus. NCBI lineage: Eukaryota > Metazoa > Chordata > Mammalia > Primates > Cercopithecidae > Colobus > Colobus angolensis. The sequence goes on from NW_012115032.1 coordinate 766,415, forward strand.
TGTAAGTGTTCCCTTTTCTCTGCATCCTCACCAACATCTGTTATACCCTGACTTTCTAATAACCGTTCCGACTGGTGTAACAAGCTATCTCATTCTGGTTTTAATTTGCACTTCTCTGATTAGTGATATTGAGCATTTTTTCATGTGTTTGTGGCTATTTGTATGTCTCTTTTGAGAAATGTCTATTCATGTCCTTAGTCCACTCTTTAATGGGGTTGTTGTGTAATTTTGCTGTTGCTATTTGAGTTCCTTATACCTTCTAGACATTAGTCTTTTCTAAGATGCATAGCTTGCAAATATTTTCTCCCATTTTTCAGGTTGTCTGTTCACTCTGTTGATTATTTATTTTGCTATGCAGAAGCTTTTTAGTTTAAGTAAGTATCATTTCTCTATTTTTATTTTGTTGCATTTGCTTTTGAGGACTTAGTCATAAATTCTTTGCGTAGGTTAATGTCCAAAAGTTTTCCCTACATTTTCTTCTAGCATTTTAATAGTTTCAGATCTTAAATTTAAGTCTTTAATCCATCTTGACTTAATTTTTGCATATGGTGAGAGAGGTCCACTTTTATTCTTTGATTTACAGCAATCCAGTTTTACCACCATCATTTATTAAATGGGGTGTCCTTTCCCTAGTGTATGTTTTTGTTGACTTTGTCAAAGGTCAGTTGGCTGTAGGTATGTGACTTTATTTCTGGGTTTTCTATTCTGTTTCATTGATCTATGTGTCTATTTTTATGCCAGTATGATGCTGTTTTGGTTACTATAGCTTTGTAGTATAATTTGAAGTCATGTCATATTATAACTCCAGCATTGCTCTTTTTTCTTAGAATCTCTTTGGCTATTTGGCTCTTTTTTTTTTTTTTTTTTTGGTTTCATATGAATTTTAGGATTTTTTTTCCAATTCTGTGAAAAATGACATTGGTATTGTGATAGGGATTTAATTGAATTTGTAGATTGCTTTGAGAAGTACGATCATTTTAATGGTATTGATTCTTCTGATGCATGAGCATGGGATGGTTTTCCATTTGTTTGTATCATCTCCATTTCTTTTATCAGTGTTTTGTACTTTTCCTTGTAGAGATCTATTTTATTTTTTAATCTATTGTAAATAGGATTGACTTACTGATTTGGTTCTTAGCTTGGTCATTATTGGTGTATGAAAATGCTACTGAGTTTTGTACATTGACTTTGTATCCTGAGACATTTCTGAATTCATTTATCAAATCTAGGAGTCTTTTGGAGGACTTTTAAGAATTTTCTAGGCATAAGATCATATTGTCAGCAGAGATAATTTGACTTCCTCTTTTCCAAGCTGGATGTCTTTTATTTATTTCTCTTGCCTGATAGCTCTTCTATGACTTCAAATAATGTGTTTAATAGACGTGATGAAAGTGGGCATCTTTGCCTTGTTCCAATTCTTTGGTGGAATGCTTTCAACTTTTCCCTGTACAGTATGATGTTAGCTGTGTGTTTATCATATGTGGTTTTTATTATTTTGAGGTATGCTCCCTTTATGCCTAGCTTGTAAGGGTTTTTATCATGAAGGGATGTTAAATTTTATCAAATACCTTTTTCTGTATCTATTGAGATGATCATATGGTTTGGTTTCTAATTCTGCTTATGTGGTGAATCACATTTATCAACTTGTATATGTTGAATCATACTTGCATCCCTGGAACAAAACCCAGTTGACCATGGCATATTATCATTTTGATGTCCTGTTGGATTCAGTTTTCTAGTATTTTGTTAAGGATTTTTATGTAGCGTTCATCAGGGATATTGGCCTATAATTTTCCCTTTTGTGTGTGTGCCCTTGTCTCGTTTTGGTATCGGAGTAATACTGGAGTCATAGAATAAGTTAGGAAAGATTCCCTCCCTCTCAATATTTTGGAACAATTTCATTAGGATTGGTATCAGTTTTTCTTTATAAATCTGGTAGAATTTGGCTGCGAATGCATCTGGTCCTGGGATTTTTGTTGTTGTTGAAAGATTTTTTTTTTCTTTCTTATTCAGTTGTACTACTCATTATTGGTCTGGTCGGAATTTCTATTTTTGCCTGGTTTAATCTGTAGATTAAACTTGGTAGATTTCTACCTGATTACATGTTTCCAGGAATTTATTGATTTGCTCTAGGTTTTCTAGTTTGTGAGCGTAGAGTTGTTGATAGTTGTGTCTAACGGTCTTTGTGTTCCTATGATGTCATTGTAATGTCTTCTTTTTCATTTCTGATTTTGTTTATTTGAATCTGCTCTTTTTTTCTTGGCTAGTCTAGGTAGCAGTCTATCAATTTTTTTTATCTTTTCAAATAACCAACTTTTTATTTCATTGATACTTTGTAATTTTGGGGTCTAAATTTTATTTAGTTCTACTCTGATCATTGTTATTTATTTTCTTCTGCTAGTTTAGAGTTTGGTTTGCTCTTGTTCTTCTTTAAGGTGCATCATTAGGCTGTTAACATGTGATCTTTTAATTTTTTTGACATTGGCATTTAATGTTATAAAATTCCTTCTTAGCACTGTTTTTTCTATATTTTAGAGGGTTTGGTATGTTTTGTCCCCATTTTCATTCATTTCAATTTTTTTGTTAATTCCCTCTTTATTTCGTTGTTGACCCAGAGATCATTCAGTAGCATGTTGGTTTTGTTGTTGTTGTTGTTCATTTTTTTGTTTCATGGTTTTGTACAGTTTTAAGAGTTCCTCCTGGTATTGATTTCTAGTTTTAGACCATTGTAATTTGAGAAGATACTTGATATGATGATTTTTTAAAGTTTCTTCAGATTTGTTTTGTGCCCTAATACATGATCTATCTTGGAGAATGTTCCGTGTACTGATGAGAATGTATATTCCATGATAGTTGGACAGAATTTTCTGTACATGTCTATTAGGTTCATTTGGTCTAAGTCCAATTTAAGTCCAGGGCTTCTTTGTTGATTTTCTGTCTTGATGATCTGTGTAGTACTGTCAGTGGGGGTGTTGAAGTTCTCCATCATTATTGTATTCCTGTCTATCTTTTTTCTTAAGTGTGGTAATATTTGTTTTATGCATATGGGTGCTCTAGTGTTGGATATATATATATTTAGGATTGTTATATCTTCTTGTTGAGTCGATTCTGTTATCATTATATAACTTTCTTTGTCTTTTTTTTTTTTTTACAATTGTTGATTTAAACCCTGTTTTATCTGATATAAATATAACTACTTCTACTCTCTCTTGGTTTTCATTTGTGTGGAATATGTTTTTTCTATACCTTTGCCTTTACTCTATTAGTGCCTTTATCAGTAAAGTAAGTTTTTTGTAAGCAGCATATGGTTGATGGAGTTCTGTCATGCAACCATTTTATTTCTTTCTCTGTCATTTCTGTAATTGTTTCATAAGCCCCATGGTTTGGTGGAGTTCTGTCATATTGCCATTTTGTTTCTTTCTCTTTCTCATTTCTTTAATTGTTTTGTAAGACAGGTGAGTTTTATACTTTCATGTATTTTTATGATAGGTGAGTACCGACCTTTCATTCCCATGTTTAGAATTCCTTTGAGTATTTCTTGCAGAGCCAGTCTAGAGAGTTAAGGAATTAATTACTACAGAAGAGTAGAAAACTAGTATTGACTCTCCTACTCCAAAAGTACTTCAATGGAGGTAGGTGTTGACACATTCCTCTTCTTTACTATAAAGTTACCTGTGTGATAAAAATGATATAGAGCATGACAAAAAGTGTGGAGAAAAAGTGAAATAGGTAAATCAGTAAACAGGTAATACTGAATATTTTAAAGAAATGTGTTTTTTTTCTCTTGATAGTATAAGTTAAAATATATAGTAATAAACTAATTAATTAAAAATTTATTTTTCTCAAAAGTTTTTTATGGTTATTTAGCCCTTTATAATTTATACAGCATGCATGGCATCTACTCTAATTCTCACAAAATATACTGTACAATAACTGTTGTTATTATCAACATGTCGCAGGGGAACCAAGATTCCGCAATATTAAAAGGACTCATCTAAGCTCACGCAACAGTTACTGGCAGAAAAATCTTCAGTTCTAGGAATCTTGCTGTTATACTTCAGTTGCCTCTATAATAATACCTTAAATTCCAGTTTACAAATCATTGGTATATACACTGTTTTATTTGATTTTTAAAAAATCAAATTATGAGGAAGATATTGTCTTTATCATTTAAATTTTTTTGAAATCTGAAGCTTAAAATAGTTATGATTAATGTGAGATCACATAGCTTATATTTGACAGAAAGAGTACTTGAATCCACATCTCCTACCTCCAGTCTAGTTCCCTTTCCCATCCCCTTAGAAGTGCTTTATGATGTAGGAATTAAACACTGTGCTTAGAAGTTTAAAATCAATTAAATAAATCTTTCATATCTCAGTTCCTTCATTTGAAAGACATGACTGATATTAGAACAAAGTAAATTTCAAAAAAAATAACAAATTATCGTGTTTTAATTGGAAAAAAATGTCTTGCAGAAAAATTCTTTAATACAACCCTGGGCATATCCTCAAACACTATAGTCCAATGGGAGAAAAAATACCAAGTTTGGTTTGAACTTTTCTATTTAAGGTGGTTGTAAAGCACCCATAACACGTTCAATTAGTAATTGGAAATGATGATGTGCAGCTTAAAGAGAGAGGTCTGGACTCAAGATCTATCTTGAGAAATATTATTATTAATAGATGGTGATTCCCTTTGCTTCCCCCTAAGTGAGGTCAGGAGAGACATGAAACCCAAAGCTTTTCCATTCTCTGTAGTGTGAAGCAATGTACTTAGGGACGAAGTGTATGTGAGCGGAAGTTCATGTCTCTTTATTCAAACTTACCTGGTTTCTGTTTCCAGCTCTGTCACTCCTGAATAAGCATAAGTTACTCACTCTCTGAGCCTCACCTTTCCTATGTCCACAATGCAATCATAATACAGAATTTACAACGCTATGAAAAGATCGTGAAGACTGACAATGTACATGTACAATGCCTGACAGATAGGCTTTCACAATAAAGTATAAAAAGATAAATTTTCCACCCTCATGCAATTTTTTCAAGTCAATATAAAAGAGAAAGAATGAGAGGGAAACTGGGTAAATGGGTCACAAATGAGTATCTGCTTTGCTGTTTAAATGCAAGCACTAAAAATCTCTCTGATCAAGACCCTGCTTTAAAAGAAAAATATTTTGTTTCACATATTTCCATTGTATTATGAATTAAAATTCAGTATTTACAAACAGATTCAGTATTTACAAACAGATTCAGTATTTACAAACATAGAGTAAATACTGTGCACAATTTAGTTTGTGTTAGCAACGTTCAGAGGTTCAACTATAAGTTGAACATGCTATTGAAAGTTGAAACATGCTATTTCTTCAGTTGTTTCTACAGGGTGGAACAATTCATTCTTACGTAATTAGTTATGGCTTGTGAAAGTAAGGTAATTTGGGCTCCACACCCTTTGTTGAATCATATGTCTCATGGTGCTTTTCAGTTATTGAGTTCAAGATGTTTTTCATGAACTGAAAGCAAAATTGGCTGTAATGTCATTCCTGTGGGAGGCTCATCCAAGTTAAAGCATATATTGACTTTAGTCTTTTGATTTCATTTTTTGGAGATTTAAGCCTCCAACTTAATCCTTGTTTACAGTTTCACTCCAAGCTTGCAGATCCCGACATATCAGCTCATCTCTGGAAACATAATCAATCCCTAATTGTTGCAGAAAGGAACAATTTGAGATTTGTTTAGCCTTTGGAGTTACATTTGCCTCCAACTCTGTCTCCTTTTGACTCTTTCACTACTCAGCAGCCACTATTAATTACTGAAATCACAAATACCAAACACTATGCGTTTGTGATTGCATGTAACAGGCACAATAACCCCATGAGGTAACAAATGGGTAAACTGAAACTCAAATAGTAAACAAATGTCAAAATGACAGTTTTCAACTAGAAAATTACTACAGTAGTGGTTGCTGAACACTGGACTCTCAACCCGTGTCAGGGAAAGCCAGTTTTCATTAGTGTAGCAAAATGAACAAATAAGACAAATATAGCAAAAAGACATCATAGAGTTATAGCATTTAATAAATTGTTCTGAGGTTA
>NW_012115032.1:772846-789666 GCF_000951035.1 Colobus angolensis palliatus
AGTTACATTTGCTTCCAACTCTGTCTCCTTTTGACTCTTTCACTACTCAGCAGCCACTATTAATTACTGAAATCACAAATACCAAACACTATGCATCTGTGATTGCATGTAACTGGCACAATAACCCCATGAGGTAACAAATGGGTAAACTGAAACTCAAATAGTAAACAAATGTCAAAGTGACAGTTTTCAACTAGAAAATTACTACAGTAGTGGTTGCTGAACACTGGACTCTCAACCCGTGTCAGAGAAAGCCAGTTTTCATTAGTGTAGCAAAATGAATAAATAAGACAAATATAGCAAAAAGACATCATAGAGTTATAGCATTTAATAAATTGTTCTGAGGTTATTTTCTTCCTATGTTATATATTTAAATGCTCTTTTTAAAAGTGATCATGCTTGAGCAGGGTCAATTTTTATAAAGTGTTCTGTGTTTACTCAACAAAATGGAAAACTGGCAGATCTATGTCTGCTTCCAACAATCTTCTGAAATGTTACTAGTTCCAGTGTCACAGAGTACAATGTGCAAGTGACGCAATACAAAATATAAAAAGGTACCCTTTTATAGGCCCGTGAGTTGGGTAGAGGCCAAACAATACCAGACGACACTGCAGTGAAATGTGTCCCACAGCACTGACCCTCAGAATGTACCCTTCTCACTTGTACCAGAATGTTGGCAAAACAAAATAGAAAAATATAAAACTTAGAATATGCCTAAATATAACTGCTTCTCAGCTCTATTGAGGCTTTTAAATCTGAACTATGTCAAGAATTAACATAAGCAATAAATATTGATAAATACCACAAGTATTTACAAAACACCTGTATAACCCAAGCATTCTGCAAAGTGTTAAACACTTTGCCTATGTTAAGCATAGGCATGAATAGTATCTTTACCTTCAAGGTGTTCACAGCCAAGTTGGATAACCTATTGAACTAGAAATACATACTGTATAACACATAACATGACCCCATTTAATCTTCAAAACAGCCTTTTGAGGTAGGTATTATTATTCCTATTTTTCAGATAAAGAAAATCTCAGATAAATGACAATATGACCTCCAAGCAAACAAAGGGTAAAACTGAAATTCACACCCAGCTCCTCTGGTGACTTTCCCAGTGTGAGTGTGTGTGACTATATATTAGTACAAATTCATGGAGAAAATATGATAAATCAAATAAATCATTGGCTGTTGGAGCAGTTCAAATTCATTTCAGGTGCTTGCTATTCTCCCTGATTCTCTATGCCTCTGCCGATTTTTAATAATATGGGGAATCTTGCAATGAGAAATGCTACTGTCCTGACCCCCTTACCCCCCCACCCCTGCTTCTTTATCTTCCTCGACACTTCTTCCCACTCAAATGATCTCTCTTCAGTACAGCCTTGGGGATGGTGCCCAAGCAAGGATGATTACTACAGTAGGGTCTAGCATAGAATTTTGGATGACATTGCAGTAGAACAGAGAATGATTTGTTGTTATTCTTGAAAACTTTATCAATTGGCAGAAGGGAAAGCAATTCCAAACCATAAGTCAGACATCCTTCTTCCATCAGACTAATTGAACTTCAATCATTTTGTGCTGAAAAAAAAAAAAAAAACCTTGAAAAAAAAACCATTAAGGACAGCCCTGTTAAGTTCAGTTTCATTTCTAGGAATATGTTTCTATGACTAGTGCCATGTGCCAGATAAGAGATCGTGAAAGACAGAAGATAATCGTGAGCACTAAAATGATGGCTGAAATCAGTGAAATGAACGACTTTCTTTGATCTCTCTCTCTCATAAGGCCAGCACGTGTACCATCGACTTCAAGATTTCTGAATCCATATGTAGTATGTTTCATTGTCGTCGCAGGGGTAGTGATCCTGGCAGTGACCATAGCTCTGCTTGTTTACTTTTTAGCTTTTGGTAAGTACCAGAGCATTATTACTCGTTAGATTTAACAGTGACATACGATTTCAGATTTAAAGTTTGGCATTCTTTCTTTTATTATGGCTTTTATTTCTTAATATAATGTGATTATATATCTTACTTATAGTTCTTCCACAAATATAGATTCATGTCTGTATTTTTCCTCAATCAGTATTTTTTCTCTTTCCTATTTTGGCCATTTTTAGTGCCCCAAACATACCTTTTTAGTATACCAAACATTGTTACTCAAAAAAGAATTATTCTATCCAAAGGAAAAAAAACTCAATAATTTTCTGATGCTAAAGTTTACTCATTTTGTTTTTCATTAATACTATGATTTCCTTCATTGATAACCTGATAAAATCACAAAAGTGAAATATTGCAAAGAACCCTAAGTTTCAACACGTAAAATTTGGATGTACCTAAGTATTTGCCCATTCTTATTAACAAATAATGCTCTGTCTTCTGAAAACAGTGTCTTACAGGCCTAACAGTTAGGATGGTCAGGAGATAAATTTTCAGTTGAGAAATAAAAAGGGGTAAAGTCAAACTTTTTAAAACATCATGTTCTTTAGTTATTTGTCTCTTTTATTTTGTTTAATTTTTTATTATATCACTAAAACAATAGACAACATGGACAAGAAAAAATAATGTAAAGAATACACATACCATGCTCATTCATAAACAACTTTCTGTAAAAATCTCTGTGAAGGCTCTTTCAGATGCTTTAACATAGATCCGTAAAATGTGTCAAATTTTACTAAATAATATCATATATTAGAATCTTTTTTCACTTAAAATACACTTTGAGGTTATTTTTTGTTTCAAATATAGTTCTATTAAATCACTTAAATCATGTGTGTGGGTGTGCAGGTGTGTACATGGGTATGTGTGAGTGTTAAGAGAAAAAGAGAAAGAATATAATTTATAGTATGTCCAATTGTAAACAGGTAAAAATGTTTAATTATGCAAAGGTTGAAATACTTCCAATGGTGCAATACAATTACCAACATTAGAAATACCAATAATGATACACAATCATTTCAGCCAATCAAATGTAAAGGTTGTGGCTAAATTTTGCTTTTGACTGCATTTTGCTATCAAATCACCTGGAGTCACCTATCCCTAAGGTGAACTACAGAGGTAGAAAAAAGAGACATGGAGTTTCAGATTAAATTAATGAATTTTCACTCTTAATGACACAGCATTGTCATGCCTAAAGAGTAGGCCCTTTGATAAGTCATCTGCAAACTGTGTTCCAGTGATCACTTATGGCCCCTAAATGACTTGATCTTCAACTACAACCAACCACCGTTCCCCCAGTATCTCCAACTCTTGCCCCTTACCAAGGTGTTTGTTTGCGTAAGTAATGCATATGAATGATCAAAGGAAAGCAGAGATTTTTGTTCTGAGACAGATTCCATTAGGTTATGTACATCTTCATAATGTTTATGAGTTGTGTACAGATATGTTTTAGAGACTTTTGTCTCTTTCACACAACTGAAAAGTTCCTCTGGAAGACCCCTGTTATTATTGTTGTTGTTTTTGTTGTTTTAATGATACATAACATCTTACATATTTATAGGATACATATGATATTTTGTTACATACATAGAATGTGTAATGATCAAGCCTGGATATTTGAGGTATACAGCACTTTGAGTATTTATCATTTCTATGTGTTGGAACAACTCAAGTCCTCTTTTCTAGCTACTTTGAAATACATAATATATTGTTGTTAACTGTTGCCACTCTGCTCTGCTATTAAACTATAAAACTTACACCATTTATCTAACTATATGTTTATATCTGTTAGCCAACCTCTCTTCAATCCCCCTCATAATGCTCCACCCTTTCCAGTCTCTAGTATCTGTCATTCTACTCTCTACGTTGATGAGATCAACTTTTTAAACTCCCACATATAAGTTAGAACATATTTGTCTTTCTTTTTTATTCTTTTTTAAGTCGTAGAGATGGGGTCTCACTTCATTGCCTGGGCTGGTCTCAAATTCCTGGCTTCAAGTGATCTTCCCAGCTCTGCCTACCCAAGTACTAGGATTACAGGCATGAGCCACCATGCCTGGCTAATTTTGTCTTTCTGTACTTGGCTTATTTCACTTAACACAATGACCTCCAATTCCATCCATGTTGCTGCAAATGACAAGATTTCATTCTTTTTACGGCCAAATAGTATTCCACTGTGTGTATGTATATATATATATAATATTTTCTTTATCCATTCATTTCTTGATGGACACATAGGTTGATTCCACATCTTGGCTGTTGTGAACAGTGCTGAGATAAACACCCAAGTACAAATATTTCTTTGACATGGTGATTTCTTTTCTTTTGGATAAATATCCAGTAGTGGGATTGCTGGATCATATGGTAGTTCTGTTTTAGTTTTATGAGAAATCTCAACACCGTTTTCCACAATGGCTGCACTAATTTACATTTCCACCAACAGTGTATAAGAATTCTCTTCTCTCTGCATTCTAACCAGCATCTGTTATTTTTTGTCTTTTGGTAATAGTAATCTTAACTGAGGTGAGATGATATCTCATTGTGGTTTTGATTTGTGTTTCTCTGATGATTAGCAATGTTGAGTATTTTTTCATGTACCTGTTGATGATTTTTATGTCTTATTTTGAGAAATGTTCACTCATGTTCTTTGCCCACTCCTTAATGGAATTTCTATTTATTTATTTATTTAGTGTTGTGTTGTTTGGGTCCTTGTATATTCTAGATATTAGTCTCTTGTCAGATGAACAGTTGGTAAATATTTTTTTCCCATTCAATAGGTTGTCTTTCCATTCTGTTGGTTGTTTCCTTTGCTGTGCAGAAGCTTTTTAGTTTAATTAATTCCCATTTGTCTATTTTTGGTTTTGTTTTCTGTACTTTTCAGGTCATAGTCATAAATTATTTCCCTAGACTAAAGACATGAAGTGTTTCCTCTAGGTTTTCTTTTAATAGTTCTCATAGTTGTAGGTCTTACATTTAAGTCTTTGATCCATCTTGTGTTGATTTGTGTATATAGTGAGAGATAAGGGTCCAGTTTCATACTTCTGCAAATGGATATCCAGTTTTCCTAGTACTATTTATTGAAGAGAGTGTGCTTTCCCCATTGTTTGTTCTTAACACTTTTGTTGAAATTCAGTTGGCTGTATGTGAATTTCTTTCTGGGCTTTCTGTTCTATTTCATTGTTCTATGTGTCTGTTTTTATACCAATACCATGCTGTTTTGGTTACTATAGCCTTGGAGTATAGTTTGATGTCAGGTAGTGTGAGTCTCCAGATTTGTTCTTTCTGCTTAGGTTTGATTTGACTATTTGGGCTCTTTTTTGTTTCATACAAATTTTAGGATGGCTTTTTCTATTTCTGTGAAAAGTGATGTTGGTATTTTGATAGGGATTGCATTGAATCTATAGATTGTTTTGAAGAGTATAGTCATTTAAATTGTATCAGTTCTTTCAATCCATGAGCAAGAAATGTCTTTGCATATGTTTGTGTCCTCTTCCATTTCTGTCATCAGTGTTTTGTAGTTTTCCTTGTAGAAGATGAAATTACCTTCTTGATTTGTTTCTCAGCTATTTCATTGTTGGTGTAAAGAAATGCTACAGATTTTTATATGTTGAGTTATATCCTGCAACTTTATTGAAATTATATATCATATCTAAGAGTTTTTGGTGGAGTCTTCAGGTTTTTGTGGTATAAAATTATATAATCTGCAAAAGGAACAATTTGAATATGTAACTTCTTTTCCAATTTGAATGCCTTTGTATTTCTTTCTCTCACCTGATTGCTCTGGTTAGGACTTCCAGTACTATGTTGAATAGGAGTGATGAAAGTGGACATACTTGTCTTGTTCCAGTTCTTAGAGGAAAGGCTTTCAGCTCTTCCCTATTTGGTAAAATGTTAGCTGTAGGTTGGTCAGCCTTCATGTTGTTGAGGTAGTCCTCTTCTAAGCCTAGTTTGTTGAGAGTTTTTGTTATGACAGGATATTGAATCTATTGAACATCTATTGAGATGATCATATGGTTTTTGTCTTCATTCTGTTTATGTGATGTATTAAGTTTATTGATTTGCATATGTTGAACCATTCTTGCATCTCTAGGATAAATCCTAGTTGATTGTGGTATATTATCATTTTGATATGCTGTTGGATTCAGTTTGATAGTATTTTGTTGAGGATTTTTGCCTCTGTGTTCATCAGTAATATTGGCCTGTATTTCTTTTTTTTTTTTTTTTTGAGACAGAGTGTTGCTCTGTCACCCAGGCTGGAACGAAGTGGCTTGATCTTTTAACCTCCATCTCCCGGGTTCAAGCAATTCTCCTGCCTCAGCCTCCCAAGTAGCTGGGATTACAGGTGCCCTCCACCACACCTGGTTAATTTTTGTACATTTAGTAGAGACGGGTTTTCCCCATGTTGGTCAGGCTGATCTCCAACTCCTGACCTTGTGATCCACCCGCCTTGGCCTTCCAAAGTGCTGGGATTACAGGCATGAGCCACTGCACCCGTCCTGTAGTATTATTATTTTTTTCTTGTGTCCTTGCCTGGTTTTCTATCAGAGTAATACTGGCTTCATAGAATGACTTGGGGAGAACTCCCTTCTGTTTGATGTTTTTGAATAGTTTGAGGAGAATTGGTGTTAGTTTTTCTTTGAAGGTTTGGTAGAATAGCAATAAAGCCATCAGTCCTGGACATTTATTTACTAGGAGACATTTTATTACTGATTCAATCTTATTACTTGTTATTGGTCTGTCAAGCTTTTTATTTTGCAAGGTGCCTCTTGATGAAAATAATTTACATTGGATTACTAGATTAGATATCTTGTCAGATGAATTATCTTCTAGCTTACTCCAGAAAAACTAATGGTGATTCACTAACTCCTCTATAAAGAACATTATTTGAAAATAATTTTTTAAAATTTCATAATTAGTTTGGGTTATTTCCTAATGATAAATGAATAATAGTATATTACAAATACTCATTAATATTTCCTGAATAAATACACCACAAACCTCCCTTAAAATATAGCAAGAACAAAAATTACAGTGTTTCTGACTATTTTTAATTTCTCAAATAATAATTCCACTCTGATTTTAAAACATCTGCACCACTCTGGCTTTGCCAATCTTTTTAAAAATGGAAAAGATAATAATTTTATCATAATTACACTCATATTAAGCATAGAACTTTTTCTTTCAAGGAAAGGAAATTTTTGAAATTCTATAATATAACATCCCATAATCTTGAATAAATTAAAAGTTTAACTACTTAGTAAAGTAAGACTGACCCTCCCTTTTGTGTCTTTTCCAGATCAAAAATCTTACTTTTACAGGAGCAGTTGTCAACTCCTAAATGTTGAATATAATAGTCAGTTAAATTCACCAGCTACACAGGAATACAGGACTTTGAGTGGAAGAATTGAATCTCTGGTAAGTTATTGTTTGTCTCTGCTCTTTATTCCATTATAAAATGAATATGATAATAAACCTAATGCTTTGTAATATATTTTCAGTTGTTAGGTGCTCTACATATTTTCCTTCTTTGTATGGTGAAACATGGGTTTCTCTCTGCTTTTATCAAGTTAGTTTACTCACATGCTGGTTCTTATTCATATATTTGTCATGAGTAAAAAGTGTTAAAAAGGCCATGAGTAAATATGCATTTTATATGTCTATGAATTCAAATATTGAAAGTTTTTTATTTGTTTAATTAAGCATTGACATGGTCTTTTTAAATTCTTTTCATTTTGTCCTCTTCCCTCTTCCTTATCCAACTAAAGACGCAAGGCAGGAGGTGTTAAAAGACAGGTTTACCACATCAGTAATAACATAGTTTGGACAACATTACACTTTGGTTCAATGATAGACATAGAAGTTTGAACAGAAATATGCAAAGCAAGTTTGAGCTCTGACTTGAAGAGGGCCTCTGGCTGCCTGCCAGGAAACCTCACCAGTGAACCCTTAACATTCACAGATCACCACAAACCAGGGGCTGCCCTTTAGCTTTGACCAGGCTCAGTGTCGCTCACTTACCCTTACCTTTTCAAAAATATGTCCTAAGACTATAAAGTAATTCAACGGTTCTACAATTTTAGCATGTAACTGAGTCACCTGGCAGGGTTGCTTTGGTGAGTTCAATATAAAATTTTATCAGCATTTCTACATTTTCTGAAATCTTCCTTAATCCAGGCTTTTAATCCCTTGGTGCTTTTCTGAACCCCTGCAATGAGCTTCTAACTGTTCTCACTGTGTGCAGGCTCTTTTCCCTCTAATCTAATTTAAATCTAATTTCTGAACACAAATCTCTCACAGCCTGTTTCCTTCGTGTTACCTCCAGCTCAAGACTTCTTGCCTACAAAATAAATTTCAAACTTGTTAGCTAAGCAACTTCTCATGTCTATGCTGTGGCTCATATTTCAGTCATCGTGTGCCCTACTTATTCTTATAGCCAACCTGAAATGCCATCTTTTATAAGAAATTACCTCTGATCTCCATGGTTGGATATAATTAATCTTCCTTCCACATCACCTCATCACAAAATCATATCTGTGTGGATCTCATGCCACATACCTCTACGTATTTTATGTTATAAATATTTGTAGACTTGTTTAATCTGCCGTGTTAGACTGAGTTCCATGAGGACAGCTCCACATCCATTCCATTTTTGTATATCCACAACATTTGGTGGGGTTGATGCTTTAATAAATGTTTACTGAAGGAACAGGAGTCTCCCACTTCTGACATAATGAACTTATTTCCCCCAATGTTAACCCTACATCTGGTTCCTGCCCTAAATTCTCTTCCCAAATCATTCTGATTCAACTGTTCATTCCGATCTCATTAAACATTTAAATGATGTATCTAACTCCCCTTGCTTTATTCTATGCTCACTCTGCAGTCTTCTCATAACTGGGTTTTCAATGATGCTTGCTTCTAGAGAAAAAAAATGCGTTAAATAAGCTTATGATTCAGTCCTCCAGCTGTGATGGTTCTCACTGGAGATTAGCTCAGTAGTTTTCGAAGTATGGTCTCTCTAGTATCGCCTAGAAACTTGTTAGAAATGCAAATTCTTGGGCTCACCAAGACCTACCAAATCAGAAATTTTGACATTGGGCCCTAAAAATCTGTGTTTTCACAAGTCTGCCAGTGCAGCCTGGTCCCTTTGTTCCTCGGAGCCCCGCTCAAAGCTTTCAGCGCTCATCTCCCACCAATGACAGGGTCCTCTATGGAAACCGGCAGGAGGGTTTCCAACTCTAACTACGTTTTAGAGTTTGCTTCCTAGGGCTATCCAGGCCCCAAGTATCACAGGTCAGGCTCCCAGGGAAGCAGACTCTAAGACCTGCGTGCAGAGTGTGTCTCTGGAGTGCTCTCAGCCAACACCTTCAGGAAGAGAAGGAAACAGCATTGGGCAGAGGCAGAGTCAAACTACAGTGCTGTTGGCACAGAAGACTGAAGGGAGCCAGAGGCAGGGGGTAGAAGTGGGCCCTTAGCAACCATCCTTCACCATTGGGTGTGAGTTGCCCTACCCCCTTTGTGTAACCTCAGTCCCAAGGTGGGTGGTAGTGCAGCAGAGCAGCCCCTACAAGGGCCAAACCAGAGACATACCAGGTGCCAGAGTACTGCCAGGGAATAGAGAGGAAAGGATGGGCTTAAGATAGGATCCACAGAACTTGGCAATGGATTAGAAGACAGGATGAGAAGTGGCAGGTTAACACTGACACAGAAATGTCTAACTTGGGTAGATAATGTTGCCATTGGCTGGAAGAGCAAACCAAAATGAAAACAGGTTGTTCAGGGAGACAAAAGTTCACTGTGGACATCTTAGCAGAGTGATTCAATGGGGAAAGGAATGGATGCCTAGACTACCTCAGAGGTAGATCTAAGCTGGAGCCAGCAATAAAGATACAAGATGAACAATCCCTAACGAACTGTTCCTCAGCCATGCTCCCCAGCCCCACTGCTTCAGTTTTACCATCCAAGCGAGGCTAGGAGGTGCACCTCCCTCAGTGGAGGACAGCAAAGCACCAGTAGCTCCAGGGAGTTGAGATCTTTTGATACTTTTTGTTCTACCATCTATCTGAAAAGCTGTCTCTCAGCCATTGCCTGCCTTTACACACAAGTGCAGTCCGGAATTGGGAGACGGGTGAAATTTATTATGCCTAGAGATCTGGATACCCAGTTGTTTGGGAGTGCATTTTCTGAATCACTTGTTGGTTTAAGTAATGCAGGTTTATTGATGCCACTTCTCTTGAATCCATGACTCTGGACCGGCCACCTACGTGAATGTGCAGAGGGAATGGAATGGCTGCAGTAGATCTCCATTAAAACCAGTGCATCCTCCCAGACACATACAGTAGCAGGGAAGTGAGTCAATGCCAGGACAGCACCAGCTCCCGCTTTGGTACATTTCCAAAGCTCTCAGTCTGTGTACAAAAGTTTGCTCTGGGGCAGTAGAAATGGCCCTGGGCAGGCAGTCAAAGGTCTGGTTTGATTTCCTCCACTTCCAGGCAAGTCACAACAAGGCTCACAGACTTTTTCCTTACCTGCCACATGGGTCTAGTGAGATCTACTGAGCTGTAAATAATGAAATGAGTGTGTGTGCACTCATCTATAAGTTGTAAAGTACTACAAAATGGTGAAACTTTGGGATTTAGGTTATTTAAGGCTGAATGCTAAAAATGTCAGGCATTGTGGCCAAAGGAATTGAAAAATAAGATTGATTGACTGGGATTTAAAGACAAATGAAGGCACACATGCAAGTGCACATACACACTGACACTGCACAGCTCCGCTTGGAGGCAGATCCTGACCACGCAGACCTGGGGCTCTGCCTCTGCAAGTGCACTCCTTTACTACATAAACCCTCCTTCTCTTCTGGGGCTGTCACCCCCCAAGAGCTGGCACTGAGCCCCAGCTGCTGCGCTTCCCTGGGGCGTCAGCTTTTGACAGGGGGCTAACTCCCTCTGTAGGAGCCTTAGCATCCCTGGGACTTCCTTCCCCCACCCCCAGCCCCAGCAGTTTGTATCTATTCCTAACTCAGTCACATGGCATTTGTTAAGTTCTAATGAGCGTCAGTAGTAACATTTTCACCCACTCTGTGAAATATGGAATCTTATTCACAGGCCTCTTCTTTTATATTTGTATTTGCATATCAACCAATTCATCAACTTGCTTTCTTTATGCTGCTTATTATCTTAGTCCTTACTAAATTGCCTCTTAATGTTTTCTGCATAACAGAAATGTTAAAGTGGATCTTTAAGATTTTGGTCCAGTCTAACCTGTGCCAGTGCAATGCCAAATCATGAATTAAAATATAATTACAAGAACCACTTATCCAAATTTTGACAGTTCCTTCAACTTTACGACAGTTTCTTCTACTTCGATTAAAGTCAAGTAAAATTAAAGTTCAATATTTTTATTAAAATATCTCCTTTAACATTCCATATTAATAAACATATTAAAGCTCATGATTCTAAGTAGATTACTGGAAGTTACTTTATCCAATTATGGCAATGGTTAATTTTAGATTATAGAATTTAGAATGACTTTTTGCCTTCTTTTTTTTCTTGTTTTTTAAACAGAGTCTTGCTCTGTTGTCCAGGCTGGAGTGTACTGGCGTGATCTTGACTCACTGAGACCTCTGCCCTGCAGGTTCAAGTGATTCTCCTGCCTCAGCCTCCCGAGCAGTTGGGATTATAGGTGCCTGCCACCACACCTGGCTAATTTTTTTTTGTATTTTTAGGAGAGACAGGGTTTCACCATGTTGGCCAGGCTGGTCTCGAACTTCTGACCTCAAGTGATCCACTCACCTCAGCCTCCCAAAGTGCTGGGATTACAGATGTGAGCAACTGTGCCTGGCCTGACTTTTGCTTTCTTCTTAATACTTACTAGTATTTCTTGAATTTTTAAAAAAGAAACATAAAGTACTTTGATAAAACCAACAGTCTCATTGTTCTTAAAATTGTTCAAATGTTCTCTGGAAAAAAAAAAAAAACAGAAAGTTATCATTTGGTTAAGAATCATGTTGGTCTGACATCAATCATCCTATAGGAGTGAATATTGAAAAAGTAAGATATATTGTGGTGTAATCGACATTGCATAAATTTTACCATTCTGAGAAGAATCGGCTTCAAATTCTGGCTTAATGTAATACCCACCATGCTAGTTAATTTTCTTATCTTCACCTTTTCATATCCACATCCACCTAGGTGCCACCTCACAGTATAAGCCAGCATAATCCATTCTTCTTAATGAAACCACAATACATCTGACCCTGCATCTCAGGAGAACTGTATCAGGCACAGCACTTCCAGTTGACTGTGAATCTGAATGTTATGCCTCAGGAGAAACATCCTTGCTGGGACTAAGTAGTGATTCAAAGAGATAGTTATGATTCGGTTAAGAAATTAATTATTATTATTATTACTATTTTTATTATTGAGACAGAGTCTCGTTCTGTCGCCCAGGCTGGAGTACAGTGGTGTGATCTCAACTCACTGCAACCTCTGCCTCCCAGGTTCAAGTGATTCTCCTGCCTCGGCCTCCCAAATAGCTGGGACAACAGGTGCTTGCCACCACGCCCAGCTAATTTTTTGTATTTTTACTAGATAGGGAGTTTCACTGTGTTAGCCAGGATGGTCTCGATCTCCTGACCTCATGGTCCACCCGCCTTGGCCTCCCAAAGTGTTGGGATTACAGGCGTGAGCCACCACGCCTGGCCAATAAATTATTAACTGAGCCAGGCACAGTGGTACACACCTGTAGTCCCAGATACGCAGGAGACTAAGGTTGGAGTACCCTTTTTTATGTTATTTTATTTTTAATTATCATGGGTACATAATAGGTGTACGTACCCATGGAGTATAAGTCATGTTCTGATACAGGCACATAATGTTTAATAATCACATCAGAGTAATTGGGATATCCATCACCTCAAGCACTTATCGTTCTTTGTGTTAGGAACATTCCAACTCCTCTCTTGGAATAGGCACCCTGTTGTGCTATTAAATGTGAGACCTTATTCATTTCATCTAACTATATTTTTCTACCCATTAACCATCACCACTTTTCCCCTCTTCCCCACTACCTTTCCTGTGAGGCTGGAGGATTCTTAAACACAACAGTTAGAGGCCAGCCTGGGTAACAAATGAGACTCAATTTCTAAAAAATAAAAAAGATATTACCAACTAATGCTAAAAAAAAAATAGTCCCTGACGCTTAGGTATGAATCAGAAATGACAAAAAAAAAAAAAAAAAAGACTGCCCTTTGCTTCCTTCTCCCCTTCTCTTCAAGTTTTCCATTGCTACTCATTTTAGTCTGGTTTAATCAGGTTTCATCCATTAAAAGCAATTGTTGGGATCACACATTTTGAGTTGTGTCAGTGGACTTCCCTCATGCTGGCATGACTCCTGCCCCAAGCCCTTAGAACAGTCACCAAGCCATATAACATAACCTCTCATTGAGTAAAACACCTGATGTGTTTAGAATGATTTCTAGCAAAAACCCATCCTGTCCTGCATCATCTCTGTGTAACAGATAAAGGAATAGGTACTGCATCAAAAGGTTACAGAACCTGTCCAAATCAATCCCATGTGTTTTACAATGGAACTGGGTTGAACTAAAGTGAAAATTCAGTTGTCTACTCCTCATTAACATGTCTCATGTTGCAAGGTTGAGAGGAAGAAGAAGAACTGAAATTACAGAGAGTTTCTCCCCTCTTTCTTTCTACAGATTACTAGAACATTCAAAGAATCAAATTTAAGAAACCAGTTCATGAGAGCCCATGTTGTCAAACTGAGGTGAGTGGAACTGTAGAAAAAATATTTAACTATAGATACAATGTGGCATATTTGACTTTTTGTCACAGAATGAATAGTAAATGACATGTTCAGATAAGTTGTTGCAATATTATGAAAATAGTATTTTAGTCATCTTAAAAAACAATGCCAAAAAAGCCAAACATATGATCTATTTAGCTACTAATGTAAATAACCACATTACATCTATTCTTATTGGGAAGAGGAAGAAGGGGTGGAGAGTTGGGGTGAAGGTACAGTAACAAAGTCATCCTATTGTAAAACTCCAGTGGATATCACTCACAGTGCAGCCTATGTCAATAGTCCTTCCTGGAGTTGTACAATGCTGTGGTTTGGGTGTATCCATCCAAGATCAAGACACTATGACCATCATCAAAAGTGGCTTTTTGGTTTTATCTGCCTGACGTGCTATAATGAAAGGGTATTATGGCCAAATCCAAGGCGTGTTTATCATGAATTAATAATAGGAGGAGTAGCAGCATGCATACTAGTTATTTGCCATTCCTGCCTTAGTTAAATATGATGTGATAAAACCAGCCTTTCCAACTGAAATAGTCACCTTTACTGACTCTCCTGTAAATGACTCAAATGACCACATTGCTCTAGCCTTTAAATAATATGCAATAGTTCTTTGGCAGAAGAGGAATTATACCAATTCTTTTTCAAATACTAGCATCACAAGAAAATTAATTCTTACTCTCTGGAGAGTCACCTAGTAAGTATCTGGAGCACACATGTCTGGTCAGGTAAGTTTTGATGAGGAGTTAAAGGGGTAAGAAGAGTCCATGAGAAGGAAATTTTCCAAAACACCTCTCAGTCAATTCAGTGCACATTCACTTAGTACTTTCTTGTGAGTATCTGTATCAGCCACTCATGCTCAAAAGTAAGTAAGCCCTGAAAACCTGTAGGACTACGTGAGCCTTCTGCATTTTCTGTCTTTTCGGTCACTTCCTACTTATCACTCAATCCTCTGCAACATGGCTTCAATACCATCACAATATATAAACTGCTCTTGCCAATTCAACAATGACATCCAAATAACAAAATCCAAAGAAACCACATCAGTCCTATTCTTGGACCTCTCAACAGTATTTCGTCCTGTTGGCCTGTCACTCCTTGAAATAGAACTATCCCTTGGTTTGTATGGCCTTATACACCCTGATTTTCCCCTTATCTCCCTAACAATTCCTTCTTGGTTTCCTTTACTAGGTCTTACTTCTTCGTATATTCCTCATATGTTGCTGAACGTCAGGCTGTGCTCTAGGCCTCTCATCTTCTCAGGTCACACTCTCCTTTCATTGACCTTCACTGCCACCCATATGCTGAGTGCTCTCAAAGTTATATCTCTAGGCCAGTCCTCTTTTGTCTCTAGACATGAATATATGCAGCCATGTACTTGGTACCATCACGTGGATAATTCTCGTGATCTCTTTCAGTTTGACTGCTTCTCTATTTTTTTTCTGGGCTCTTTTTTAGCATTGCTTTACATGGAACTTTATCATGTCTCTCAGCCTCTGTTTTATCTTTTATCTATGTTAGATTCTGTGTAATTTCTTTATCTCTTTTAGATAACGAATTTCTCTTCAACTTTGACTTGTATTCTGTGTATCCCATTTATTGCATTTTCAATTTCAATGAGTATGATTTCCTATCTGAAAGTTCTATTTGTTTCTTTTGAGAATCTGCCTGGTCTTTTAAAAACATTTCTTATTTTAATTTTTGTGGGTACCTAGCAGTTGTATGTATTTATGTGGTACATGAGATGTTTTGATATAAGCAAACAATGCATAAAAATCACATTGTGTAAATGGGGTACCCATCCCCTCAAGCATTTATCCTTTGTGTTACAAACAATCCAATTATATTCTTTTAGTTATTTTTAAATGTATAATTAAATTATTATTGGCCATAGTCACTCTGTTGTGTTATCAGATACTAGGTGACCTTTTAAAAATAATGTTTTCTACTTAATCTCATTTTTATGATTCCCGCTTTTATGTCATTTGTCACTTCATATATAATCACTTGTCTGTTGATTCTGTTATGTGAAGTTTTTGAGGATAATCTTTTTGTTATTTTGATTCCACCTTGGTATGGTTTGTCTGTGCCTCTACCAAAATCTCATCTTGAACTCTGGTTCCCATAATACCCACATGTCGTGGAAGGGACCCTCTGGGACGTGATTAGATTGTAGGGACTTTTCTCCCCTTTGCTCTGTTCTTCTCTTTCCTGTCACCATGGAAGAAAGATGGGTTTGCTTCTCCTTCTGCAATGATTATAAATTTCCTTAGGTCTCCCCAGCCATAGGGACCTCTTTTCTTTATAAATTAGCCAGTCTTGGGCAGTTATTTATAGCTCCGTGAGAAAATACTAATACACTCCTCATGATGTGTTGTTTACCATTGAAGTTGTATGCTTAAATTTAATCTCACCTGGGACCCTGTACAACCTAGACTTAACACATCTACCTCCAGAGCAGTTACAACTGTCAGACATTCTAGAGGAATCAGCAGCACATGGATTTTGTTGTTGTTGTTAATTTCTTAGTTTAAAGGTTCTGGGAGTATTCAGGTAGTATTAAGGAAGATTCAGACATCATGCAGCCAGGCCCATGATTACAAATTTTCAGGTGATACTTCTCTTTTTTTTTTTTTCTTAATTTAAAGCTGGATCTTGGAAACAGATAAATTTATTTTTTTATGAGATGATGAGCATATTTTTTTCATTCTAGTTCATGCTGTTATTGGGGGTTTAGTTCGAGACTCCTGGCCTTATTCTAAAACCTCAAGTTCAACTTCCTAGGTTGCACTAGCCCAAGGTCCCATCTCCAGCCTCTATGTAAATGCTAAACATAAGCCAGTGGAATATTCTAGTCTTATCACATACTATTCATATTCTTCTTTATTTTTGGTCTTCCAGGATTTTCCTTACTTTTCTATGAGCCCAGTTTTGCACTTGAAATGGAATTTATTATATATTATCTATCATTTCTATTTGTGTTATACAGAAAGTGTTTTCTTTTTTTTATTATTATTATACTTTAAGTTCTAGGGTACATGTGCATAATGTGCAGGTTTGTTACAT
>NW_012115032.1:792206-813889 GCF_000951035.1 Colobus angolensis palliatus
TCTATTCAGGGATTCAACTTCTTCCTGGTTTAGTCTTGGAAGAGTGTAAGTGTCCAGACAGAAAGTGTTTTCTAAAATTATTTAGGCTTCCATGTTGCTAGACATGGTGGTGGTAATTATTTGTTCAGTGCCTGTTTCTGCATCTAAACTGCAAGACCCATATGGCAACTTTGAATCTTCGTCACAGCTAATTTCTGAAGCTTAGAATAGTGCCTAGCACAAGAAGTTGTTTATCTAACATTTTTTAAAATAAATATTAGATTAGTATCTGGAATGCATATTAAGTTACAGCTGGTCATTGAGGTGAGAGGAGGAAGCCAAGAGAGAATATGAGGGCCTCAAAGCCAAATATCTTTAACATACTTTTACAGAAAAGAAGATAGCCAATGTTAAGTAGAGAAACTGGTTTATGAGATAATTTTCATTGAAGAAAATAGAAATTACTGAGGCTTTAGATAATCAGAATATTTAATCAAGTCACCAAGGTTTATTGTGAGGAATATTTATCATTAATTAAAATGATTGATGAAATCTTAATATATGACAAAAGTTGAAATTTGCTTTTGTAGCCAGATGAATGGTCCAGGTACCAAGAAATTGAGTCTCTCACACAAATTTAGAATCTCATCACTTTATGAATTTGTTTAAGGAGATTATTTTTAATAACATTGGAGAAGTCTAAGAATAGCTAATATTTATAGTACACTTACTGTATATTATTGACTCTTCTTCGCAGTTTTGCATATAGTGATTCATCTAATCTTCATAACCGATTTTACATGTGAAGAGACTTAGATATAGAAAGATCAAGAAACTTACATAACTTATCCAAAGTTACACTGTAAAATTCTGGCATTATAACTTCAAAATCAGCTCTCCTATAGTGAGTACAATGTTCTGTGCATTGAAATCAAATTTGTGAGATAGCATCGTGATATAGTATTATGTATACAAACACTGTTACAGAGATCTATCTAAAGTTAAATTCCACAAATGAATACTTTAAAAGGGTTTAATCAAGAAGAGTATATAAACAGGATGGTGAAAAAGTGTCATGTTATTTGTTTTTTAAAATATCTTTATGATTTACAGTCAAGATGGTAGTGGTGTGAGAGCGGATGTTGTCATGAAATTTCGATTCACCAGAAATAACAATGGAGCATCAATGAAAAGCAGAATTGAGTCTGTTTTACAACAAATGCTGAATAACTCTGGAAATTTGGAAATAAACTCTTCAACTGAGATAACATGTAAGTATAATTTTTCATAAACAATTTTATTTCAACATATCCCTCAAGTTTACCAATCAAATTCACATTTTCATTGAGAGGCTAACTTTTCTTTCTTTGAAACTAAACTATGAAAACAATACATTAAAAAGCTAAATATACCATATAGCTCTCTAACGTAAAACATTCCAAGATTTAAAGAATCATTTGGCATTTATATAGTAAATTTTATTTGCTAAAAATTATCATTAATTATCCCTGCAACATTCCTTATGAGTGATGTTACTGTCAGATGTCATTTGTGGATATGACATAGGAGGGGTACATAGATGCTCAAGGTCAGAGAACTATTTAATTAATGATCCACCTCAGAAGCTTCTTCATTTTTCTTTGTAACATTTATCACAATTGAAATTACAAAGTTATTTGTGTAATTTTTGTATTGTTTGGATTCATCCTACACTATAATCGTCCTAAAAAAAAGAACCAGTCAAACTTCTTCATCCTACTACCCTCCTACCACCTAGTCTCCATCATGTAACACATATTCAATAAATAATTCTTGCATGACTGAAATAAAAGAAATAATATATGCATAGAATTTAAGGACATTCCTCCAAATTGGTCACGTTCTGCTAGTTTAGTAAGTCATGATTTCTTCACTATGAGCTCAAGATTAAAAGGATTTTGATGATTCCCACACTAGACTAGTAGGTACCAGTTACAGATGTACTAACTGTTAAATATTGAAATGCTTTCCTATTTGTTAGTAAACAATTACTGCATCAGGCCCACAAAGTTGTCTTCCGAGATGCTTCAAATCCACTGCCCCTGCAGCTAAAGAGTTATGCTTAGCAAAGCAAAGAACTCTAAGACACTGCTCCAACTCCATAGCCTGACTGTATCTTTTATGACTGGCTGATGCTCATGCACTGCAGTTTGTTAGGTAGTTGAATATTACCTCTGCTTCCACACATTAAGGAATTCTCATGAATGCACTTCCTGAGTGTTTATTTATTTAGCATTATACTAGACAATATGGTGATACAATGGTAACATAACAGCAGTTTCCACCTCCAGAGCCCATAGTCTAGTTGAAGGGAAAGATATTCCAACACAAGAGTGTTGACAATCAAGATAGAATATGATCAAGGGCCCAGTGTGAGGCCCAGGCAGTGACCACTGCAGGAATCTAGGGAAGAAAGAGACCAGCGTGCTTGAGATATCTAGCAAAAGTTTCATGAAGGAGAATGGACTTTGACTTTGAAATATGGGTAGGATTTACATATTTTGAGATGAGAGAAAGAAAATTGCCAGAGAAGGAAAGCATGAAAAAGGAAAATAGTCTGTACCAAACGTGATGCTTTGACAGAACAATGAAGAAAGGGGCCTGCTGGAAAGATTGATTAGTGTTCATCATTCACATCATCATCATCATCAAAACACTTATTTAATGAGAACTTACTATTTTTAGGCATGGTTTTAATGCCTTATATGAATTTTTTTCTTGATTAATCCTTACAACAACCATATCCCATAGATAGTTTTATTGTCCCCCTTAGAGGAGATAAATTGCCCAGGCTGACACAGTCAGTATATGAGGCAGTCAGGATTCAAACTAAGTCTGTTTTGTTCAAAAAATTAAGAACGGCCAGCTTTTTAAAATGTTCTGTCTCCAAAAGTATGATTTGGCTCCACTGAAGCTTGCAAAACAAATGTGATACCCAAACCTTGTGAAACTTTTAGTGGAAAATAACTTTGGATAAATCGGTTTGAGAGAGCATGGAAACCTGTCTTGAAAAGTTTTAATTTATCTTGCAGGAAATAAAAATGACGGGTTTCTCAATTAAAAATTTCAATCAAGGAAGGATATGAGCTAACATAACATTTTTTAGAAAGGATCAGTCTGGTAAGGTAGAGGTGCATAAACTGAAAAGGAGCAAAAGTGGTGGAATTCAGTTAGAAAATTGTTGTAACTATACTGATGTCAAATGATGAAAGCATGAACTATAGTAGTAGCAAAAGGAATGAAGAGGAGAGAATAATTCAAAACATAGAGGACAGAGGTACAGAATCTGGAGATTATAAGATGTGGAAATGATGAGAAAGGAGGAGTTTGAGACAATTTCAGATTTTGGAAGTGGTGCCATTTTACTAAAAGGAAAGAATAAATGGCAAATTTTGGATAAAATTGGGTCACATCGCGTTTGATATGGGTGTTGGACATGCAGAGAAAACGGTCTTGTATGCCGGTTCTTAAATTGAAATAGACAGACCTTTACCATCTGATACTGACATTTTCCTTTCCAGGCTCACCTTCTATTTCCCTAAACACAACACATGCTCTAGCTCTCCTTACTTTATTGCTCCACAAACATCTTACACCTCCAAGCATTTGTGCCCACTATACCTTCCATCTGAAATCTCTTTTGTCCTCTAGTGTGCCTGAAAAATTCCTTTCAGATCTTCAAAATACAGTGCAGATGCTATTTCCTCTAGCTCAAATGTTATCTCCTCCATATAATTTATATTAGTTATTCTCTTTTTTCTTTTCTCTACTTTGCACTTACATTTATTTGAATGATTGCTTGATAATTTCTATCTGTAAATTATGTGAGGGCAAGTCCTCTATATTTTGCTCACAGTTAAATCTGCAGCACTTATTACAGAATGGTATCATTAGAGTAATATACATATATTTAAGTACATGATAAATTAACTTCCCTTATAGCATTTATCACATTGCATCTCAATGACTTGCTTATGTTTCTGTTTTCCCATATCAATTGAGTACCTTGAAAGAAGAGATACTTACTAAGTATTTAATGGGAAATTAAAGTACAAACTTTAGTATGCATAACAACAAATTGAGAAAAGGTTGTAAACAAAGAGATTTGTAGGGCCCATGAGTTAGAGATTGTTTCAGCAGGTCTGAAAGGGAGCCTAGGAATCTGCATTTTAGAGGACTCCCCCCCCAACAACAAGTAATTCTGCTTCTTGTTGTCTGAGTACTGTACTTTAAGAAATTATGGTGAAATGATATACAGCCTTTACTGTCTTTATCTTATTCTCATTTTTAAATTCTAGCACTTACTGACCAGGCTGCAGCAAATTGGCTTATTAATGGTAAGTTTTTAAATTATTTTGTAATTATAATTTGCCAAATCATAAAGAATAAAAGTGCAAGTCTTTTGTGTACTTTTGGCCAGGGCAGTGTCTATCAAGTTGATGTTTTTGTTCTTAGTTCGCTCAGGTGGTGTTGAAACAAGACAGTGCTGATCCCAAGTGTCCCATGGAATGGACTTTAGGTTTCCCCTTTCCTTTTAGAAAAAGGAAGAAGTTGTAGTGGAGGACTACCCACTCTGTACTCAAAATTGGCCTCATGGAAATTTCCTTGACAGCTTTGAGAAGCTTTTACTGCCCTGGTTCTAAAGTGGCATTTCTGCAGACTTACAAATTATGTTTGATGACACCATTTATGTAGCTTCTCCTAAACACCAGAGTAGCTTGTTTTGTTGTGAATTCAGGTTAATCACAAAATATAATAAAAAAGAATTATGAGAGGTCTTCTCAGCTTTGGGTCTATAACCTGAAGGAAAAGTCACTACTTTTCAACATCATCCTATGTATTCTCAGGCTAGGATAGCAGAAATGCAATCCCTAGAAAACAGCAACTTACTTCTCTGACCAAAAAAATGAAGTTAAAAATGAGTTCAATGTACCTGGTAGCTGGCCTATCTTAGGTACTTAAGTGATTTTACAAAGTGATGCTAGTCCCATCAGTGTTTTTCAGCTTCACTACATATTTAATTCATGCTTATTGTTAATGAAACTGTGATAAACAATTTACTAGGATATTTGTTTGGGAGATGCCACAAAGGAACATATGTATATCTTAATGAAAGCCTGGTCCTCCTTTATCCAGGAAATTTGCTAGGAAAAAAAGCCTTTAGGTGGTTGTGCTATTAAGCCAGGGCACTACTTAAGAGCCAACCCAGCAATAGTTGTGCAATTTACCATTAATTTCTGAGTAATAGACCACAAAAGAGAAGAAAATCATGGGAATGGGAATTAAGAGGAATCGGGTGATCAGCCTACCCCAGCCTATTTCAGCTCTGGCCAGTAGAGTGGTCACAGGCTCTTTGAAAACATTTAAATAAACCTTATTTAAATGAAACCCTCTGTCACCCTCAAGAATATTCTGTGGTATAGTAGCTCCTTTTTGAGGGCATGTTTGGTAATACAGCATCAGTCTTGGACTGGATTCTACAAGATGAACTGCAGTCACTAAGGAGTCTTTTGGATGAGACAAGTTTTCCTCCAACTTCAGTGTGTGCATGAACCTCACATCAAAACACAGCTTTAGATTTGTCCCATGATGTGGTTCTGAGAATCAGCACTTCTAATAAGTTTCCAGGGGATGCCCATGCTGCAGGTCCACAAAGCACACTGAGCATAGCAAGACTATTGAGAAAAAGGAAATTTCCCAGGAGTCTGTGGCCTGAGCTGGCACATTCAATAATGATCTCTCTTAACCTCAACTCATGGGGAATTCCAGGGAACTCTGAAACTGCCCAAAATTTGAAGCCCGTATGCCAACTAAATTCAGAAATGTTCTCCAAAATGCCATCTATAAGCAACAGTAGTCACAAATGAATTGTAAAAATACATTGATCATGCTTTTTGGAAAGTCCAGCATGTCCTGAGGAAGAATGTATAAGGCATAAAAGTCATAAATTATGGAAAAACTCTTCAGCTTCTTCCAAATGTAAAGGAATCATGACCTTCCCAGCACATTAATGCCCTTTTCTCATTAGAATGTGGGGCCGGTCCAGACCTAATAACATTGTCTGAGCAGAGAATCATTGGAGGCACTGAGGCTGCGGAGGGAAGCTGGCCGTGGCAAGTCAGTCTACGGGTCAATAATGCCCACCACTGTGGAGGCAGCCTGATCAGTAACACGTGGATCCTGACAGCAGCTCACTGCTTCAGAAGGTGAGAACACCGCTACCTACCCATCTGGGAACAATTAGAATAGACAGGTCACGAAGACTGCACCCTAGGATTGAATTGAGCTAGAAATAATTCAGTATAAAAAAATTAATAAGAATTTTCTTCCTATTCATGAGAGGAAAAGCATTTATCCCCTTTAGCATGCTAATTTAGTGCTATTTCTCTGTTTCAGGTAATAGTATATTAGCACAGTAAAGAACAAAAGTTTATATGTCAGAATGTTTTTTAAATCCTAGCTATAAAAGCTTAAGAAATTTACTAAATCTCCATAAGCTTTGTTTTTTTTTCCAAATTAAGGGACAACACTGTTATCTGTGACTTAGTGTTACTAGTAGCATTGAGTACACTAATGTAAACATATGTTAAATGTTAGCAAAATGAATTGTTGTGGAAGATTTACACATTATATCATAGAAGCTGATGGCTAACCTAGAGACCACCCCATGCCATTAATTTATTCATTCATAAAGATTATCAAGTATCTAGTATGAGCACAGTGCTATATATTGTAGAAGCTACTAGTATAAACGAAGTATTGCCTCTGCCTTCAAAGAGCTTACACTCTAATGTTGGAATTAGAATGCACAAAAATAATGATCAATTACAATGAGTAGCATAAATAAAAATTTTTTAAAAGGCAACCTATAAGAATTCTTAATTGAGGTGACTAAACTATTGCCAAACTAGGGTGATATGCTGCCAGTGGAGAGTAGGTTGCATAAACTTACCCTATTGGTAAAAAGAAAAGTTCACATTGCTCATAAAAGAAGGATTTTAGACTTCAGCATAACTAAAATCTATCTGTTTCAAACCTGCCTTGTTACTGGGGCATCATAGACCACAACAGGTTTTGGGAACTTAACTCAAAAAATTCACCCAGAAAAATAATGGAGATTTGAACTCGTGTGCCCGTGACCATATCAATTTTCTTCTCAGACTCTTACTCTAAATTAGACTTCCTTATCACACACACAAAGCCTTCTATAGCCAGATCAATCCAGTCTTATTTCTCAAAGCATGTACCTTGAGCTTCAGATAAACAGCATTGTTCCCTTGCCCTGGACTCTTCCTACATTTCCCTACCTATGAGTATCTGCTCAGTCTGCTTATCCTTGAAATGTTTATATATTTCCCAAATCTCTATTTGAATTTTATGAAATTTTTGATAATTTCTAAGTAGTCTTTTTCAGATTTATAGGCACTACTTCATGGTACAGTGCCTGTTACAAAAGTATGTGTTAAATTTAGAAGGAATAAAGGTTTAAAAGACTGGGGTCATTTCTGAACTAAAGTTTTAGGAAATCCCAAATTATTTTGAATTTTTCTTATAGTAATTTTATAACTTAATATTTTTATATGCAGTGAACGCATTTGAAATTTCAAAAGATACTTCCAGAATTACCAGTTTTCTGATATAGATTGGCAAATTTATTACTACATCCCAAATAACCCAAAAGATAAAATTCACAAAACATTTCAAACTTCATTGCCACTTGAAAGGCCAAAAAGCAGAAATGGCACGCATTGATTTCAATCATACTCTTGAATGTGGGAACCAGGAATTCAAATACCTGGACTTATCAGACACTTAGCATAACCAAGAATGGAATAGAAACCTTACTGGATTCTAAGCCCTATTCAGGCCCAACCACCAAAAACTAAGTAAATGATATCACTATAATGAAAGCCACAGTTATAAACATCACCAATGATTACCAAAGGAATCCATGGAACTTTGAATTTTGCCACCCCACATCCTTCTATTCATTACCATGATTGATCCACTAAAGCTAACAAAGGCCGTGAACCTTGTATTGGGCCCCTCCCTAAAGAGCTGATTGTCACTGAGAACCATCAGTGAGCATTTGTTTGGGGCACGACCAGCCTTACATCAAGGTACATAGAAGTGATGAGATCTTATCATAGAGGATTATCGAATTATCACCTCTTCTATGTAGCTTTCCCTGATATTCTCTTTCCTCTACATTGAGTTCCACAGAAATTTGTTTATCTGCCTTTAACAGTTGTCCTTATGATTTGTGATATTTGACTTACCTCTTGCCAGTTTCCTTCACTAGTGTGGAGTTCCTCAAGGAAAGAGATCATAATTACTTTTATTTTTATTCCTGGAGACTCATATTATTCCTTATACAAAGTAGACACTTAACAATGGCTTGTTGAACTATAATTAATGAAAATAATAGCTACCTTCATGAAAGTTCACTTTGTGCCAAACACTATACTTGACATAATACATTTCTCATTAATACTTAACAATCGTGTGAGAAGGTATCACCAATCACATTTTATATGTAAATAAACCCCAGAGCTATTAATTAACTTGTCATAAATAATACTTTTAATATGTGGCATAGCCAAGATTTAAATATAAATGTGACTGGTTCCAAAACAATGCTCTAATTGTTGGAAAGAAGAAAAGGAAGAAAATAAATAAGTGGGAGGAAGAGAGGGAGGGAAGAGAGAAAAGGAAGGAAAGAAAGAAGAGTCTCTTCAGAACCTTCACTGGGAGTAAAGACTCTGAGCAAAGGAAGTTGAATATAAAAACAATCATGGGTTTGTTTTCTGATGTTTTTTCTTCAAAATTTTAAACTCAGGTTCACTCTTACACAAACTACTGTGTCTTATAAAAGTATTTCAGGTCATAGAGTTTTTACTTTCTGTATTAACTTCACTATCTAATCTCCATAAAACTCCTAAATTGGTATTATTTGGTTACATTTTGTTTTTACTCAACCCTTAGAAACAATGTTAAGTTAATCAGCCCTACAAATCACAGATCCTTATTTTTATCAGTCTGTACAAGGCATTTCTCTCATTTTATTTTTTTTCCTCCTGTCATCCCTGGAGTTCACTTCCACTGCCCTCCTTCTGCCTGTATGCCTCATACTAATATATTCGAAATATACATGTCTTAAAGGTACATGCATGCACCTACAAAACCTATAGTGCTTTTTTTGTATGTATATGTCTTTAATTTAAATAAGTAGCATTGTGTAAAAGTCTAATATTGTTTCTTAACATTTTCACTCAATCCTTGGAATTTTCATCTGAAGCACTGCTGCATAGCACCCCATGGTATGCAGTCACCATATTTCCTTCATCCAATTAGGTTGCATGACCTACCTTCCCATTGCCACAAAGAGCACACACAAAATATTTGTGCTTATCTTTCTGTAAACCTCCAGTAATTTCAGAAGCACACATGCAGGCTGTTAATACACCAGAATACTCTCTGGGCACTTAACTCTTTACCAGTAATGCAAAAGAGGTCCAATTTCCCTCCACATCAACATTTAGTATTATTCTTTTGTTTAAGTCTTATCAGTCTTTCAAACGTACATAAGATGCTCATTTTTATAATTTTAATTTCTCAGATTTCTAGTTTGAGTATCTTTTCATGTATCTAAGAGCTGTTTTGATCTCCCCTACAATGAACTGCCATTGATATTCTTTGCCTATTTTATAATGGTTTTACTGCTTATTTATTACTGGTTTACAGACTTTTAAAATATATTCTACAAAAATTTTAGACAGTAAACATTACCAATCTTTTCCCATGGTTTCTCATTCATCTGGTAAATTTAGATACAGTATATCTAATTCTGATTTAATAGAATTCATTCTTTTTTTACCTTTTAGTTTGTGTTTTTGTTGTTTAGCCAAAAAGTCCCTATTCCTAGGTCATAAAGGTAATGTCCTTTTTTTTTTCACGCTACTGTTCTATCTCTGTCTTCCTCTATGTATATAGATGCACATATACTTGTACACACACACATATACATATACATGAGGGGAGTTCAATAAGTTTATGGAAAATAAAATTAAAAGATAAAATAAAAAATTATAAACTATTTCTCAACATAAGCTCCATCAAGTTCAAGACACTTTTGTAAGCAATAATACCAGCCATACAGTCCATCCCTAAAGAACTGAAGGTCCAGAGAATTTAACTATGTCAATGCAGTCTTTTTTACATTACCTTTTTACAGTACTTATTGAAGAAAAATGGGTGCCCTTTAAAGATTGTTTTAAGATTAGGAAACAAAAATAAATCAGAAAGAGTCAAATCAGGACTGAAAGGTGGATACCTGGTGATTTCTTACTGAAACTTTCATAAAACTAACCTTATTTGATGAGAGGAATGAGCATGAGCGTGGTTGTGGTGGAGAAGAACTCTGGTGGAGCTTTCCTGGACACTTTTTCTACTAAAGCTTTGGCTAACTTTCTTACTCTCATAAGAAGATGTTATTTTTTCATTGACTCTTTAGAAGGTCAACAAGCAAAATGCCTTCAGCATCCCAAAAATCAGTTGTCATGACTTTTGTTCTTGACTAGTCTGGTTTTGCTTTGACTGGACCACTTCTACCTCTTTGTAGTCATTGCTTTGATGGTGCTTTGTCTTCAAGATTGTATTGCTGAAGCCATGTTTCATCTTCTGTTATAATTCTTCAAAGAAATACTTCAGAATCTTGATCTGAAATGTTTAAAATTTCTACTGGAAGCTCTGACCTTGTGTACAGCCGATCTGGGCAAAACAGTTTTGGTATCCATCAAGTAGAAAGTTTGCTCAACTTTAGTTTTTCAGTCAGAATTGTATAAGCTGAACCAGTTGAGATGTCTATGGTGTTGTCTATTGTTTCTCACTGTTAATTGTTGGTCCTCTTTAATTTAGACATGAACAAGATGAAATTTGTCCTAGCAAATTGATGTGGATGATCTGTTGCTGCGGACTTCACCCACAACCACATCTTTTTCTTTCTTAAAACAGATTATCCATTCATAAACTGATGACTGGGGGAGACGTTGTCCCCATAAACTTTTTGTAAGGCATAAATAATTTCACGATTCTTCCAGTTTCATCATAAATTTGATGTTTTTTTGCTTCAGTTTTAGCAGCATTCATGTTGCTTTGATAAGAGCTCTTTTCAAATTCATGTCTTACTCCTCTTAGTGCCTCAAACTGATCCTGTTCAGTATAACAAGTTAGTATGAGTCTATTTGCATGCAAAAATTTTTGAAATCCATGCATAATTTGTTTATAATATACATTTTCCATGAACTTTTGAAGACCCCATATGTACATATGTATATATATGCACACACACACCAAGATACCATTATCAGACTTAGTGCAGAAAAATTATTCATCCAGTAATAAGATAAGAATGCCCCTTGTCATCACTACTATTTAAATGGTGCTCCTGGCTAAAGGAAAAGATAGGAATTGAAAGAAATTGGTTAAATCTAAAATGTTTATTATTTCAGGTTTCTTACTTGCTTAAATGGGAAGGGAGGTATGGACAAAAGAGAAATCAAAGATATTTGTGTTATGCTACTTACCATTAAAGTATCAGCATAACTTCATTTGAGTAGAAAAACACCAAGATCACCCCAAGATATGTTTTCTAAAATCTTCTCCATTTCTTTAGACAAGTGACCATATATTCTGCCAGTGAAGAATTAAACTCATTTGCCAGTTTATAATGCAGGAATATATAACAAAGAGATGTGGATCCAATAGTTTCTGGATAGTGGTACAGGAAGGCTAAGACAAATTTATATATCTGAAATGTTCACAAATTCCCTACTCATATAACATGTTTTCATAATGTTTTAGCAACTCCAATCCTCGTGAATGGATTGCCACCTTTGGTATTTCCACAACAAATCCTAGACTAAGAATGAGAGTAAGAAGTATTTTAATTCATAACAATTATATATCTGCAACTCATGAAAATGACATTGCACTTGTGAGACTTGAGAACAGTGTCACCTTTACCAGAGACATCCATAGTGTGTGTCTCCCAGCCGCTACCCAGAATATTCCACTTGGCTCTACTGCTTATGTAACAGGATGGGGTGCTCAAGAATATTCCGGTAAGTGTCTCAGAAAAAAAATTAACAATAGAAATGTCTTATATTTGCTATTATGTAATTTTTTAAATTAGGAAACACCTGGAATAGGTGTTTTTATTCTTCTACAGACAGAATCATTCTATATTCTGTTCAGCTCAAGCTCTGGCTACCCCTGAGTTTCCTTAGCAAAGCAAAGCAATGCCCCAGGAACTATGGAGAATTCTCAAATATAGTAAAAGGAAAATGTAAAACAAAGTTATGAAGAAACATGAGTTATTTAATAATACGGAGATTCTATAAGATTCAAACAGCTTCCCTATAAACAATAAGAAAGATTTTGTTTGTTTATTTGCTTGTTTTTTAGAGACAAAGACTTTCTCAGACTGGAGTGCAGTGGCACAATCGTGGCTTACTGCAGCCTCAAACTCTGGTCTTAAGAAATCCTCTTGCTTCAGCCTCCCAAGTAGCTGGGACTATAAATAAGTGTGTACCAGTATACCCAGCTTTTTTTTTTTTCTGGAAATAAGTTCTTGCTATGTTGCTCAGGCTGGTCTCGAATTCCTGCCCTCAAGTCATCCTCCTGCCTTGGCTTCCCAAAGCAATGGGAATATTTAGATTAGACATTCTATGAGGCCTTAATAATTCTTAAAGTATTAACTGCCCTTTAAAGTATTCTAGGATAAAATAAATCCTGCCTCTACGGCAAAGACTCGATGTGAACATAAGCATTGTTTATATTTGTTTATTGAATGAATAAAATGGAAACTAAAATGAGGACAATGCACAAGAGCTACTAGAACCAAAGAGAAAGTAAGAGTGTCAGCGAAGGAGTGGAAGGGTAGCATTGACAATTTCCCTGGGCTTTTACCATGGTGTAGATTGTCTCTCCAAGGAATAATACAAAGCCTTAATAGTTCTAGAACATGTTCTATTGTGTTCTTGTGACCCAAAGTAATTTGGTGTAATAGATAAAATTTGCTCCAGTCATGAAATACTGGTGGTGTCATTCTGAGAGTACATCAATATAAAATAGACTAGTTCTTTAGCCTTGAAACTAGGCTGGTTTCTCTTTTGCTGCTAGGTTAAAGGTTATTCAATATGTAATCTTCCAATCCAAAGTCTGTCAGTGGATAATTTAAATTCTTTTAGCCACTTTTAAGATAGCAAATTTGTTTTCTCTAAAGTTTTTTTTTTTTTTGAGACGGAGTCTCGCTCTATCGCCCAGGCTGGAGTGCAGTGACCGGATCTCAGCTCACTGCAAGCTCCGCCTCCCGGGTTTACGCCATTCTCCTGCCTCAACCTCCCGAGTAGCTGGGACTACAGGCGCCCGCCACCTCGCCCGGCTAGTTTTTTGTATTTTTTAGTAGAGACGGGGTTTCACGGTGTTAGCCAGGATGGTCTCGATCTCCTGACCTCATGATCCACCCGTCTCGGCCTCCCAAAGTGCTGGGATTACAGGCTTGAGCCACCGCGCCCAGCCTTCTCTAAAGGTTTAAGGGGCACTGTGTCACAAAGCTAAAGCAAAAAAAAAAAAAAAAAACTGATCTGTGAAAGGGGTTATCTTCATCTACTCGGAGAATTTTTGCTGCAAAGAAACTCCAAAGTAAATCTTTAGGAGCCTTCACTGTTAAATATGAAATAATGTTTGGAGTACATTTATTTCTTCTCAAATTCATTATAGGGTCAATAATGTACATATCTTGAAGTCTATTTTTTTCCTGCTTTTATACCAAACAGGCCCCACAGTTTCACAGCTAAGGCAAGGACAGGTCAGAATAATAAGTAATGATGTATGTAATGCACCATATAGTTATAATGGAGCCATCTTGTCTGGAATGCTGTGTGCTGGAGTACTTCAAGGTGGAGTGGATGCATGTCAGGTAAGCTCAAGACAATCTGATCCATGTCATCATCCAAGCAGTGTATAAGCACTCCCTCGTATCTGATAATATGATAGACATAAAGGGAACAGTTACAATACACAGTTCTGTTCCTCTAAAATTTATAATCTAGATTTTAGAAATAAAATTTTTTATGAAGTTTATCTATCATGAAAGCATTCACTCTGAGAGGCCACATTGCAGAGTAGTTAACCATCCAAAGCCAAGAATCAGAAAGATCTCGATTTGAATTCCTTAACCTCCATTACCAAGTCTCTTTATCTAAAAGCTGGGGATAATCATAATAGCACCTAACTT
Source organism: Colobus angolensis palliatus (assembly GCF_000951035.1). Classification (NCBI taxonomy): domain Eukaryota; kingdom Metazoa; phylum Chordata; class Mammalia; order Primates; family Cercopithecidae; genus Colobus; species Colobus angolensis. Next base: position 806,524 of record NW_012115032.1, read on the forward strand.
TTTGCGTACTAAGAAAAATTAAATGAAGACTAAATATGTCAGGCACATTTTAAGCAACAAAGAAATCTCATCTATTTCACTGTTGTTAATGTAGACCATGGTCACTGGTGTTAATAAATTTAACCTCAACCTTTTAACTGCTATGAAGGATTAAATAAAAAATTAATCACTAATTATAAAATTAATATATATAGTAAATGAATTTTAAGAGATAAATAATAATTCTTGGACACCTTGAAGACAGAAACTTTATACGAAATCCAAGTAATTTAAGTTACAAAAGCTCCTACAATAATGAAACAGTACAAATGAAAAAGAAAAGAAATAGTATATTTGGATCTAGCCCATAATTTTTAACCAAATGTACAAAAACAAACAATAAATATGAAATTCTCACTGTAAAGTGATTAAAATCAAATTTTAATTCTAAAATGTTAAATTAAATTATCTAAACATAATCGATGCAGTTATATCTTTTAATAGGCTTTGTTCACATATCTGAAATCCAACTCCATATAGTAACAGGAACAGGTAGTGTCAGAAATTGAATATTCTTTTAGCCTGGAGTTTTAAAAAATCAATCTGTTTACTTGTGTAACTTGTTGCTGCTTTTGTGGGTGAATTGTATACAGAAGGATAAGAATTATTCTTCGCATCAAAAGGTCACTGACTTTTCTATTTAGTGCTCATGGTCTTTAAAAAGTGGATAAAAAGTAGTTCTCACATTTTACGTAAAGCCCCCAATCCATGAGCACTTTTCCCAAAATGAAACATTTTTATCAACTGTAAGTTGTGTGTAGGTGGAGATTTGTTTTTCAATTGTCAAGATACAGTTAATTACCCAGTCTTTTATCTCCTTTTGGTAGAGATGTCTCTGTAGTAGGAAATCCTTCTTGTTTTCCTTCCTGTTTCTCTGTTACTGCTAGCCCTGAAACAACAAATTCTCAAGTTTCATGATAGCTTTCCAAAGAATCCATCAATCAAATAAGCAACACAACTCCACACTGACAATTCCAGACTTACTGAGAGCATTAATTAAGACTTAAAAATAAGCATGAGTTTTAAAAGGGTGTTATTCATTATTTTCCCATTTATAATGTCCCTTACCTTCTGTCCTTCGGTGCATACAAATTATTCTATTCCTTCAAGCCCAGTTCAAGCCATAACTCATCATGATACCATCCATGTGTATTCCACTCTAGGGCTCACTGATTTTTAACTGAAATACTATAATGCGTATTTCACACTTCAAAAAAAAAAAAAAAAAGAACACAGCACTTTACATAAGAACTTAAAAGATCTTATTTGTTTTATCCATTCTTTTGTTCATTTTTACGTTCATTAATTCAAAGGAATTATATTAATTACTTTCTATGCACCAGACATTATGTTAGCACAACAATACTATCCCTGCATTCAGCAAGCCTATGGTCTACAAGAGAGGACACAAATTCAAATGTCTGCAGTCAGGCAATGAAGTTGGCTAGATATGGAAAAATTACAAGTCCCTCTTGCTTTAACATTTACTTGCCCACATTTGGTCAGACATCATGCAAAATAAATTCTCACTAGAGAAAAAGCACTACAAAAACAATAGTAGAAAGTACGGAGAACTGGTTAACTAAAGCATGCATATGTCATATAAAAGAAGCAGGTGACAACCAGCTTCATGAAGTATTTGCCATGCATACTGGCACTTCACACACTGACTCTTCTCCCCATCTAGACCAGTAATTAAACAGGTATGGATGAGCTAGCTACTAAGAGCAGCCAATGAATAGCTGACTAATTTAGAAGCACACTTGGTAATAATAGCTGACTTTTATTAGTAATGACTATACTATATGCTAAGCTGTACTCAAAGTGCTTTGAGTTTTAAACTCATACAAACATTATAAGAGGAAACAGAGGTACAGAGAGCTATTCACCAGCTTATCAAAGGTCACATAGCTTGTAAGTGGAGGATTTAAACCCAGAATGTAAGACATACTCAATATGTCTCCCCAACTAGATTATTATGTGCACAAATGTTTGTTGGTTTGTTGGTTCATTATTATGACTGGGTGGTAAGTATCTCATTAGGAGTGTTTTGCTTATGACTATATACATTTCTTCACCAAAAGAAGACTTTTGGATGATATACTATGCATCAGACACCAGGCAGTGTGCTAAGGTTAGGAAGATAAGTCAGATTTCCAGAAACTCATTCATTCAACAAACATCTCCTAAGGGCTAGAAGCTTCAGTTTCAGCAGTGTACAGAATACGTATGTTTTCTTTCCTGTTGGAACTTATAGTATATCTGGGAAAACAGACATTGAACAAATATAATAAATGCAAGTGAATGTTTCAGAGGCATGCAGCTGCTATATCAAAAACAAAACAAAACAAACAAACAAAAAACTGACCAATGGGATTAAGTGTAAACAGGCACACAAATGCACAAATGTGCTTTTATAAAGTAGTAGAGCAGTGACAGAGACATACACAAGATGTAAGGACACAGTGAAGAACAATTGAGCCCAAAGCTGGAAAGGGTGAGAGTGGGAAGGAAAAAGGTTGCTCAGAGAAGTTTTCCTGAAAGAGAGAAAGCCTGGATGAGTAGGAGGCAACCACGCAGTGACTGAGGGAAATCTGAAAAATGTATTTGTTATCTTCTCAGACTTGCTGAAGGAACAACTTGGGTACTTTGAGGATTTCAGTGATTTTTCCACGACTTGGCATAATATTTCAAAAGGAAATAGGCTGACTTTATTCATATAATGGATGTGACTCCTTCCTCGACTGCCGTAGAAATAAACTCCTTAATATTTTGGGTTTGTCTTTGCACTTAAGTAATAAGGCATTCTGTTTTTTTACAGGGTGACTCTGGTGGCCCCCTAGTACAAGAAGACTCACGGCGGCTTTGGTTTGTTGTGGGGATAGTAAGCTGGGGAGATCAGTGTGGCCTGCCAGATAGGCCAGGAGTGTATACCCGAGTGACAACCTACCGAGACTGGATTAGGCAACAAACTGGGATCTAGTGCAACAAGTGCATCCCTGTTGCAAAGTCTGTATGCGGGTGTGCCTGTCTTAAATTCCAAAGCTTTACATTTCAACCAAAAAAGAAACTGGAAATGTCCTAATTTAACAACTTGTTACATAAATATGATTTAACAAACACTGTTTAATCTTTCTTTATTATTAAACGTTTTCTATTTTCTCCAGAGAACTACATGAATGTTGCATAGTACTGTGGCTGTGTAACAGAAAAGACACACTAAACTAATTACAGAGTGAACAATTTCATTATAGTTGTGCTAAATACTAGTAGTGAGAAAAACAGGAACCTTGAGCATGTATAGTAGAGGAATCTGCACAGGTCTAATGGGTCAGAGGGGTCTTCTCTGAGGGTTTCACTGAGGATGAGAAGCAAGCAAAGTGTGGAAACATGCAAAGGAAAAAGTGATGGAATAATATTCAGGACAAAAAGAACAGTATGAGGCAAGAGAAATAATACGTATTTAAAATATTTGATTACTCAATATCTTATAGTCAGTATGAGTCCTAAAATTAAAAATGTGAAACTGTTGTACTATATATAACCTAATCTTAATTATTCTGTAAGAACACGCTCCCATAGGAAATAGTGGATAATTTTCAGCTATTTAAGGCAAAAGTTAAAATAGTTCACTCCTCAACTGGGACCCAAATAATTGTAGATATTTTCATGATGACCCATGAAAAATATTCTTCATCTACATAATGGAGAGACTATATCTACTTTACAGAGAAGTTAAGAAATATACCTACACAACCTTCTCAGGTGCTTTACAACTACATAGTACTTTTTAACAACAAAATAATAATATTTTTAAGAATGAAAAATTTAATCGTCAGGAAGAATTTCCCACTACAGACTTCCTATCACTGGCAGTTATATTTTTTAGAGTAAAATGGTCTTCAAATGCTAAATCTAAGTAATGAATTGAAAGTTTAAAGAGGGGGAAGAGTTGGTTTGCAAAGGAAAAGTTTAAAAGCTTAATATCAACAGAATGATCTTGAAGACAGAAAAAATTTTTTCACTCTTCGTCTCTCATTTTCTCTTTCTCTCTCTCTCCCCTTCTCATATACATGCCTCCCCCACCAAAGAATATAATGTAAATTAAATCCACTAAAATGTAATGGCACAAAAATCTATGTAGTCTGAATCATTGATATTCCTGAGTTTTTATGAGCTCCTAGTGCAGCTAAAGTTTGCCTATGCATGATCATCTACGCATCAGGGCTTCCTCCTTCTAGAAGCTAACTCCCTACATCTGGGCATCAGGACTGCTCCATACATTTGCTGAAAACTTCTTGCATTTCCTGATGTAAAACTGTGAAAATACCTACATTAAAGCCATCTACTTTAAGGGAAGGGGAGTTGAAAATGGAACCAACTCTTGGCGAAATGTACAAAGAAATCTTTGCTATACTTTATTTCAAATAAATTCTTTCAAAATAATTTCCCTGCCTAATTATCTATGGAAGCTATGACTTTTGAAGGACAATTCAAAAGCATTTATTTAATTGGTTCTGCAATGAAAGAACTGCCACCTATACTCTAGTAAAGGCCCGGCACTTTCTGCTACCTTGTAATCAAGCGCTATAATTGAGGCAGGCGTCCAGTTTGACACTCCTCAGCTGTACCCTGTGAAGACAACATTGAACTGGTAATTTAGAGTAAACCTCAAGGGGAGGGATTCTTTGTGCTTGAGTGTGTTTGTGTGTTTCTGTGCGCAGCTGCCCTCATATAATAGCAAACATATGTGTGTTTATTCTTATGTATTGAAAGCTATATAAAAGGAGATGATTATTTAGCAGAAAATAGAGCAAATTCAATTATTTATTGAAAACAATAAAAACTTATTTAGCAAAATATGCATATTTTGTGAAAAGATATTTGAAAACTAGGGGAGCATTTATTTTAAGAGCTTTATTTATGTACTGATAAATTCAATTTTTCTGACACCTATGTGTGGCTTTAAGAAAGTAATTTGAGTAGTTACAGAGGAGTGGTGATTTATAAATGCTTTCAGTCCTTAAAAAGTCATTCTGGGAGCTCTGGAAGAAACTTTCTAGCACCCTAATTCGGTTGTAGAAAGAGTTTTTGAACAGGGAAAATCCTGTTCAGCATACATACTAATCAATTTTTAAAAGCACACATACTAATCAATTAAAAAATGTGTCAAACAAAGTGAATATTTGGCACTAAAACTGAATCCTCCTGAATTTAAAATAGTGAACAGAACTAATGAAAAGAGAATTATTCAAGAAAGTTCAGAGCAAACAGTTGACTACTTATTGCACTAATTGGACGTCTTAATTACAGAGAGTAACCTGTTCCTTTAATAAATGTATTGAATCCTACTATGTTTGAGGTTCTCTGCTAACCAATGAAACAAAGACAAATAAGACATAACACTTGCTCATAAGACATACAGAGAATAATGATGTTGAAAAACACATTATGCAATATAACATAATGGATGAAATGATAAAGAGTACAACATTTCCGACCAGACAATAAAAGAATGGGAAGGTCATAGAAGACTAATAAAAAATATATTTAATTTATAATAAAATCAAAACTGAGCCTTTAAGAGCAGCAATTTGCCATAAACCATGATAATTTCCCTGTGGTTAGGGAAAAGGAAACTAAGAACTTCTCAGATTATGAATCTAAATCCTTCACAAGCTCCAGTTTACACAACTCACTTTCTTTTTTTTTTCCAACTTGCTAAATATGAAATGGTTCAATGAGACCAAAAATAGATTTTTCCCTTTATATTTATTGCATGTCTACATAATCCAGATATCAAACCAATTCAATTCAATTTGAATTGAAAACAAACCTGTTTTCAATTCAAAACAGTCAGTTTGATTGATCTTCTGTAGGGGAAACAGGTTATTTCCTTCTCTATTTCTGGTGTTTCATTTCATTTATTTTTTCTTTTTTTTAATTTAGAGACAGGATCTCACTATATTATCCAGGCTAGAGTACAGTGACTATTCACAGGTGCAATTATAGCATACTACAGCCTCAAATTCTTGCGCTCAGGTGATCCTCCTGCCTCAGTCTCCCGAGTAGCTGGGACTATAGGCACGCACCACAGCATCAGGCTTGATGGGTTATTTATAAAGGAAGCAGTTGTCATTTGAAGAAAGAGATTCATTTCCATGGGATCATTTTTTAAATCATGGGATATTTTTAAGCAGAAGCCGGATAATCACCTGCGGTGATATTTTGCGGAAATGTTTCGAAAGATTTCTGTAATGAGTTGGGCTTAAAATCAGATTATTCCCAAGACTGCTACACAGTCTAAGATGCTACCCATAGCAGTTCTGAGGATCTTAAGATCTCTGAGAGAAAGAGGAATTTCAGAGTTTGGATATCGATTTGTTAGTTTGTTTAATCTGGTACACAACTACGAAACAAATCACCTAAAGAAATCAAACCAATCACAATGTGAATTAAGTAACAATCCATTTTGGAGAAAAAGGCAACCAAATGAAATTGAGAAGATGATTCAGAAAACAAACAGGGCATTTTCCACGAATGCCATTCCATTTAACCTACCTACAATCATACAAGTTATACTGAAATTACTAGTGCAATAAAAATCTGTTGACACATGTTCTCACTTACAAGTGAGAGCTAAACAATGGGTACACATGGACATATAATGGGGAATAACAGACACTGGGGATTCAAAAGGGAGAGGTGGGTGAGGATTGAAAAAGTACCTGTTGGTTACACTGTTCACAATTCAGGTGATGGGTGCACGACAAGCCAAGACTTCACCACTGCTCAATATATCTATACAATAAAACTATACTTTTACCACCTGAATCAATTAAGATCATTTTTAAGATGGTTGACATGTTCAGAAAGAGATTTTTCTGCAAATTTTATGCATCTATCCATTCATTAGTTTTTTATCCATCCATTTATTTATTTATCAATAGTTTTCGCTCACTTGCCATGTGCCAGATACTATTCTAGGCCAAACTGAATTCTGGGAAAGAGCAAGACAGGCAAAAGAAAAAGCAAGTATAGGCCGGGCGCGGTGGCTCAAGCCTGTAATCCCAGCACTTTGGGAGGCCGAGAGGGGCAGATCACGTGGTCAGGAGATCGAGACCATCCTGGCTAACACGGTGAAACCCCATCTCTACAAACATACAAAAAGTTAGCAGGGCATGGTGGCGGGTGCCTGTAGTTCCAGCTACTCGGGAGGCTGAGGCAGGAGAATGGCGTGAACCCGGGAGGTGCAGCTTGCAGTGAGCCGAGATCACACCACTGCACACCAGCCTGGGCAACAGGGCGAGACTCCGTCTCAAAAAAA
>NW_012115032.1:813939-819789 GCF_000951035.1 Colobus angolensis palliatus
AAAAAAAAAAAAAAAAAAAAAAAAAAAAAAGAAAAAGAAAGAAAAGTAAAAGCAAGTATAACGTTCCTGAGGTAACTATAAAGTTGGTGGGTTTGGAAAACAGTAAGAAGCCAGTGTGGTTGGAACAAAATTAATGAAGGGAGACTGGTATTAGGTGAGGCTGAAGAAACAGATATGTGGGCTACATAGATAAGTTTTTGTTTTATTCTAAACGTGAGGACAAGAGTATGGAGGGAAATCATATGATCAATTTTCCATTTTCTAAAGATGAATCGGGCTAATCTACAGAGAACTACCAGAGGACAAGAGTAAAAGTGAAACTAATCAATAGACCATTGCAGTCATCTAGGAAAAGGATGAGCTTGACTTGGATTAAGGGGCTAGCAGTGAAGATGGTAGAAAACGTTGAAATTTAGGAAATATCTATAGAAAAAAATAGTAATTTCTGATTGATTAAATTTAGGTGCTGAAGAAAAGAGAGAAATCAAAGTTGACTAAAGTTTTGGTCCTGAAATAGAAAATAACTGAGAGAAAAATCTGGGAGGAGAACCAAGTTTGAAGAGTAGAGAATCAAGAATTTCTTTCTGAATCTGATACATTTGAAATGTACAAGCTATGAGAACAGGTAAAAAGTTGCAAATATATATCTGTAGCTCAGGGAAGGGGTTGAGGTTGGAAATATAAATTTTGTGGCATTTACAGGAACAGTTTCAGGGAAGTAGAGGAAAAAGTAGTGTTTGAATAACGAGAAGAGAGAATGGGAAATGTAGCTTTTGGAAAATAATGTAAGATGATATCTTGATGACTTCAAGGTAAAGAAAGAAGTTTTAAAGATGATTTTAAAAAAGATTTTAGTATCACAACTAAAAGGGACTTAAAGGAAATAACGTTAAATTTTTTAAATTAGAAACTTTTTGTTATTCAAAAGACACTGTTGTAAGATTCAAAGGCTAAATAACAGAGAGAGAAAAGATATTTGCAATTGTAGGGGTGGGAAAATTTGACTTTTGCCATCTTAGGGTTTTTTTCCAGCTAGACCTGAGAATTAAGTTGACATAAGACAGATCAGCAAGAGAAAATCATACAAAGTTAATAGAAGTTCTATGTGGCACAGGAGCCTTCATGAGAAAATGAAGACCCCAAAATACAGTTAACAGTTGAACACACACTGAATTGAAGAACACTAAGGTTAAAAAAAAAAGAAAGTAACTAAATTATAAGGGAAGGTTAGAAGATATTTTATTTTGTTGTTTTGTTTTATTATAGACAGAATCTCGCTCCATACCCCAGGCAAGAGTGCAGTGGCACAATCTCAGCTCACTGCAACCTCCACCTCCTGGGTTCATGCCATTCTCCTGTCTCAGCCTCCCAAGTAGCTGGGATCACAGGTGCCCACCATTATGACTGGCTAATTCTTGTATTTTTAGTAAAGACGGGATTTCACCATGTTGGCCAGGCTGGTCTTGAACTCCTGACCTCAAGTGATCAGCCTGCCTCGGCCTACCAAAGAGCTGGGATTACAGTACAAGATATTTTAGCAAGATTTGTGCCGAATGTTCTCAGTCTCAGCATGCCATACTTGATGATAAGAATTGTTCTTTCCTTTTGGTAGAGGGAGTACATCTTTGACATGGGAATGTCATCTCCTGCTTTTAAGAAACAGCACAAAGGTCAGAGTGATCTTATACCTGCTGTTTTCAAATGACTTTAACTAAAAACAGTCAATATGCCAGAATAGCATATTTTTAATTTCTACACAATACATATAAATTAAAAAATATGTTGTATCTAGAATGCGTGGAAAAAAACTACAAATAAATTTTTTAAAGACCAATAGCATAATAGAAAATGAGCAAAGAGTTGGATTAGGCACATCAGAAAAAAAGAAGTGGCCAATAAATGTAAGAAAAAAAGGCTCAACCTTATTGGAAATAAGAAAGATGAAAATTAAAGCTATTGTATTATATCACCACTACACACTTATCAGAATGGGTAAAAATTAAAAGTTGCCAATATGAAGAACTAGCAAGAATGCGGGAGTGTAAATTGCTTTAATAAAATTTGAAAATGGTACTATCTAATAAAGAATATAATATACATATCCTATGACCTAGGAGTTCCATTCTAAAGTGAATACTATGTAAATGTATGTACATGTGCAGGAATATTCAAAGAAGCATTATTAATCATAGTCAAACAGTGGAAACAACCAAATATCCATCATCAGTAGAATGAATAGATTTTGTTATAGTCATACAATAGAATATCACTCTACAACAAAAATGAAAAACATAAAATTAAACAAAAGAAGTCTGGCCAGGCATGGTGGCTAACATGCAGTATTTGGTTTTCTGTTCCTGTGTTACTTTGCTGAGGATGATGGCTTCCAGCTTCATCCATGTCCCTATAAAAAACATGATCTCATTCCTTTTTATGGCTGCATAGTATTCCATGGTCTACATGTACCACATCTTCTTTATCCAGTCTATCATTGATGGGCATTTGGGTTGGTTCCATGTCTTTGCTACTGTAAGTAGTACTGCAATAATCTTGTGTGCATGTATCTTTATAGTAGAATAATTTATATTACTTTGGGTATATATCCAGTAATGGCATTCCTGTGTCAAATGGTATTTCAGGTTCTAGATCCTTGAGGAATCACCACACTGTCTTCCATAATGGTTGAACTAACTTACATGGCCATCAATAGTGTAAAAGTGTTCCTATTTCTCCATAACTTCATCAGCATCTATGTTTCTTGACTTTTTAATAATTGCCATTCTGATTGGTGTGAGATGGTATCTCATTGTAATTTTGATTTTCATTTCTCTAATGATCAGTGATGTTGAGCTTTTTTTCGTATGTTTATTGGCCACATGGATGTCTTCTTTTGAGAAGTGCCTGTTAATATCCTTTGCCCACTTTTTAATGGTTGGTTTTTTTTTTTTTTCTCTCTCTTGTAAATTTGGTTAAGTTTCTTGTAGATTCTGGATATTAGACCTTTGTCAGATGGATAGGTTGCAAAAATTTTCTCCCATTCTTTACGTTGCCTGTTCACTCTGATGGTAGTTTTTTATTTTTATTTTTTGCTGTGCAGAAGCTCTTTAGTTTAATTAGATCCCATTTGTCAATTTTAGCTTTTGTTGCAATTGGTTTTGGTGTTTTAGTTATGAAGTCTTTGCCCATGCCTAGGTTCTGAATGGTATTGCCTAGGTTTTCTTCTAAGGTTTTTATGGTTTGGGGGATTTACATTTATGTCTTTAATCAATCTTGAGTTAATTTCTGTTTAGGTGTAAGGAAGCAGTGCAGTTTCAGTTTTCTGTCTATGGCTAACAGTTCCCAGCACCATTTATTGAACAAGGAATCCTTTCCCCATGGCTTGTTTTTGTCAGGTTTGTCAAAAATCAGGTGGTTGTAGATGTGTGGTGTTATTTCTGAGTTCTCTGTTCTGTTCCTTTGGTCTGTGTGTCTGTTTTGGTACCAGTACCATGCTGTTTTGGTTACTGTAGTCTTGTAGTACAGTTTGAAGTCAGGTAGCATGATGCCTCCAGCTTTGTTCCTTTTGCTTAGGATTGTCTTGGCTATACGGACTTTTTTTTGGTTCCATATGAAATTTAAAGTGTTTTTTTTTTTTTTCTAATTTTGTGAAGAATATCAATGGTAGTTTGATGGGAATAGCATTGAATCTATAAATTACTCTGAGCAGTAGGGCTATTTTCACAATATGGATTCTTCCTGAGAATCAATATGAGGATGGAATTTTTTTCATTTGTTTGTGTCCTCTCTGATTTTCTTAAGGAGTGGTTTGTAGTTCTCCTTGAAGAGGTCCTTCACATCACTTCTTAGCTGTATTCCTAGGTATTTTATTCTCTTTGTAGCAATTGTGAATGGGAGTTCACTCATGATTTAGCTCTCTGCATGTCTATCGTTGGTGTATATTAATGCTTCTGATTTTTGCACATTGATTTTGTATCCTGAGACTGCCGAAGTTGCTTATCAGCTTAAGGAGATTTGGGGCTGAGACAATGGGATTTTCTAAATATAGAATCATGTCATCTGAAACAGAGACAATTTGACTTTCTCTTCCTGTTTGAATACCACTTATGTCTTTCTCTTGCCTGATTGCCCTGGCCAGAACGTCCAGTACTATGTTGAATAGGAGTGGTGAGAGAGGACATCCTTTTCTTGTGCTGGTTTTCACTGTGGGTTTATCATAAATAGCTCTTATTATTTTTCGATATTTTCCATCAATAATCCATGAGTTTCTAACATGAAGCAGTGTTGAATTTTATCAAAGGTCTTCTCAGCATCTTTGAGATAATCATGTATTTTTTGTCATTGGTTCTGTTTATGTGATGGATTACGTTTATTGATTTCCCTATGTTGAACCAGCCTTGCATCCCAGGGATGAAGCCGACCTGATTGTGGTGGATAGACTTTTTGATGCGCTGCTGGATTCAGTTTACCAGTATTTTATTGAGAATTTTCACATTGATGTTCATCAGGGATATTGGCCTGATGTTTTCTTTTTTTATTGTGTCTCTGCCAGGTTTTGGTATCAGGATGATGCTGGCCTTATAAAATGAGTTCGAGAGGAGTCCTTCCTTTCCAATTGTTTGAAGTAGCTTCAGAAGGAATGGTACCAGTTTCTCTTTGTACCTCTGATAGAATTTGGCAGTAAATCCATCTGGTCCTGGCCTTTTTTTTTTTTTTTTTTTTGGTTGGTAGGCTATTAATAACTGCCTCAATTTCAGAACATGTTATTGGTCTATTCAGGGATTTGACTTCCTCCTGGCTTAGTCTTGGGAAGGTGTATGTGCCCAGGAATTTATCCATTTCTTCTAGATTTTCTAGTTTATTTATATAAAGGTGTTTATAATATTCTCTGATAATCGTTTATATTTCTCTATGGTCATAAGGGTGGAAGACTATCATATCGTCTTATGCCCAATTTCTGCCTCCAAAGAAAGAAGAAGTAAAAACTAAAAGGCAGAAATGAAATCCACAGGCAGACAGCCCGGAGCTGCACCCTGGACCTGGTAGTTAAAGATCGACCCCTTACGTAATCGGTTATGTTATCTATAGATTACAGACATTGTATAGAAATGCACCATGAAAATCCCTATCCTGTTTTGTTCCGATCTAATTACTGGTGCATGCAGCCCCCAGTCACATACCCCTGCTTGCTGAATCAGTCACGACCCTCTCACATGCACCCCTTTAGAGTTGTGAGCCCTTAAAAGGGACAGGAATTGCTCACTTGGGGAGCTCAGGAGTCTTGCCGATGTCCCTGGCCAAATAAACCCCTTACTTCTTTAACTTGATGTCTGAGGAGTTTTGTCTGTGGCTCGTCCTACTACAGTCGGTGGTAATATCCCCTTTATCATTTTTTACTGGGTTTATTTTATTCTTCTCTCTTTGCTTCTTTATTAGTTTAGTTAGTAGTCTATTTGTTTTTCTCTTTGTTAATTTTTTCAAAAACCCAGCTGCTGGATTCATTGATTTTTTTTTTGAAGGGTTTTTCATGTCTCTATCTCCTTCAGTTCTGCTCTGACCTTAGATATTTCTTGTCTTCTACTAGTTTTGGATTTGTTTGCCCTTGCTTCTCTAGCTCTTTTAATTGTGATGTTAGGGTGTTGATTTGAGATCTTTCTAGCTTTCTGATGTGAGTATACATTTCTGATTAGTGCTATACATTTCCCTCTTAACACTGCCGTAGCTGTGTCCCAGAGATTCTGGTACATTGTCTTTTTGTTCTCATTGGTTTCAAAGAACTTTTTGACTTCTGTCTTAATTTCATTATTTACCCAGGAGTCATTCAGGAGCAGTTCATTCAATTTCCATGTAGTT
>NW_012115032.1:819922-824883 GCF_000951035.1 Colobus angolensis palliatus
AGGCGCTCGCCACGTCGCCTGGCTAGTTTTTTGTATTTTTTAATACAGACGAGGTTTCACCGTGTTAGCCAGGATGGTCTCGATCTCCTGATCTCGTGATCCACCCGTCTCGGCCTCCCAAAGTGCTGGGATTACAGGCTTGAGCCACCGCGCCCGGCTTGAGTGTGTTTCTTAATCTCCAGTTCTAATTTGATTGCATTGTGGTCTGAGAGACTGTTACAATTTCATCTCTTTTGCATTTGCTGAGGAGTGTTTTCCTTCCAATTACGTGGTTGATGGTTGATTTTAGAATAAGTGCCATGTGGCACTGAGAGAAATGTATATGCTATTGATCTGGGAGGTGGAGAGTTCTGTAGGTGTCTATTAGGTCTACTCGAGCCAGAGCTGAGTTCAAATCCTGAATATCCTTGTGAATTTTCTGTCTTGTTGATCTGGCTAATATTCACAGTGGGGTGTTAAAGTCTCCCACTATTATTGTGTGGGAGTCTAAGTGTCTTTGTAGGTTCCTAAGAACTTGCTTTATGAATCTCGGTGTTCCTGTATTGGGTGCATATATATTTAGGATAGTTAGCTCTTGTTGCATTGATCCCTTTACCATTATGTAATGCTCTTCTGTGTCTTTTTAGATCTTTGTTGGTTTAAAGTCTGTTTTGTCAGTGACTAGGATTGCAAACCCTGCATCTTTTTGCTTTGCATTTGCTGGATAAACTTCCCTCCATCCCTTTATTTTGAACTTATGTATGTCTTTGCACATGAGATGGGTCTCCTGAATACAGCACACCGATGGGTCTTGACTCTTTATCCAATTTGCCAGCCTGTGTCTAACTGGGGCATTGGCCCATTTACATTTAAGTTTAATATCGTTATGTGTGAATTTGATCCTGTCATGATGATGCTAACTGGTTATTTTCCACACTGTTTGATACAGTTTCTTCATGGTGCCATTGGTCTTTATATTTTGGTGTGTTTTCACAGTGGCTGGTACCAGTTTTTCCTTTCTACATTTACATTTAGTGCTTCCTTCAGGAGCTCTTGCACAGCAGGCTTGGTGGTGATGAAATCTCTCTGCATTTGCTTGCCTAGAAAGGATTCTATTTCTCCCTCACTTATGAAGCTTAGTTTGGCTGGATATGAAATTCTGGGTTGAAAATTCTTTCCTTTAAGAATGTTGATGATTAGCCCCCATCTCTTCTGGTTTGTAGGGTTTCTGCTGAGAGGTCTGCTATTAGTCTAATGGGCGTCCCTTTGTAGGTGACCTGGCCTTTCTCTCTGGCTGCCCTTAACATTTTTTCCTTCATGTTGACCTTGGAGAATCTCATGATTGTGTGTCTTGGGATTTATCTTCTTATGGAGTATCTTAGTGGTGTTCTCTGTATTTCCTGAATTTGCACATTGGCCTGTCTTGCTAGGTTGGGAAGTTCTTCTCCTGGATAGTATCCTGAAGTGTGTTTTCCAACTTGGTTCCGTTCTCTCCCTATCTTTTTCAGGTACTCAATCAATTGTAGGTTCCATTTTTTCTGTTTTTCTTTTCCTTTTTTTTTTTGAGATAGAGCCTTGCTGTGTCGCCCAGGCTAGAGTGCAGTGGCACAATCTCGGCAAACGATTCTCCTGCCTCTGCCTCCCAAGTAGCTGGGATTACAAGCACCTGACACTACACCCAGCTAATTTTTGTATTTTTATAGAGATGGGGTTTCACCATGTTGGTCAGGCTGGTCTCGAACTGCTGACCTCTTTATCCAACCACCACAGCCTCCCAAAGTGCTGAGATTACAGGCATGAGCCACTGTGCTCAGACTGTAGGTTTAGTCTTATTACATAGTCCCATATTTCTTGGAGGTTTGTTCATTCCTTTTTGTTCTTTTTCCTCTAATCTTGTCTCCGTGCCTTGTTTCACCAAGGTGGTCTTCAAGCTTTGATATCCTTCCTTTCACTTGGTCGATTCAGTTGTTGATACTTATGTATACTTCACAAAGCTCTTTTGCTGTGTTTTTCAGCTGCATCAAGTCCTTTGTGTTCCTCCCTAAACTGGTTATACTAGTTAGCAGCTCCTGTAACCCTTTATCAAGTTTCTTAGCTTCTTTGTGTTGGGTTAAAACATGCACCTTTAGCTCAGCAGAGTTTGTTATTACCCACCTTCTGAAGCCTACTTCTGTCAATTTGTCTATCTCATCCTCTGCCCAGTTCTGAGCCCTTGCTGTAGAGATGTTGAAATCATTTGGAGGAGAAGAGGCACTCTAGCCTTTTGGGTTTTCAGTTTGTTTTCTTTGATTCTTTCTCATCTTCATGAGTTTGTCTAGTTTTGATCTTTGAAGCTGCTGACCCTTGGATGAGGTTTTTGTGAGGACTTTTCTGTAGATGATGTTCTTGTTGCTTTCTGTTTGTTTTTCCCTCAATGGTCAGGTCCCTCTACTGTAAGGCTGCTGCAGTTTGCTGGGGGTTCACTTCAGGTCCTATTCATCCAGTTGGTTCACTCCTGTGCCTGGAGATGTCACCAAGGGGGCTGGAAAACAGCAAAGATGGGTGCCTACTCTTGCCTCTGGAATCTCTTACCTCAAGGGGCACTGACCTGATGCCAGTAAGAATGTTCCTTTATAGAAAGTCTGCCAGCCCCTGTTAGAGCGTCTCACCCAGTTGGGTGGCATGGGGAGTAGGACCCATTTAATGAAGCACTTTGTCCCATGGTGGAGGGGTTGTGCTTTGCTAGGTGGAAACCCACTCATCTGGGCTGCCCAGATTCCTCAGAACTAGCAGGAGGAAAGTCTCTGCTGGTCTGCAGAGACTGCGGCCACTCCCACCCTTAAGGGTTCATGGACAGCGATATCAGAGTCTATCCCTGAGCCCTGGCTGGAGTTGTTGGAGTTCATGCAGGGAGGCCCCACCTAGTGAAGAGGGATGGGTCAGAGTCAGGCCTAGAGAGGCAGACTGTAGTCGGCCACAGCCAGTGTGTTGGATTGTGGGGGATACCTCTTAGGACCAAGCCATCCAGTCTCCCTGGTTCCAGCAGTGGTAAAGTACGGCCTGGAGCTATAGAGATGGTTGCTGCCCTTCCCTTGCCCTGGGAGCTTAGTGTGTAGGCAGCTAGCAATCCCAGTGTTGGCTGCCACCCCTCCCCCAAGGAGCTCAAATGGCTGAGAAAGCAGGCAATGATAGCTGAGAGATTGGCACCCCCAGCCCCCCTGGAGAGCTTGCAGGCTTTAGCAGATTTCGAGCGGCTGTTGAGAATTTGCATGGCTCCCTGGTTGGGACCCTAGGTCCCCCTGGATGTGAGCTCATGAGTGGGATTTTCCAATCCGTGAGCTGCACAGTTCCATGGAAAAAACACAGTTTCTCCGGCTAGGTAGCACACTCACTCACCACCTCCCTTGGCTGGAGGGTGGGGGCTCCCCTGCCCCTTGTGGCTCTCAGGTGGGCCGCTACACCACACTGCTCTTCCTTTCTCTCCATGGGTCACACCAGCCTCCTAGTCAGTTCTCATAACAGAACCTGGATACCTCCGCTGCCTGTGCAGGATGAGCACACTGTTAGGGTTCTTTCTGATGGGAACCTCCAATCCCCACTGCTTCTAGTTGGCCATCTTGGCCCCGCCCCCCAGTAATACTTTCACTTATGGAACTTAAAGGAATTATATATATTCACAGAAACACAACTATGTCACATATTAACTAAAAAAAATCAAAGAAAGCACTCTCAAGTAGGAATAACTAGAGAATTTGACTAATACTAAGTTTTTATGTGTTAGGTAACTTTTATAAAAATAGTTAAAATGAATTATCAACAATGAGTATACACATACATATTTGTTAACAAAACCCAAGGTGCTGTTTCTCAAATTATGAATTGCATATATTCCAGAATTGACTCTTACATTAGCTTTATTGGTATTTTAATTAAAAATGTTCCATATCATGTTTCTTTTCAAATGGCTTACTTATGCTTAAAAGCAGATAAATTTTCTTATTTTCTAAGGACCTTCTAAAATTGAAATACATTTATGTTTTATTCTGTGTAGCTTCCATACTGCTAACAAGTTTTCCCTTTATGAAAAATTTTCTATTTGAAAGCTGGATAGGAAAGCAAATGTATCTTATACTTACTTTTAAAAGATATTTATTTTTAAATTTCACCTGAAATGTTCAAAAGTGATTATAAATGAATAAGCCAACATTTTTAAAAATGTTTCTTCATTTTAAAAGAAAGTATTGGGTAACATTATGATAATGGGAAGGAATTTAAAACTTAAAAAAAAAATCAATGACACTGCCAACCATCAATCACAGTACGTTTCATTTTTCTGTATTCTCTTTCAGTTCTCATCTAAATACATACATAATTTTACTTGGTTTATAGTCATTAAAAAACTTGCATTCTGCCTTATTCCCTTTATATATTCACATTCATTCCATGCAGCTTCATTATAATTACCGAATTTTTAAATTTAGTTTATATGTCAATGCATCAGTTACTATTCATTTAAAAAACAGATTTTCATTATTTCATGTTGTCCTGACAACATATCTGAAGAAAGGGATATTGATGAGGTATTCCTCCTGTCCATATTTTCCAGTGTACTGGATAAAACTTTAAAGTTTGTCCGTTCAGAGCTCATTGTCACTTTGTGAATGTTCTTTAGTAGTAGCAATGAATTCAGAAGACTTTGCCACTTCTGTTTCCTTTCAATAAATAAGTACCAGTCAATTCACAAAAATATAAATAAATAATAATACAATAGAAAATAATTTTTTAACCTTTTAAATTTCAATCCAATTGTTGGTTTGTTGACTTTACTGGTAGCTTTTAAAGTGGACGTAAAAATTGTAATAAGAAGGAAAAGAAGAAACAAAGAAGAAAAATATATTTTATTTTTATTTTTGAAAATGTTCTAGGCCGGGCGCGGTGGCTCAAGCCTGTAATCCCAGCACTTTGGGAGGCTGAGACGGGCGGATCACGAGGTCAGGAGATCA